>NW_020954569.1:35483793-35582163 GCF_900497805.2 Vombatus ursinus | reverse complement strand
TGTGTGTGTGTGTGTGTGTGTGTGTGTGTGTGTGTGTGTGTGTGTGTGTGAAAAACTCAGTGATCCATAAGTTTCACTTTTTTGGAAAAGTTTTCTATACATTTTATTTTTTACTTTATTCAAGTAGCATCTTATTTCCAGGATTTGAAAAGGCAACAAAGAGATTGAAACACAGAGCAATGAAAGACTTTAGGGATTATTGATTTTACATCTGGAGAAACCTTAGATATCATTAGTTCAATGCCCTCATTTTCCAGATGAGGAAACTGAAGTCCAGAGGTAAAGTCACTTCTCCAAAGTCACACAGGTAGTAAGTAGGAGAATGCAAAACTTGAAGCTGGTTCATCTGGTTCCAAACTAGTGTTCTTTACAGACATTTAATAATAAAAGACAACTAAATTTAGGATCTCAAACCTTTTCATTTGTCCTTTTACAAATCATCTTTCTCCTAAACATCTAAAGATTTTAAGCCTCATTTTCCTTCCCCGGAAAAAAAACAAAATAATGAATAGAAAAGTATTTTTGTCATAAAATTGCACAATCATTTCAAAGTGTCAGATGGGAAAGGAAAATTTTTTTTCTCTTAATCAAGAAGAAACAAATTATGTGGAAATTTAGTAAAATGTAAGGTTGTGCCCAGAACTGTAGCCTAGTTCATGGCTAATTGAGTGCAAGGTCATGTATTTGATGTTCATGTGAGATAATTTTAAAAAATATTATGAACTTATCAAGTCCCAAATAAAACAAACATTTCCACTTACAATGCAGAATTGAAAAAGAAGCTTGTACTTGAAACCCTGAACATCTCTTCATTATAACTTGTTTTTTCTATTATGAAATAAATTCAACATGCAACTTTCAAAGCTATCCTGCTAGTCTGATTCCTTCTCTCTTCTGAGTGCTTAAAAAATGCTTCTTTCTTTTTCTTTTTTTGTTTTTGCAACATATCACCACCTTTTCTTCCCCATCCACTTAATCCCACTCCACACTGGAAAAAAGAAAACAAAATTTTTGTGACAAATATATGTAATCTATATTTTAAAAAATTCCCACATTAGCCATATCTGAAACTGTATGTCTCTTTGTGCCCCTTGAATCCATCCCCTCACTATCAAAATTTGGGTAGTATGTTTCATCATCAATCTTCTAGAATTGTGGTTGTCCATTTATAAGAGTTCTTAAGGCTTTCAGAATTTTTTTCCTTTACAATGTGTTGTTATTGTATAATTTGTTTTCTTGTTTCTGCTTAATTCACTTAGAATTATTTCATACAAGTTTTTCCAATTAGTCGAATAAGTTTATTGCGTTAGTCTAGTGTCTTCTGAATTTGTTCTAAAACTGTCCCTTTTGCCTTTTCTTATGGCATAATAATCACAGGAGAAAAAGTGAAGTTAAATGACTTGCCCAGGATCATATAGCTAGAAAATTTTCATGACTCTAAATCTAGCATCCTATCCACTACACCATTGTGTTAGGGTACCACAATTTGTTCAATCATTCCCCAACTGATGAGCAACTTTAGTTTCCAGTTCTTTGTTGAATAGAGCTACCATAAATAGTTCCTATGGATCCTTTTGTTCTTTCTTCGATCTTGTAGGGACATAGGCCAAACAATGGTTTCACTGGGTCAAAGGGTATGTATACCCAGTTAAATGACTTTTTTTTCTCCAAGCATAATTCCTAATTGCTTTCTAGAATGACTGGACCAATTCACAGCTCCAACAGGGCATGTGTATTCCTCTTTTTCCTATAGCCCTTCCAATAAATGTTGTTTTTCTTTTCTATTAAGTCATCTTTTCAAAACTAATGGGTATGATGCAGAATATCAGAGTTGTTTTAATTTGCATTTCTCTAATTACTAGTGATTTTAAGCATTTTTATATAGTTATTGGTAGCGTGGATTTTTTCCTTTGAAAACTGCCTGTTCATATCCTTTGACCTTTTGTCTATTTGGTACTTGCTCTTATTTCTCTTATGGTTGACTCAGTTTTATATATATATATATATATATATATATATATATATATATGTATCTATATACATCTATATCTATATCTGTGTCTATGTATTAACTTTGTTCTGTTTCTTGGCCATTGACTCTATCTTGTCACCTTAACCTCCTACCTTCTCAAAAGTTCATGTTATTGGAGATATTTTGGAAGGAGCATCTGGCTAGGCTAGCTTAAGTCCATCATGACTACTAACAGGATCACAGAATCTAAGGCCTTGAAAGGACCTGAGAAGCCATCTCATCAAACCCATACCTGATAAGATCTTCTCTATAGCAGTGCCTAGGAGCCATCATAATACTGCTTGAGGGAGATCCTACTATCTCATCCAGGCAGCTCATTCCACTTTGAAGCATCCTTAATTTTTAGCAAGTTTTTCCTTATGTCAGACCTAAATCTGCAGGAGTCTACAAAGTTTGCATGATTCTCCTCTGTTTATCCTTCAAATCAGAAGAAGCAAAGTTTAAAAAAATTATAACTCTTCCCTTCAACAAGTGACTTAAATAAAGACGTGTCTTCAGTTAAGAACTGCTTACTACATCTGTTTCTTGTGGAATCCCAGCAGAGCAACTTAATTCATGTTTGAGGTCAAGAAGCAGACCCAAGTTTGGTGAAAATGCCTACATTTCTTTGAAACTGTGTGTGCCTGTTAAAATTTGTACCAGTCTTGTGTATTTGTCTCTCAAGGCAAAAAGGAATCACTTTTCATTTGTATAAATCTTGAAAGAAGAATTAAATTCAGAATGTGTTAAGGGAATGAGAGCAGTCATTCTTTCAGACCCATTTATAGATCATTTCTCTTTATTGTCTTTTAGAGATGTATGTTATGGCTTTGTTTTCTTTGCATTTCTGTCTGGAGAAGCCAATGAGCTTGTTATTTTTTTTTCAGTTACAATTTCAAAAGATCTCTTTCTTCCTTCAAAAACATAAAGTCAGGCTTAATTATGAAAATGGATAAGAATTATTGTAGGTGAACTGTCAAACAGAAAATACTTTAAGAAAACATACCTACCCCATGGTGAGTGCAATTGCATTCATAAAATGATTGTTAGAGCAATGTCTGGCATTATCTGTGAATGTGCACCATTACAATAATAAATAAAAGCTAGCTTGATTTTTTTTTTCTTTGATGAATAAATTGATTTTAATTCCACATATAAATATAAACTGCAAGTTATTCTGGCATGTGGAGTCAGATTGGGACATTGGAGGGGTTGCCATTTAAAATGAGAAGCCAATTAACCATCATGTGTCTCTTAAACCACCATCTTCTTAATACATCTTATAAATGCACCCTGAAGAATAAAGCTTTGTGAAACTTTCATACCTATAGTAAGGGTCTGTCTTGTCTTCATTTCCAGTGCTTGAAAGATGAATGTTTTCTCTAGGGAAAAGAGACAGCTGGAAACTTAGGGGAACTTGAGATACTCCTATGATTTTAGACTTCTCAGAAATGTTTAACAAGGTATTGAATCCTTGTTAAAGAAGAAAAAGGAAAATGAACACTTCCTATTCTGGGTAAGGTATCACTTCCCAGAAACTTCTCAGGCATGACCTCCCAGGAACAAACAAGATTAAGGGTCTTGGGGAGATCCCACTTAATTTGAAGTCTGATAGTAAATGATATGACATCTCACAAAATGTGCTTAACAGAAATTCCCTTTAATTTGTTATAAAGATAATTTGTTTATTTCATTTGTCTATCATAAGTTCAAAACAGGTTATTAGCTTCATTTTTTGTTGTTTTTTTTCTTAATGAAAATGTATGCAGTTTAAGTTTTTAATTTATTTCACTTTTTAGAGTTAGGGTTAAAAAAGTTATAATTTGATACTATAATCAAGCTAGTCAGATACTATATTACAATGCATATGTTTTCTGTTCTATGGATTGGAGAGGTCTTCTATTTCCTTCTTACCTCTTCCATCATCATTGTATAAACTACAAAAGTTCATATTACCTAATTTGTTAGGTGAATCACGAGTAGTCTTTATGTTACGTTTTTCAAGCCTTCAGTCTCCATCAATTTTTCATTCTCCATGGCAGGCAGAAAGGAAAATACTCCTTCATTATACAACTTTTTGCCATAGGTAAGGCCCATGGTGGAACACATTTCTGTTATCTTCTCTATTAAGTTACCTGAATTTGTTAATGCCAGATTGTGTGGTCTGATTGGGTTCTGCTATGTAAAAACTTGGCATTCCACCAGGTTTTACTCTAAGTACTTCTGCACCACAACTGCTAAAGATAACTATCAGCCAGTGTGGCCTTATCACAAATTTTGCAGGTCAGCAGAGGTAGGTCAATGTAGTAAGGAAAAATTGTCTTCCAATTCAAAGAGGAAATTCAGCTGTTGGAAACAAATGAATTTATGTTTCTCCTTGATGTTGCTAAAGCAATGCAAGAACTACTAAAAAAAATAAAATGATGTTAGCACATTTTGAGAGTACCTGCCCTTTCTCTTTATACCATCACTTAGATTTTCAGGCAAGCAAAAGCCTTGTAATTCGCATTTCCCTGCAACCTCATCTCCTATTGCTGTCATCTTTTTTGACCTCCTCCTGGTATTTCCTAATGGTCTCTTTTCTCCCTGTGCTGATATATTCAAGGTTTGAAGTAGAAAGAATAGGGGAAATGAGTCCTGAGAGAAAACTATAGAAAAAGAGCCAGGGCTGGGAAGTCACTTTGTCCCTTGGTAAGGCAGTTTCCTCATGTGAGGAAATTGAGGTGGTTGGAGGAAGTAATCTGGATGGTCTAACATTCCATGACTCTGCAGATTCTGTGACAGGCTATAAATTGCTTTCTCAAAAAATGGATGAGATTCATGAGATGTATTAATATTATTTTGAGTCAGTTTTCACAAAGATAAACCATTTTTGGGTTTTTAATCACATGTATCCCAGAACTAGGTTCTTACATGCAAATAATTATTAGCAAACTAAGTAGCTAGGGAATACTTGTTGTAGTCATAGCTTAGGTAAGACCTCCTTCTCCCCATTTTCTCTATCATAATGATGCAGTAAAAATATAGACCAAAAAGAGAGAAAAGATAGGCCTTCTTAGGAAATTCATGTCAGCACTATCTGTACCTATGAAACCAAACTTGAATAACTGACATGGATAAAGCAAAAATTATGGTAACAAAATAAGGTGACCAGTCAACATGGCCTTTCTGCCTTGTGGCAGAAAGCACAGAAGTTAAAATATTGGATTTTTCCTTCGAGTTGGGTGACTATGGATAACTTGGTAAATCTAAGCTTCATTTTCCCCATCTGTCAAATGAGGAAAATAATCCTTCCTTCCATTCCCTGATTTATAGTATTACTTTTTTTATTTTTGGTGGGGAGGACTTTGTAAAAGTGAAAGTGCTTCAAAATGTAATGGTAACATCTTGGGAATGTGGGAAGAAAGAGAGAGAGACAGACAGACAGAGAGAGAATTAGCATCAGGAAGGTCTATGTGCAAGTTCTACTACACAGAGACTGAGACTGAGACACTGACTGTGCCGCTCTGGGCAAGTCACCTAAACTCTCTGCCCCAGGGAACTCTACTGTATGTTGTAAAGCAGGAGCTGATCTGCATTAGCAGAGGAAATTTCTTCACTGTGAATTTCCTATAGCAATGATATCCTATAGCATAGATACCATCTCCCCCAAGAAAACGAGCCAATAAACAAACATACACATTTGTGGTCAACATTCAAGTATAAATATGACCTTAACACATTTATAGATATTGTTCTCTTAGGGAGGTTAGCCCAAGTTCAATGTAATCTGGACACTTGAATTCTTCAACAAAAATCGCACAGAATCATAGAGCTGGAAAGAACCTTAGGGATCATTTGACCCAATCCCTTTTTATTCTGAAAGTGAAGGGTGAAGTGACTCCCCCAAGGTCACCTAATTAATAAATACAAGGGTAAAAAGCAGAATCTATGGGTTTCGTGACTCAGTCCTGTGTTTGAAATTACCCTTAAACATTGTGACTTCTGCCTTCATTTTAAAATGACTAGAAGAGTGAAAGTTAAGATTTACAGTATGGGAGACCTTTCAAGTTATGGCCAGTTTGGTGCTTAGACAGCCCGAGCAGCTTAAATTTTTGCTCTTCATTTTGAGCAGACGAGAGGTTAAATGTTATTTAGTGTCAATGCAGAGTCAATTTACATATGCTCTTAAGATGGTGAAGCAAATCTTCAGGGGAGACCAATACTGAATAGACTGAAGTTCTTTTTTAAAAAAATAGAGAGAAGAAGCTGGCTTTTCATATTTTCCAAGAGGGAAAACAAAGTATTTTCTGCTCCTTTAATGGGTAGCAATCCATGACTGAGTCCCATTTTCTCATTTCCCTTGGATGATTTCATCTTTTCCTAGCAGACAGACTACTTTATTGAAATCATCATCATTCTTGTTAGTAATAGTTAGTAGTTAGAAAGTGAACTGCATCTGAATTAAAACCCAAAGGACTTTTTATAGTTATGTTGGAGGCAAAATATATATATATATATATCTCAAAGAAAGGCTATCAATACTGCTTGGGGTGGGTAGAAAAATGAAAAGAGATAATGGAAAGAAGGTAGAAACGATTCAACTCTTAATTTGCTTCTGTTTTCTCAGTCCAGGAATCAAACCTATGCAAGATTTTGAGATGAAGTTATTCTTTTTCATTAAGTGTAAAAAGAGGATAGGGCAGCACTAAATTGGAAAGGGCAGGACAACAATATTTTCTAGGTTGTTGAAACCCAAGAAAAGTAAGGAGATGGTAAATAAGCACCTAATTGCCCTCAATGAGTTTGTCTTCAGGGCTGTTTGGGCTATGGTCTAGGAGTTAAAGGATCAGCAAGTGTAATGGTGGAGTCATCTTCAGTATTTTTGAAAAATCCTGACCAATCACACTGCTGAGGGAGTACTTTATAGAGGCAGATATGCTAGTAATACAATTAATTTGGAGGAACAAAAGTCTAGCATCTCAGGGGAAATGATTTTTAAAAAGATAGAAATGAATGGGAGAATGCATTCCTGGATGTTAAATTATATTATAAAGTGGTAATCATTACACTATTTGGTCCTGGTTAGAAACATCTGTCAGTAGGTTAGAAGAACAGATAAGAAAAACAAGAATCAGAAATATTTGAACTCAAAAACCCAGTGCTAAATGAACCTGACAATGTAAGTTTTTTTTAGGTGAATAACTCCCTATTTGACAAAAACTGCTGGAAAAAACTGGAAAGTGGTTTGGCAGAAATTAGGTTTAGATCAGCATCTTAGACCACATATCCTACAATTAGATCAAAATGGATCTGTAATCTGAATACAAAAGGTCACATTGTTAAAAACAAAAACAAAAACCCAACTTTAGAAGAGAATGAGATCAGCATTCCACCTACCCTCTGTAGCTTCACCTCAGTTTCCCTCATAGTCTGTTTTCACTTTCACCTATCAGAATCCTTACTTTCCATCAGTGTTCAGCTCAGATCTTCTCAGTGACTCTTTCCATGATTATCCTCCCCTCCTCAGTTGCTAATGCTCTCTCCTTCCATTTAATTGTGCACATATCATGTTAGATGGAAAAGTTGATAGGGTGCCAGGCCTGGAGTCAGAAAGATCTGAGTTGGAATCTAAGGTAAGACATGTACCTGCAATGAACCTGTGAACCTGTGCAAGTCACTTATCCTCTGTCTGCCTTAATTTCCTCATATATAAAATGGGATTAATAATAGCACCTACCTCAAAGGGTCATTGTGAGGATTAAATGAGATAACATTTTTAAAGCACTTAGCACAGGGCCTGGTACATAGTAGACTCTTAATAAATGTTTATTCCCTCTTCCCTCCTTTCATCTGAAAAGAGATGATGAGTAGCAGGATCTACATCCCAAGGTTTTTGTGAAGATAAAATGAGATAATATTTGAATACCTTTTAATAAAATTTAGCTACTTCAGAACGGGGACCGGTTCATCTTTGTATCCTTGCAGAGTACCTCTCACATTGTAGGTACTTAATAAATATATGCTAAATTCAATTAAATAGAAGTGACGACTGGTAATTCACAATTATGACAATAGCTAAGAAGAAAATCAGCAAGAGGACCCATGGTGTGGTGTGAGCAACATCTTAAACCTTAAACCCAATTAAAGTTAGGCTAGATTTTTTGTTAAATGGTAATAAAACAATTTTCAAGACTTGATTGACTAAGGAAACTGGGGGCTAAGGCTATTAACACTATTTCCTGGATTTCTAAGTACAAAATAGCCATGAAGAGCTCTAGGTTCTATTTGATGTTTATCTGGTGGACCAAGATAGGCAAGGAACTTCACTCTACTGAATCTGAATAACTCTTATTGCATAGCCTCGTGGACTATCCTTCTTCTGCCATGGTTAAGTAAATTGTCTTTCATTAACTTTTGAATAAGCTGTAAGTATCTCACTTAATTCCAATATCAAGGATAAACTAGCTCAGAGAACTGGCTTGAGTTAGGTCAAGTCCAGAACTCAAGGTCTTAGATGTCTATATGTCTTAGATGGCAAGCAGCTAGGTGGAGCAGTGGATAGAGTACTGGGCCTAGAATTAGGAAGACCTGAGTTCAAATCTGACTTTAAACACTAACTATATGACCTTGGGCAAGTCACTTAACTTCAGTTTCCTCAGTAGTAAAAAGGAGATAATAACAATACTTACCTCTCTGGGTTGTTGTGAGGACAAAATAAGATGATAATTGTAAAACACAGTACAGGGCCTAGCATAAAGAAGGTGCTCTACAAATGCTTATTCCCTTTCCCTTTCTATAATCAAATGCATGGAATAAGAAGATGGGTAATTAATAGAGTAAACTAGAGTTCCTAATGCAAGGGGGCAAATTTAACCTGATAGACACCACTGGGATAGTGCGATGGATTTTAAGACAGGAAGATGGTAGTGGAAAGATACTTAAGTTTATTGTCTGGACTTTGATTTCCTTAGTGTAGAGAACTCTGTTGTAGAAGCTCCCTCCTCCAATGCAAATCAGAGATTTGTAGGTAATTTGTAGTGTAAGGGAGTTTCCTGGGGGACCACTGTGTGAGGTTAAATGGCTTGTTCATCATCACAAAGTTGTTGTATATCATAGCCAGGTCTTGTATCCAAGTCTTCCTTAGGCCAGGTCCACCTCTCTATCTGCTAGACCAGGGATGGGGAACCTGTGTCCTTGAGGCAACATGTGGCCTTCTAGGTCCTTGGGTACAGCCTTTTGTTGGACTCCAAGTTTTACAGAACAAATCTTTTTATTAAGGGGATTTGTTCTGTGAAGTTTGGATTCATAATAGATTCATAATAATATTCAAAATAGGGACAAGAATGCTAAAGCTCAGAATAAACTGAGGCAAGCTATGAATTCTAAAGACAGTAAAAAGACTAATCCTTTTTGATACTCAATTGTCTATGTCTTAACGTCTAGGTATGCGACATCAAGGCATATTAACTAGAAGTTAACCTTAAAGCTCAGGAAAATTGACTTTAGCTTATTGAAATCATTGGTAATAGCCAAATTACCTTTTAATATAAATTTTTAGATAAATGAACAACTTTGTTTCATTATAGTGAATTTAACATTAAGTGTCTTGTCTGACCTTTTGGATAGTTTTAAGGGTGTTGTGAGTTCTCATTTTAGTAACTCCAATCTAATTTTCTTAGTAACTTTCATTTGAGATTCTGGTTTAGAAGATGTATTTTTCTAGAGATGAGATCTAAATCTTGTAAATCTATCCATTTGTGAATATCCTATTACCATAGCAGTCAGTCAACAGCTTCACAGATCTAGTAATAGTTCCTCTATGCTATGATAGTTATGGTTATCTGTGTAAACCAGTTCTCTAAATGAAGTACATCTGTTCCATCATTGCATTACCTCAGTTGTTGAACAAAATTCTTTTGAATACTACTTTTAATTTTTATTTTCTGAAGTGTTTCACATTAAGAAGGAAGTAGAAAGGATCAGAGGAAACATATTAGTGTAAATAATGCATACAGAAAAATATTCTTGGGCAGCATTGTTTCTCTCACCAAACCCTTTAAGTTTGTTTAATTCTAGCCCAATACTGGGTTGGTCTAGAGAGTCTTTCCTGAAGGAGACTAAGAGACTTAGATTTTATTCAAAGATGGATTTAGAAGTCTATGTGATCCTGGGAACTATTGGGATTACTCCTAAATTGACCCCAAAATGCTTCCTGCCTTTTGGGTATTTTTGGATTAGGAATTTCTTGAGACTAAAAATCTCTAGACCTCTTTGGACTGAAGTAATATTTCCAAGGGTTCCTTTAGAATGTGGGGTAGCATTACTTTAATGAATCCCTGATAATACATAAAGTAACCGATGGAAATCTGGACAAAATTTCTTCAGAATCCTAAGCAGTTTAATGAGTTTTATCATATCAGGATTGATAGTCATCTTCTTGGTAATCTTCTTAGGTAAATGAATTCTTCTCAGTTTCCTTACCTCCACTGAAAATAAGAATTAAGAGCAACTCCACTAATTCAGCTAATTTCCTCAGAAGCTTTGCTTTCCATTTGGCTCTCCTGTTGTATATTATTTCCTTGCTCCTGTGATAGTTTAGGTAGCATTTGAGAAAAGCTAAGCAATAATAGAGGTGATTTTTTAAAAGTCTGGATGTATACTTAATTGCTTTTATAATGAAATTTCACATGTCTTTTAATGAGGAGCCATCGAACGTGTTAAAAAAGTGACTTAAATGTCTGATCAAGACCATCACCTCTGCCACACATATGTGACTTGTGACAGGACATACTACTGACCTACGCACAGAGTTGTAGTGAGGAAAGCCTTTTGTAAAGTTTTAGCTATTATATAAATAGGAGCTATGGATATTATTATTTCCTTTTCTTTTTATCATGTTCCTCACACAAGATATTCCATCTTTCAATTTTCAATGACTGTATACTGTGCATGGAGTATTATTCTCCCTCCTCATCTCTACCTTCTACCTTCCCTGGCTTCCTTCAACTCTCAGCTAAAATCCTACCTTCTGTGAAAAGTCTTTCCTGATCCTCCCCTTGAAAACTAATGCTTATTAATTATACCCAATTTATCTTGTATTTATTCTGTTTGTTTGCATGTCTTCTTGTTAGACTGTGATCTCCCGGAGAGCAGGGACTATTTTTACCTTTCTTTGTATTGCTAGTATTTAGCACAGTACCAGGCACATAATAGGGGCTTAATAAATGCTTATTAACTAACTGAATAAATGTTCTTACATTGTTTCAGGCTTAGATTGGCATGAGATGCAAATGAAGGAACCAGGAAAGAGTTGAGCTGGTAAAAAGACACAATAGCCTTTCCCCCTAGGTTTAGCTTGTATTTATAATTTCTCTTTACCTGTTCATCTGCATAGGGAAATTGAAGAAGTTGAGGGCTAACGAAACAAAAAACAAAAAACAAAACAGAACAAAACAAAACAACCCAAAACTGTGGAACTCTGAAAGCCCAGAACAGTTTGCTAATTATTAGGGAAATAACTATTACTCATTTTATAGCCTAGGCTTCAGAGAATGAACTTGGCAAGCATATGGAATAATCCCCATAAACTCTAGTGAGGTCTCTGATAGAAGTCCCCCAAGCCTTGGAGTAAGAAGAATAGTAGTCCAAAGAAAGGACTAAACCTAAGGGCTTTAGCTGTCTATCTGGCCCTGCTCTGTGTTATAAGGAGCTTGGTGATGGGGGCTTGGTAATGAGAAACTCCTACTACATAAGGGTTGATTCAACTACATCAGTACATCTTCCCTAACCTTTGACATGCAAATGTAGTCAAATTGCCTTGCTTCTTACCTTCCTTTCTGATTTCTAGACAGGAGTTTTTAATGGGTTTCTTTTCTAGATTGGGGAAGATTAACTTCTTTTCCCTATACTCCATACCATTTGGCCCAATGGAATGTATACCTGGCTTTCTTTAGTTTACATTAATAATGATATCTTAATTAATTTATTGTGGGATCATAGAAATTCAAACCAGAGGGAACCTTAGAGATTATCAACCCTACTTCTCTTACTGTTGTTGTTGTTGTTGTTTGTCTTTCATTCTCAAAGAAGACCATGACATCAGGAAGGTGACACACCAGTGAATTGGATTTAAGTGAGGGAGGGCTATGCAAAGTCACCAGTCTCACTTTCTCCTCTGGAACCATCTGAGATCAGCTGAGATATAGATCAGGATGACTAGAGATGGCCCTGGATGCAGTGGGAGACTTTGGTCTTTTTAAGTTAGGGTCTTTAACATGTCTCAGTTTGACTGAGGCGACACCCATTCAGTGATTAAGGCTTGGTGAGAATTGAGGCAAAGAATGGCTGCTTTTACCTAAACAAAAAAAAAAAAAAATCAATCTGGGAGGGGAAGACCCTCAGGGTTTCTGGCCAAAGCAGAAACAATTGCTATTTACATTCACTCTGAGCCATCTGGGCCCAAACAATGACTAACTGGGGCTTGGCCTGGGACCTATTGTTGGCCAATCAATGAGAGGCAGAGTGATTTGGGTTTAAGGCATATAAATACAGATAGGAGGGAACATGGCCACATACATAGCCATGAACATGCCTTTTTAGTTTGTGGAGAAAGCAGAAAAGTAAGGTGCTTTAGGAAAAAACAAATAAAACAAATGTAGTATGTATGAGGAATCCAAGTAGGGGGAAAATAAAGAAAAGTCATCCTTTTAAAATTTTCAGAACAATTTTCTAAGAGCAAAAATGTGATTGGAAAGTCTAGAAACTATTTAACAAATTTAACCTCAAGCTTTTCTATTTATCATTTCTGGCTGGTAGAATTAACATCATTTTAGGAGAACTGACAGATGGATTTCTTGATTTATGATTATTTATTTAGTCTGAGGACTAAGAGGAACTCTTAAAGCCCCTGTAGCTGAAATCTTATGTATTGACCTATGAGATGATTTATCTCCAATGGACATTAAAGCAAATTCATACTTTGGTTGCAGAGCTACATCTTACCTCTTCCACCTCCCAACTCAATATCTTGTTTACCTTTTTTTTTTAAAAAAAATGATTTAATCTCTCATTAGATTGTGTTTCATAAGGGGTCTTAAAAATAGTTCAGAAGGGTTTGGCAGTTGGAAGATTTAAGAAAATTAAAAGCTGCTCTTTCCAAAATTTTATTAAAATGAGCATTTCTAATTGTTTGGCTCATCTTGGTAATTCCAACTTGAAGTCGATTCATTTTAGAAATAGAGCAAAAACCAATCAGAGGAACTTAACTCCTGATGAGACTGATTGCAGGTGATAAATTTAGGTAATAGAAAAAATGTAGAGTTAATGGAGGATTGACAAATAACCTGGCTGTGGAACTGTATGTCCTGACAAAGATTTGTTTTTTAAAAATTAAAGTAAGATTGGACTAGGGCTAACAACTTAAAGTTAAGGCCTAAAAAAGAATAGAAATAGCAAAATGAAGAAATTTAAATGAAATAATGGATGTGAAGATGCCTTGGAAAATAAAAAGCACTACATGCATGTAAGATACATGGATGCATGTCTCTTTACATATGTTAGACATATATATGGCCTTATATGCATGTATATCATGAATATATATACATATATACATATATTAGTTTTAATACAGTTAACTATAAAACTATTGCAAAGGGCATCAGTCACCTTTGCTAAAGAACAAACATAACCATATCACTTGAAAGCTTATAATTGAGTATGGGATGGGTCTCACCTTCTCCCAGTTCCTGTTGCTGCCAGTTTTCAGAGTTGATTCCTGACTTTTTTTTGTTTGTTTTGTTCTGTCTATATATATCATCTTTTGCTCTATATATCATCTTTTGTTCCTTTCACTAGTTCATAATAATGAATATAAAACCATGCTTCCTTAGGCACAATCTCCTCCAACAAGGAGGTTGGGAACAGTTTTAATAAAACATTCATTCAAATCAGTGAAATGCATCAATGCTCCTGGTAGAGTCAGGAAACGAATATTTCTTGACTGTATTATCGACCTTACCCAAAGAGGAATTAATAGAAGGTCCTAAGTTCTATTGAATCCTAGCATTGGAAAGGAGAGGGCGAGAAGGACACACACAGACAGAGAGAGAGAGAGCTAGAGAGAGACAGAGAGAGAGAGACAGAGAGAGAAGAGGAAACAGAGACACAGAAAGAGAGAGATAGAGGCAGAGACATAGGGAGACAGAGATAGGGACACAGAGACAGAGAGATCATTGGATCTAGACATTTGTCTTTAAGCAGGTGAATATCTGAATCATACAGAATAAATCCTTTGCAAAAGTCTTAACCCTGACATTGTCATGGCACAGAGGTACCTGACTATGGGTTTATATAAGATGTGCCTGTAGAGGGCAAGCCCTGATTGAGCCTCCTAAGCCGAAAGGGCTTTGAGTATGTCTCTTGTCTGAGTGACAGCCTAGCCAGATTCAGAAAATCTCTTCACTAAAAGTTGGTCACCAGGTGATGAAATGGTCTCGCCTATGGTAACCCATATATCAGTCAAAACTACAAAGTGATTCACACCTTTGGGTGACTCCATTTCTGCAGCAATGGCAGTGATGGAAAAGTGGGCAGAGGGTACTAAGAATCAGGTAGTTTTTAGACAGTCAGCAAATAGTAATTTATCTGTTGTTACTTGACAGTAATAGGGCATCCTGTCACTGCCTTTTGTTTGATTGTTTTTCATCCTATTATTGCTCTTCTCCTTAACTATCTCCAAATATTTCTTATTAAACTGTGGTGACTACACTGGTGACTACAGTTGGATGAACAATGTACTCTAATGGGTTGACTACTTCAAAGAACAGATGAAATACATTTTCTCAGCATGGCCACATCATAGTCCTTTCAATACATTTCTGAATTTCGTTTGATTTTTTTTTTTTTTGCTCATAATTTCTGACATATATTCAATATTTTAAAATCTATATTTATTCTTACCAAGGTCCTTCTTAATCTTCAATTTTTTGCCTCCAAGTGTACTAAATTGATACCATTGAACTTTAAGCTGTTTTATTAGACTAATTGGTCAAGGCCAATTTAAATTTTATTTCTAATATCTGTTTATTAAGTATTAGAAATGTATTATTAAGTATTAATATATTAACATTACATTTATTGCATTAATGTGTATTAATTAATTCCTAATCTCAGTATATTAAGAACTCCATTTAATTCAATATCCTTTATAGATTCATTGAATACATTTTTTACTCTTTTAGCCATGTCATCAACAAGGATAAAAGCAGTATAGTGTAAAGGTAGAGTTCTGAGCTTGGAGTTGGGAAATCTGGGGTTTTTAATCTCATCTCTGGCACTTATTGGTCACTTCCTTATGCCTCAGGAAACTCCCAAGGACTTATCTACCAAGTCAGAGAGGGGTTGTGATATGTGTTGATAGAGAGAGTTCCCACAGTGGGAGTTCCCAATGATGAGGACATCACAGACCCTTCACATATTCCTGTATCAATGAGGACATCAAAAAGTATGGGCCCTCTGACAATCCTTATGAGATACCTCTTGATATGCTTTCTGAGTCAAATGTCAAACCATTGATCACTTATCTTTGGGGACAGACTTCAAGGCTGTAGTATTATTGTAGTATAGCCAAGATAGTCTTTGTTGATTAGTAAATAAGAATGTCACATAGTTAGAATTGAGGAGTTTAGTAGATCTAAGCATGAGGAATGGTATCAATTGCTTTCTCCTTTTTCCTATCACTCTCTCAAAGTAGAAAATTTAATTGCCCCAGCACAGTTTGCTTTTCATGAAGTCAAGTTAATGCCAGCTACATAAGTTAATGTTTTATGCACTTACAGATCCTCATAAATTGAGGTTTAATTATTTGTTCAAATATCTTCTCAAGTACAATGTTAATACCTCTGTCCTTCCTGTCCCCATTTGCCTTTTCCAATTCTATTCATCATTGAGGGCCCAACTCAGGCTCCATATTCTTTGAGCAGCTCTCTCTGTTCTCTCCGGTCCACCATCGTATCTCCTCTTCTAAGCCCCAAGTATATGCATTACCCATAATAATAATAGCTTCCATTTACATAGCACTTACTATGAACTTTGCACTGTGCTACCATTATCGCATTTGATTCTCACTCCAAGCCTGTAAGGCAGGTGCTATTGTCACCCCCAATTTACAGATGAGGAAACTGAGATAGAGGTTAAGTGACTTGCCCAGGGTCACACAGTTAATAAATATATAAGGCCAAATTTGAACTCAGTTCTTTCTGATTCTAGGCCTGGCATTCTATCCACTGTGCCGCCTCGCTGCCATGATACTCATTGGATACTTCTTTGTATTTGTAATTATCTTTTCATATCTCCCTAACTACAGAATAAGCTATCTTAAAAGATCAAATGGTCATTAATGGAGAACTGGAAGGGACTTCAGGGGTTATCTTGTTGAACCTTCTCATGTTTTATGGAACTTCATATCTATATCTTTTACAATTCTTGAATGCTTCCTTGCTCTCAATAAATATATATTGCTTGATGGATAGTAAATTAGAACTCAGGTCTCTACCCCTTCCTCTATTCCCCGCTATCCACTTTTGCACCAGTGAGGGCAATATTGAAGCAAATGTTTCTTGCTTTTGACTTAGGTTTTCCTAGTTAGTTCATGACTTGCTTCCTAGGACCTGAAATGTTCATTCAATTGGCGTTGCAGCCAGCCAAATCATTGACTAAGGAAAGCAAGTTCTTATTAAGGGTCAGCATAAAGAAATGCTGGTTCTTGTTACTGTCTGCTCAGTATCTACTGAAGCAGAGAGATGGTCTCTGAAGAAGAGGCAATGTGAAACTAATCAGTTCCAACCCCAGCCTGTGCTTCTGTCATTCAATATGGTGGGCTAAAGCACAGAAGTATGTTACCTTCAAAACCTTAGGTAGTCTTCACTGAACTATTTTTGCTATGCTGAGTGACCAAAAGGAATAGGAAAGTTTGTTAAAGGAAATATTTCTCAGAAAAACAAAGATTTCTCTTAAATAGAAAAGGAGAGGAAAAAGTAAGACAAGTACAGAGGAAAATGAAGAAAATATGACAATATAAAAAGGGAAGGAAAAGCGAAGGGTACAAGAGGGTAGGAAATTGAGGAAAGCAGAAAAGGCACCCACAAAAGTGTGGGAGATAATGAGGAGAAAGGGAAAATATAAGCAGAGCCAAAAAGAAGAGAAGAATGTGTGCACCCATTTCAATGTTTCAGAATTTAAAAAGAAAGTAAGAGAAATGTAAAGACAAAAAAGAAGATAAAGGAGGTGTCAGAGAAGTGAGATAAATGACATAACATCACAAACTTCCAAAGAGAAGAACTCACCAGATTTTTTTTTCTTTTGCATTCCCTACTGGGCCCAACCAGCACAGCACCCTGCATATATTAGGCGCTCAATAAATATTGGTTGAATTGATTAATTAGAGAAACAGTTTAGGAAAATGTGTGCAGATTGGATAAGAGGAAGCTGAGAACATAAGAGGGAAGATGTGTTAGAGAAAAAGGCATTTATGTGGTAGTAGAGATGCCCCCCCTAAAGATTATCAGGGCAAATCACACTGGCCCATCTTCCAAAGATTTTTCTTTACATAGATAAAATCAAAATTAAATGGGCCTTAAGGACAACCTTGAAAGGAAAAGAAGTTAAAAAAAAGCATAAAACAATTGCAAAAAAGACATTGTACAGGCTGAAGAATATGTGTCTGAATCCATAGGTCTGAGGTGGGTTCTGAGTGGGATTAGAAGCTCTCTCTCAGTGGGTTGTATTTATTCATTATATTTGTTCTGTAGGTATTTATCAAAGTGTCACTATATCACTCAACTGTGTGTCTTCCTCACTTGCGTCTCTCCCTACCAGAAAGGACAAAGTCAGAAACCTCACAGACAATTCTGTCTCCTCCAGTCCCCTCCTCTAACTCAACCTCCCTTCCTCTCTCTCCAGAGACTGAGGTGAAAAGGGGAATAGGAGAAGAAGTGGGTAGCAGCACTTAGCTTCTGGTACCAGGCTCTGCCAGAGAGCCATACCTGCAGCCTGTAAACAAAAGCCAGGCTCGTGGTCTGAGGGGCAAACAGAAAACAAACAAGCAAACAAACAAGCAAAACCCAGCTGCTATTCAACTCTTTCCTTGTGAATTTAGGTATGAAACATATGCATAAGCTGTAAATTATAAAGAAAAAACTCCCCAGAACAGTAGGGGCCCCCATAGTACACTTAGATGTGTGGCATTTGCTGTTCCATGAAATGTAACAATATAGAACAATTTCTTTATCTAAATGAATTAAACATAGCCTAGAATACCCTACACAGTGAGACATGTAAAAGAAGTAGAAAGTTCTAGGGGAAAAAAAAAATCTCTGTCTGAGTGGATGGAGGAGGTTTAAAAAAGGAAGTGAAAAGACTGCCTTGTTAGCTGAGGGTGAGGAGTCCATGACCATTTTATGCTTGTGCGCTCTCTACCAGTGGTGGACGTCTGGTCTCCTGGCAGGTTCTATTTTCACTCTCTGCTCATCTCCTGGTGCTTCCCAAACTTAGCTTAGTGGCAAGATCTACTACTCTCTTACCCAAACACTTCACAGTTCAGATAGTCAACTCTTTTCATCTAAGGAGCTGTCTCGTTAGTCCCTGGAAGTTTGTGGAAGTGTTACATTCATACATCAAGTGAGATTGCATATTAAAACACTTTGCAAACCTTAAAATTCTATATAAATATGAATTGTATGTAGTTATGATCTCCCTCAGGAGAATGAAAACTCCTTGAGAGTAGGAGCTGCTTCATTCTTTGCACCTGTATCACTAGTTAGTCAGTTAAGAAGCATTTATTAAGTGTCTACTGTATGCCAGTATACAAAGAAAGGTATGCCAGAATACAAAGAAAGGTAAAAGACAGTCCTTGCTCTCAAGGATCTTATAGTCTAATGTCCTCAGTAGTGCTGTACTCAGCACCTGACACAAAGTAGATGCTTAATAGATGCTTGCTTGATTTTTCATTGAAGAAGGGTGGGAGGGTAATTCCACTTGCTTTCAGGTTGGGGTAGAGACTGTCATATGCATATATATGCACTTAATGTTTTTCTTAATACCAGCCATATCTCTTCCCCTATGGCTGCCTATCTGAATCGCTGCCCAGGTACTGGCAGAGAGGGTTCAGAAACTGTCATGAAATGGTGGCCCAGAGAGATGTCCCAATACCTTGCATTTCTCTGCAGAGACTCAGAGAATCATAGAATGTCAGCTTTGAAGGTGACCCCAGAGGACATTGGGGATAACCACTACTTGAACAGGCATCCCCACCCAACGAATGACCATACAGCCTCCACTTGAAGATCTTCAGCAATATGGAATCCACTGTTTCTCCAGGTAGCTCATTTCACTTTGGGACAGCTGTCCTTTTGAGGGAGCTGAAGGAAAATTACTTAAGAGTGAATGTGTTTGGGCTTATGGGCAAAAACCCACCTAACTCATGTTTTAAGAAGATCCGAGAAATCTTTAACTTTGGTCTTAGGGAGCATATTTAGCAGATGAAGTCTGGACTGCGTAAGGACATGTCTGGGGCTGGATAATCATTTGGCAATCTTAGTAGTCCTGGAATTTTCTTCCCTCTATTTCCAGAACTGTTTGCAGACTGCTTTTAAAATGGTTTAAAAATGGGGAAGCAGGAATTAGAAAAAAAAATGAACAGAAGACAGTCCAAGTTCTACTGACTGACCCTTCTCCCACAATTACCTTATGGCCAATAGGATCACAGGAGTTACTCTGGCAAGCACTTTAAAGATGGTTTAATGCAACCTTTTATTTTTACAGAGAAGGAGACTGAGGCCCAAAGTTACAAAAAAGATAAATAGAAGAGCCAGGATTCAAACCTAAGTCCTTTGAAATCAAATCCATTGTTCTTTCTACAATATTAAACCATGCACCAACTCTGGTAACTATCACCATATTCCTATCTTATGAGATTGTCAAAAAGTTGTTTAGTATAAGAAAGGAAAAATAAAAATTTCCAGCAAGAAAAAATAAAAATGTTGAAAAGCTTTACATTTTCAGTGTTTAGGCAACAAATAATGAAATTGGTATGCAAAACCAGATAATAAATATGTTTTACCTACTGCCTCTTATAGTTGTTAGAACACATTTTCTGTACCAGATTTTTAGAAGTAAGACTGCACATCCAGAGTGAAACATCTTGTAGATAAAAACAGCTCCAACACCCTGTGGAAATCTGTCTCTCTTCTTATGCCTTGTGCACTGGGCATTGCCAACTTTAACTGAATAGTAAAGTGGATTTAAACTTGGGGAACGTATTCTGCACTCCACTTCAAATTTATTAACTGTCACTTTATTGCTTTTTTTACACAGGTGCTTTTTTACACCCGAAGAATTTTTTTCCCCTTTATTGATGCTGTTACTTGGAAATGTAGAGCCACTTGATAAGAACAAGCAAAAAAAAAAAAGCAATCTTATAAGCTGTTGATAGATTCCCTTTTTATCCACAATAAATTCTGAAGTTGAATTGATTGACAGATTGATAATTTTGGATTTATTTCCTTGACTTTTTTTCTTACTGTCACAAAAAAAAATCTTAAGTAACTCCTTAAACTATTTGCCTGTGGAGAGGGGATGAACAGGAGTGACCCCAGGGATGCTCTGGATACATGGGGTTGGACATATACTCTGATAGCATTGAAGGGCTTGCATTTTGAGATGATGAGATAATACAGCAATCTGTCACTGGTTCCATTCACTGGAGCACTAGGTCAGAGCTGACTGGTACTGAATCAGAAAGAGCCATGCACTCTGTAGTCTAGAAGAGGAAGAAACAGCTAAATACTAATTCTCCCTTGGCTTTCCAGTCAGGGATAAAAGATTTCTCTCCCCTCTAACCCAGGGAGTTCAAATATCTGCCCTTTTACATCCTGCTATAATTACAAAAGACTAATGGGGCAGCAAAGTATAGTGTACAGATTTCTGGACTTGAAGTCCAGAAGATCTAGCTTCACATCTTACTGACACACTGTAGTCATGGACCAATTGCTTAACTTATCTGAGCCTCAGTTTCTTCATCCACAAAACAGTAAATTTATGACATGTCTCTACCTCACAAGACTATCCTAAGGCTCAAATGAGGTAAGGGGTCTCGATACTTTAAGTGCTATATAAATGTCACTTTGCATGGTGATATTAAGACTTTCTTGGGTCGGTCCATTGGGAGAATTCTAAAGTCAATTGCATACTTGGAACCATTTTCCTTCTGTCCCTATATGGAAATCATCAATTTACTTCAGCTTTATATCTTTCTCTTTAATATTCCCATTAAGGAATTACTTTGGTCCTTTGAAACATGTTGGTTGGTTGGAACCCCTCAACTTTCACATAATATGCTCTGTAAAAGTGTTGGTATCCCTTGAGGCTTATTAGGGCTACAGATGCTGGTCATTATAGTTATTTAATTTCTTAATTATCTTGCCCATTTTATTAAGGACTCCTGTAGTTTACTATACTTAAGCAGCTGGGTTAATGAGGTGTTTGGATCTCTGAAATGACTGTTTTTATGAAGAGATATACCCTTACCCCAGAAAGGGTTTATTTCTAGACACCAAGTTTTCTCATTAGGGTAAGAAATGTAGTGTTAACAGAGGGAAGCTGAAAATGGCCCTTTACTAGCACACTAAAGTGCAGAACTAAAGTAATTTGGGACAGCTCAGCCCAAATTGGCCTTTTGCTTGGAATAGCTGAAGAAGCATCTTATTTTATTGCTCAGTTTAACTGGGAGATGCATCACAGTAGAGGAACTACAATGTCCAAAGACCAGTAGACCCCAGGCTAAGTTGGAAGGTGGACCCAAAGTTAGTCTCAGCCACTTCTAAGCCCCTCTTCTTTGGAGCAGCGTCAATGCCTCTGCTTCTACCATCATCAAAACTTCTGCCTTTTCTCCTCCCAAGTCCTGGACTTCCTAGGTACCAGTATGAACTACTTTAATCAGATAAACCCATTCTGACCAATACATTGGTTAATTAATGTGTTACTAAAGATTCTTAATCTGGAATCAAATTCCCCTTAAGGAGTCTGTGGATAGATTTCAAGGAATTAATGAATTTGTTTTTTTTTATTTTTTGATAAATATATTTCAATATAAGTTTATTAAATACAAAAACATTATTCTGAGAAAGGGTCCATAAGCTTCGCCAGACTTCCCAAGGGACCCATGACATAGGAAAAAACTCCTATTCTAGAATAACTTGATACCTCAGCCATTAAGCATTGATAACTAAGATATTGATGCTGGTGCCAGAAATTTGAGGGCAGAAGAACTTTAGTTACCCTTAAATCATACCTTAAGCATACCTTCCTTTATGGCTCATATTAGTTCTATAACTGAAATACATACATAAATACATACATGCGCATGCACACACACACATACACACAGACAGACAAAGATCCATTTACTGGCATAGTAAGGTGCTCTAAGGAAAACTCAGAAAACAAATGCACCTTCCTGTGGAGCCCAGTGGAAAGAAGGAAGCAAATGTAGGACATTCTCTTGCTAAAGATGAAGAAATCAGTTTTGACTGACAATATGCCTATCTCTTCTTCTCCTATCTCTAAACCTCAGGTGGAATCATTGTTCTTCTGCCCTACCACTTCCTAATTTCCCTTCACTGTTCCTGTTTCCCCCTTCAGAATCACTCCTAGAGCACAGCTTCCCAACTTCCATGTTTGTCACAGGGGTCGGGGAATATTTATTATATAACTATATTATCTGATAGAAGTGAATGAATGAAAAAAAAACATTTATTAAATGCTTACTCTCTGCCAGACATTGTGTTAAGTGCTGTGTATATAAATACAAGCAAGGCAGTCCCCGCCCTAAAGAAGCTGACATTCAAACAGAGGAAGACAAAATATATGCAGAGATATAGTTGGAAAGGGGCAAGGTAAGCAGTTGAGGATACTCAAGCAGCCACATGGTTTGGAGTTGGCCGGGAAGTAGTGTGGTGGGCTGGTTCTGGGCAAGATCAAATATAGTCCAGTGCCCTGGGGCAGCAGTGTGAGTTTAGGTAAGTAGAGGAAAGCTGGAACACAAGCAAAAGGGTTCCTGGTAGGCAAGAAGCCACATGCTAACCTGGTTCTGAGAATATAGGTGAAAAAATAAATTGTACATTAGATAAATTGATAAATATGTAATATCTTTATGATTCAAAAATGCTATTTACCAAATACATTTATTTACCAAAATAAAATTTTCTTTTTTTGGCAAATTGATTTATTTTAGTTTATTTCTTTTTTGTAGAGGAATGATAAGTTCTAGAATTTATTTTCTGTCATACTAAATAGGGAGTATGGTAGAAAGCCAAGAAGTATGGGGACTAAAAAGGTTGGGAACCCCTGCTCTAGTGCTAGTATTTTTCAAAGTTTATTCTTCTTTATAGTTAAGTAGTCCAAAAAGAATGGAACTAAAATCTTCCAGACCCCAAGTCCAGTACATTGATTGGTCTTTTAAGAAGGAGGTAGAGACACACAGAGAGATCAAGACAGACACACAGAGACACACAAGACAGACAGAAAACCAAGTTGAGCTTCCTATAGACCCAGTGTTTTAGAGGAATCACCTTGGGTCCAGGCTTTCACTGTAAACTTGCAAGGTAATGGCCTTGACTTTATCAGAGACATCCAGATGCCTTCAGGCTCTAAATGGAATGATATGTGCAAATTTTCAGAGACTGGTTTAGAAGTTAAAATAGGCATTTTCTCAATTTACACAAGAGATAGCTTTTCTGCCACTGGAATACCCATGAGTACGTGCCAGGGCACTTCCACTACAGAAGACACATTCCTAGCATCAAAGGACCTGGAAAATAGGGAAGATTGCTATATGCAGAGTAAAGAATGAGAATAAAGGGATTTGGATAATCATATTTTAATCCAGGCTATGACAGTAGAACAAGCACAGAACAAGGAATCTGGAGACCCAGATTCTCATACCAGGTTTGCCAGGTATTTATTTTGTGACCTCAGGCAAGTCACTTCTCCTCTATGGGTTTTCTGTTTTAAAAAGCTGCAAAATTTTGGGGTTAAACTAGATGATTTTAAAGTCCTTTCCAGAATTAAAATTCTATATGGAATGTCCCAAAAATCTTTTAAAAGTACACAGAGTCTTTTGGAACACCTTGAACATGTGTGTGGTAGAGCTTATTATTATCCAAGGCTTATAGTATATATCTTTTGTCAAGTCCTGAAATAAATCAGAGCCATGAGGTGAGGAATAAAGCACCTTTAACTGAGATAACAGGGCAACAAACCTGCTACCCTAGAGGATGTCCAATGGACTTCCCAACCAAAGAGACCTATGATAAAGTTTATAATTTTAGGTGGAGAGAGGGAGGAGATAGGTGAAGAAACAAGGCCTGGTCATGAGACCCCATTGGCCCTTGGCAATCTGGGCAAGGAAAGCCACTTCATTCTGGCTATTTTGCCCTTCATACCATGAATCCTGGTAGAAAGCGTAAAGGACACTAGAAGCTGTGATCCAGCTTGGCTGGGCTCCCCACAAGACAACATTCCTGAGTGGGGGGAACCTACAGTGTGGTTCAGCTCAACCTAAACATATCCTCTTAAGGCTAGGAATGTAAAGACATTATTGGAATGTTGACATTGTCATGATGACTAAGAGGTTTAGGCAGTCCATATTACAATTAGTATTAGCAATTTTCTGTCATTACCTTAACAATTATATTAACAGTTTTGTCATTTTTTAGTGGTTATTATATTCACATTCATCATATGCTATTAATGGTCAGAAACAATGTCTCATTCTGTGTATTTGTGTAAGTCTTTTACTATACCTTTACTACAACGATGTGGTGAAGGATGTGCAGCATTTAGGGTTTGGAGACATGGGTTCTGAGTCCAAGAAAGTCACTTAACTGAGCCTGAGTTTCCTCACCTACAAAATGGGGATGATGATACTAATACTACCTATATGAAAGGATCTTACTGAGGAAAGATTTCATCAGTGTGAATTATTGGTATTTTCCTCTGTTTTCTTTCCTTCCAGGCCTCATCGTTACTATATGTAACTTGCAGCTTCCTATATACTGTCTACAATGTCTTTTTCTTGACTCTGCCCCCAAAATGTATATTTTTCTTCCTTAGTTCACCTTAGTTCCAGTAATGAATATTTTATTGGTCCTATTTAATCTTTGTATTTTAAAGATTAATGTGAGAATCTGTTGAAACACTTACCATGAGCAGAGGGAAAGAAATAACAATGACTTATGCAGGACAGTCTTTAGCATTTCATACCAGGTTTGACCTCCACAGCAGGCAGAGGCTTATTTATACAATAGGACTGACTCTAGGTAGGTCAAGCCCCAAGTGGGTTAAACATTTCAACATTTAAAATGCAATAAGAACTTGTGGACCACTAAACACAATTAAAACAAACTCTACTGAATAAGAGCTACAACAATCAATTTAAAAGGATATAAGATTGAAAGAATATCACTTGATTCTTCCTGGAAAACACACATACACAAAAACAAACAAACAAACAAAAGAACAAGAGCAAGAGAGACAAAAGGAACCTGCTGACTTCAACTCCTCCTGGGCTGGATCAATGCAGATCAGAGATCAAGGAATCAAAATGGCATCCTTACTCCCTTAAAGTAAAACACTAGCCTATAAAAAGTAAGTTTTTTTTTTTTTAAATAATGGCTTCTAGCTACAAGCTTAGAATAATTTAATTTAGTTGACTTTGGAAAACACTGATGAAAGCAAATTCTTTAAATCTCAGATTGGAAGGGATCTCTGAGCTCATCTGATCCAACCCACACTTGAACAAAAATCTTTTTTACAGTGTCTCTATCCTACATTGACTTTAAAGTCTCTAGTTAGGTGGATTATACTACTTCCCAAGGCAGTTCCATTTCAGGATGCTTTTATTTATTATTCGGATGTTTTTTGACCACCAAGCCTAAATCTGCCTCTCTGAAACTTTTACCTGTTTGTATCAATTTTGCCCTCTGGGCTGATGACCTTTATAACTATGTGAATTCACATTAAGGACATAGTAAGAGTATTTTATAAAACAGGACCATCCCACTTCCCTTCTCAATTTCTTTTCTCTGGCTTACTAGTGATGGTGTGGTATATGCTTGCACAATGGAAATGCTGCAAAGTGTTTCACTCTCCTATAGATGACCCTGTACTCTTCCTTGTTGCTCTTCTTCCATTATTACCAGGAATAAGGCCATGCCTCTCTCATGGCCTGAGAACCAACCCTATCTGACCCCATTCATCAGTGTTTGCTTAGCTCCTTCTCTGTGCTGAGTAAAGTTATAAACGTAAGGGAGAAAGAAGGTGAGAGTGTTGATAAGAAAGCCCAGGTGGCCTTGCCATCCATCAGCCTTGCTGTTGGACTATGCCATTACACACAGGGTCAGATGAAGTCCTTGGTGCTACTGACTATATGTAAATGACATATTTATCATTATTCTTGGAATCTTGTTCTTGGTATCACACAAGACCAGGAACAGCTTATTATCTTTGTCCCTCAACAGGATTAATATTCTACTGCAGCATTCTTTCTACGAGCACTGGGTGACTTAAACAAATCATTTTCAGGTTTTCAATTTAAATATTATATACCTTCAAAGCAGTTAACTCTAGAAAACTACTGAAAATCAAATTATGCCAGCATCAACTCAACACATCATTGAACATCAAAGACAGTGTCCAAACATAGCATAGTGATTCCCAAGAGCATAAAAGTTCCAGAACATTTACTTGATGTTCCTAGTAACCTCTGTGGCAGGTGGTGTTTTTAGATGTGCATTGCCAAGGTGAATTGAATTGACACAATGGGCTGGTTTTAATGCTTTTGATCTTATTCCTTATTTTTGATCCTGCTCTCTTGGGGCCTGCTGGCAGACAGAAGAAAATTAAAAGCTGTTAAACTTTTGATAGTCAGTGCAAAATTTAAAAGTTTTACTCAATTTAATGTCAAATAAAGGATGGGCTGATGTTCCTAGACATGTATCCTAATGGCTCCTTCCTGTCGCCTCTTACCCTGTATTTTCTATGTGTTTTATATAAACTTATGTGTGTATAGATTGTTTTTCCATAATGGCAGATTGTGGAAACCTGGCAGATGAACTCTTGGAGGCCAAGGATTGTTTCATTTTTGACTTTGTATCCCCAGGACCACCTAGCACAGAGCCTAGAATGTAGTAGGCACATCATAAATGCTTATTAATTGATTGATGAAAGATATTCTAGTCATAGGTGAAGCCCCTTACAAGTAAGGTAAATGAAATTTTTCTCTGATTTTGGTTTCATAAATGGAACGAATCCTGATCAGAAGTGATTTATCTTTCTGGAGAGAAAGTCTTCTCACCTTGGGGAGTTCTGGTAAAACTGAAAATCAAGGTGGTTAGTGCAAGAAGAATTTTTGTGACAGGGGCACCAATAAATCTTAGACCTGCATTATTACATTTCTAAATCTTTTTTACTTAGGTAGAAATAAACAGCTTTCAAACTCTTAAGTTTTTTATTTAGGTTTATCTGAAACCAAACTAAACAATAAAGTAAATCTTTCATTTAAATTCCATGCTGTCTCACCCCTAATCTGTGTAGATTTCTACAACTAAGTCTCACTCTGTCTTCGAAGCTCCAATACATTATTAGATTCCCTGAAGTGAGTTTGCAATTACAAACTCTGGATTTTTGAGAGGAAAAGTCTAGAACAAATTATTTTAATAAATAGCAAAATCCTCTTATTGTAATAACTGAAATCTTGTTTTTAAAATTAAAATATGAATATGATTATACTGGGTAAAAGTAGTAGAATGGATAGGGGGAATAAACTGGCTGGTAAGGAACTTCAATAAAACTAGTGAAAGATAGAGTTTTATTAATTATTTCATCCTCTAGCATAATAATAGACAATATAGAGAGTACTTTTACAACCTACTCCATGGGACATAGCTCCTATTTCTTCTACAGGAGAGGTAAGGATCCTTCCTCCCTTTTTTTTCTACTGAAGACCACTGACTAATAGGGGAAAAATAGATAATTGAGGGATATAGACAATTTGAAAGTCCACTTTATTTTTTTTCTTTTGATATAAAATACTCAATTCACCTGCGTTTAAAGTTCAGAATGGGGCACATAAAACCTTATTTTTAAAAATGCAATAAATCATAAAATATATACTGCAGTTCCATATTAAAACCCATTAAGGGAGAGAGACAGAGAGTGGAGTATGATGAGCACAGGGAAAGGAAAGCAGAACAGAGGGAGCAAAGGAAGGAAAGGAGAAAGGCTGAGGAAATAGGAAAGAGAGAAACATACCAAAAGAGGGGAGGAATAGAGGCAGAAGGAGACAGTGCATGCTGAAGGGTTGCTGAGTAAATTCCTTTCACCCTAGGGCATTATTTTGCTGAAATAAATCAAGAATACAGCCTTGTTTTGCTCTGATTCTATTCAGAGGATTCTAAATAAAGAGACCTGAAATAGGGCCTTGATCTGGCTGCCTATGACAAAGGGAAAATGGAGATGTCAATTATTCATAGAGAAAGTGCTACAACAATTTAAAGAAAACCATAGGCTCTACATTCCATATAATCTTCAGGGGTGATGTTCTGGCTTTAATTGTCAGTACTAAGGGTAGTTCTGCAGGCACCTTTGCAAAGGAGGTCATTTAAATGAATGAAGAACACAGTTAGGTATTAATCATGTGCTTTTATCAGACTGAGGAAAAAACCAGATCAACAGAATCTGTTCCAATTACATAGCAGTCTGGGAGAAATGATTGGAGAATACCCCTGGTGAAGGGCCACAAAGAATAAAGGATGAAATCATATGTTAGTAATTCACATGATGATGAAAATTTAGGCCTGGGTATCGGTGTGAGGATATAATTAATTCCCGAATATATGCTGTTTTGCTGAAGGTCTTGAGAAGTTACTAATGTTAGTATTGTTAAGAGGCCTATAATTCAGACATTTTACATGGTATGAGAATAATATATGTATAGCCAGTGGTGGTGACCCAATAATTTTAGCTGTTAGAGTCTGAAAGGGAGTTGGATTCTCATTCTACTTCCTTCACTAATTGGTATGACCTTGGATGAATTATGTAACTTGGGTGAGTATCAGTTTTATTGTCTGTCAAATATAGGTGACTATGTTTGCCCTGCCTCTGACTATCATAGGAGATAACATACAGGGTAGTGCTTTGAAAAGAATAAAGTATTATACTGTAGAAATTCCAACATTAAGGTATCAATAGTAGATTTTATTTTTGGATGGTGTGGAATTACTGATTTATTTTATTTTTTTGTTGTGTCTATGTTACTCCCCAGCATGAAGCTGTGCTAGGAGCTGTCCAGGGGCAACCATGGTGAGCTTGGGGATGTCTGAGCAGGATGCCATGTAGTAAACCTTCCCCAAAGTGTAAGCAGGCTGGGAAAAAAATAAAAGGCAATTATTTGGTTCCTAGTTCATATCCAAATTTTCAATCAACTTTGAACAAAAGAGCAAATGAAGATGCTAGACACTTTGTATTCAGCAAACTGGCACAGATGACAAAATATGAAAATTGTCAATGTTGGAAGGTGGTGGGAAGAGAAGCACTCTGATAAATAACTGGAGTAGCTGTGAACTGGATAGAAAACAATTTTTAATTATGCTTAAAAAGTGACTAAAATATCTCTACTTTTGGAGAGATTCAACTGCTAGGCATATGTCCCAGAAGGTCGTAGATAATAATGTCCCATATTATTTATAGGTCCCTAAATAAAAAAAAAAATTGTTGTGGTAGCAACAAACTAGGAACAAAATAGGCATCATAGATTGGGGAATGGATAAGCAAATTGTGGAACATGAATGAAATGGAACATTATTGATCTATAAGTAACAGTGAATATGAGAATTCATAGATGCGTGGGCAAGGTTGCACGAACTGATGCAGAGGGCAATAAACAGAACCAGGAAGATGATGTACATCATTACATTCAGCAATGTAAATAGAAAAAAAAAAGAGATTGAATGTTATGTAATTACAATAGTCAATCTTGGCTCTAGGAGAGCCAAGATATAGTTATGGAATATTGGATATGCTGTTGGGGTGGTTGATATTTCAGTTGGTTTTCCTAGATTGTTCTTTTCTTTTTTAATCTTGGTGATGGGGAAATGAGATAGGTTATAGACTTTTTATGTGGATATGATCCCCTGTTCAGTTTTACCAGGGGATCTTAATTCCCCTTAAGTGATCACTCCCTGGCTTCATCAGTTCTGGGCCCAGGACTATAGCCCCTGATTCATTGTTCCCCAAAACCAAATCTAGATCTTCTGTTCTTAAGATAATTAGGAAAAAGAACCTAGGCAAGAAGCCCCTTTTTGGCCTAATAAGGTACTAAAACAAGAGAATTCAGGAGAATATTTAAAAGAGATTTTTCCATGCTATTTTAAAGGATAATCAACAGTTTTCTATTTTTAAGCAATATTTTTCCCTTGAGCCATTTGAGTCTAATTATAGTCTGATCTCCCATCCTACCTAAGAGGGCCCAGGGCAGTCTCCTTAGAATGACCCCGTACCCCCCACAACATTCCTCTTCTCTGTAGGACAGTCATGACTTATACTATGTGGTTTAAGTACACTTATGCACTAGTTTAATACAGTTTGTATTACTAATTCCCTTGTTTCTGACTGAGACAGTTCTTGGTATGGCTTTTGATCTGCTACCTAAATTATATCACTTTTACCCACTTCATTTGCCTCTACGCCAGATCAGTAATCATAATCAAAGAAACAATTACCTTTGGCATAATCTATTTTTAATTGAATTTTGTTTTTTCCTTATTTAAAAATTCTTTTGTAAATATTTTTCTAATGAATCCTCATGCTCTAGTACCTTATAGAATAGGTATTAAGCAAAAAAAAAAAAAAAAGAAAAGAAAAAGAACCTTCAGTAGATTTTGCTTCCAAAAGGAAAAGGAAGCCTGTAAGTTTTCCAAGTCTTAGATTCCAAGTTCTTAACGTCTTTTAGAACACAAAACAGTTGGCCAATTATAATCCTTACTTATTTAATTGGTCTCTGAACCTACCTCCTCCTACTAGTAGTGTCCTTGTCTCAAACCTCTATGTGATTTAGGATGAGAAAGTCTTTACACCTACTATTTATCTGCCTTAAGGGGCTGTGGCTCCAACCCATGTCAGGAGACTCTTTTAAAGAAACATTACAAAAGCTGTGTCTGAGACATCACAGTTTTCCTTTCATACTCCACCTCTCTCACCCATACAGAGTCTTCCACAACAAGGGAAGAGGGAGAAGACAAGAACAAACCAAGGCAGGCCCATATCAGTCATTGTCCTTTATATCAATTCTTTCTTCTAAATTACTGTGATTTCAAGCATAGGTGGTCTGCATGAGCTTCCCAGGATTTGAACCACCTTCTGTTTTAATCATGTTCTTCAAAAAGTGCCATGTTGTTTGAGTTTCAGAGGGCAACTTGGACACCAAGTCAGGATGGAATTATTAAAAAAAATGATCACAATAACAAAAATTGTTGCACAATGTAAGGCTTGTAGCAAATCTATCTTAAAATCTACCCCTAATTCTTAAAGCAATTTAGTCAATTCTAGCTGTATGACCCTGGATAAATCACTTAATCTCTAACTGCCTCAGCTTCCTCACCTATAAAATTGGGCTAATAATAGCATTTACCCCACAGGATTGTTATGAGGATCAAAGGAGATAACAATTGCAAAAGCATTTAGCACAGTGCCTGGCACATAGTAAGCACTATATAAAATGTTAGCTATTATTATGTTCCATCAACATGGCATCATGATATGGCCACAAAACCTCCTGTTGGTATTGTGAGATCATGACAACTTGTCCATTGAGATACTGGATTATCATCCTACCTTTTTTTTTTAAAAGCACCCAAGTCCCCTGTGCCAAAACAGTCTGATTTTGTTTTTTCAGTTCTGCAGGATTCTGTAGCTACGTGTAGCAGGACAAGCCATTTTCTAAGGTTTTCTTAATTCTGGGCACAAAAGGAAAAAAAGAAAAAGAAGAACAGGTACCCACCCTATATAATATCCGGATAAAATGGCCACATTTGTAAACATCGATTAAATGTTTATGCCTCCTGTAAACCATTACTGAGCACTGTGTTCCTTCCATGTAACATGGTCACACTCCTAGAATCACCTTAATTGCCAATAATTTCCTATCCATTATTATATATTTTCTCTCCATATGTATCAACTGGCACAAATGATAGATGACAGGTAGACACACAGTTATCAACTTGGGTTTTTTTCTTTGCAATTTTTTTTCCATGTGTGCCATACCTAGGGTTACCCTTGTTACGTTAGTCTTTACAAAAAAATACTTGTTTAGTGTTAGTTACAAGTAGTAGAACCGGGATCCTATTATCAGCATCTTCTTTAAAGTATGAAACGCCACTTGAGCTAGTCCCCATCTAATCTAGCCTCTGTTAAATCAGGTACAGGCACTCTGTAAATTGTGAATACCTAGGAATAAGTTTGTGTGTGTGTGTGTGTGTGTGTGTGTGTGTGTGTGTGTGTGTATACACATGCAGAAGCAGTGATTTCATGTTTTAATTAGTGTAGGGAAAGCTCTATGCAAACGCAGACTTGTATCTTTTCTGCAATTTATAGTGGTGGAGAGATGACTCAGCACTGATAAATTAGATGACTTGCTCTAGATAAGACAGTCATTATGTGTCAGAGTTGGGACTTGAACCCAAGCCTTCCAGAGTCTGAGGCTAGCTCTTTATAATATATCACACTGCCTCAGAAAGAAATTACCACTAGCTATATGCATCTATCATATATGCAATCCAAGGAACATTCTTGTGTGACCTGTATTCTTTCTACATCTGTTTGAGTTCTGTCTGGTCCTAAAACAATTCCCCAAATGAAAAACACATTTCTTCATATTACAATTCAGTCCATGATACTATAACCCTTTTGCTGGAGACATGTTGATGTTCATGGTATGGAAAATATAAAAATGTCATCCAGAGAAGTGACATATTGATTCAGAAGGTCACAAAGAACAACTTGAAATGCAAAAATGTTGCAAGGGCATCAGCCAACCCTAAAAGGCATAATCTCATGAGTTGGTTTCTGGGATGGTATTTCCGTTTCCTATCTCCTCTATGATTAATGGGGCTTATAATAAATAGATTAAGGTGATTGGAATAATCTATTCAATTACCTAAGGTAGTTGCTTAAGAAAGAACTTGAGAGGCATATATATATATATATATATGTTGTCAAGTCAGACCAAGTAGGCAAAGCTCATTTGAGAAGGACACCATTTGCAGTATCTGAAAGAGAAGGAGCATTAAGATTTGTAGTTATTATATATAAATCTAGTGTTAGTGGCTGAGGTTTTCTGGGAGACGAATAATAGTGGGATTCCTTTTTCCTGGAGAAGCTTCTATAAGGACAGGGTCATAGCCTAAAAGAGAGGAAGTCCTAGTACTTGGCACTGGGAAACAGTATCTTAGAAGGAGTCACCATTGAGAGTGACATATGACACCATTAGTAAGGACCCATGGAAAAATGTAGAAGGTGCTATATATCACACAGTGCTGCCAAATGCTTGATACGGTGTGGAATTACTGTTCAGTCATTTCATATGCTGTGACCCCATTTGGGGTTTTCTTGGCAAAGATACTGGAGCAGTCTGCCATTTCCTTCTCATTTTACAGATGAGAAACTGAGGCAAATAAGGTTAAGTGACTTGTCCAGGATCACACAGCTAGTAAGTGTCTGAGACCAGATTTGAACTCATGGAGATGAGTTTTCCTGATGCCAAACTCAGTGCTCGATCCACTGTACCACATAGCTGCCTTTGTAGACAAATTACAGGAGAAGATGGTAGACTGAAGGCCTACCTAATTATGACTCTAAGTAGCTGAAACAGAGTTGTTCCTTAGGGTGCTATCTTTATTTTCAGAGATTTCTGTGGTGAACATCTTATCATACATTTTTTAACCTTTCAACAACATTTTCCTTCATTAGTTTGTGAACTATATCATTATGAGTGCAGTTGTATCAACACATTCAAAGATAGAAAGTAATGATTTTCCATGATTTTGTAGATGTGGGCTATGAGCCAGAGAAATAATTTTTAAAAATCTCCTTTGTGAATTGGGCCTCTAATGCTGCAAGATTTTCTGATAATGCAAAGATTCATGGGGTCCAAATCTAGTGTGGAAGGCTGTTTTGCACTACTACCAGACCCTGGTTCTCAAAGGATTATGAATCCCATCTAAATTCAGATTAATATAAATGTAGGCTCCTGTGTACTCCTCTCTCCCCTGTAGATCAGTAGTCTCCACTATTTCTTGATCATATGGCAACCATACCAATAAAAAACATTTTGAGTACTTCTCAATAATTACATAGTTATTTATAAATTACATTTTACATACTATATTGGTGTATTATTTACATTATAAAACATATATGAAATAGATGTTTAAAAGGATGAGATAAGGAAATGGCACTATTAAATTATGTCATTTATTAATGGTACAAAACCTTTTTGATCTCACTAAATTATTTTAATATTAACAATATTATTAAAATATTTTAGTGAGAGTACCATGATGGAATATGCTTTATTATTTTTAGAAATCCTGGCTTAACACTTTTTGATGTAGTCATTTGAAAGTGTGGTTTTAAGGTCATTTCATTTCTGTATTTCTTTGTACTGGCTTTTATTGCTGAAAGAGATGCCTTACAAAGTTATGCAGAAGCAGACAGAAGCAGTTCATCATTTGCTAAAACATGATAGTCATTTTTCATTTTCAGTCACCAATTATGCAAACGTTTTTGTTGAAATCCAGGCAGTAAATTTCCATCTTCCTTGATGTCATTAGGTTTTTCTTGCAAATTAATCAGAAGGTATAGTATTTTTGTATTTTTTTTAACTGACTCACAACCCAGTGAAACTCTCTCTTTGGAAGATTTTTAAACAGGGAGGAAAATAGCTTTTCCAAGTTGTTAAGTGAGTGAATGGAATTTTTTTTTTTGCACATTTCATAATTATATCATTTGGAGGAACAATTACTTAGTTTTTAGACGTTTTGCTAATTGTAATGGGTTCTGACTATTACTATGTCGAGGCACAATATATAATTAAAGTTAATCATTCATGATAATGCATATATAAATCCATATTGCAAACAGTCTTGTTGATGTTGGGTGTATGGAGCCAACTTCTTGTCAAATCTGATTAGGTCATTGTTTTTACCTGACAAGGTGGCTGATGGAGATCTTGTCCTAGGAGTAGGATGCAATTTTCTTATTGTTCACTTGGACCACATGATCAATATGTTCTTCAAAGTAAGATTTCTTTAGAGTGAGGCTGGTGACTTTGTAAGGCCCTACCTCACTTAAATCCAATTCACTTACAAGTCAACACATCACCTTCCTGATGTCATTGGTCCTCTTCAAGAAGGAAGGACAAACAACAACAATCTTTGCAGGAAACTCCATAAGCTATTTCCTGACTCCCCACTTTTGCAAGCCTGTCTCCATGCCTAACATATATTTCTTTGCCATCTCTGCCTCTTACAATCCCTGTTTTTTGTTCTTTTCCCCAAATCTGATTTGTTATTCACTAAGGGAAGACTTTGTTGATCCCCCTAGTTGTTAGTGCTTTCTTCTTCCTCAGGTTATTATTTATATATTTGTTATTTTACATATTGTATTCCCACAGTAGGATATATGCTTCTTAAAAGCAGGAAATTGTTTCCTTAGCACCTACCTCAATGCTTGCACAAAGTGGTCATTTCATAAATGCTAATCGGATTGGATTGAAGAAATTTGGGCAAAAGATTGAAGGTAGGTCCAGATCTTTTCTAAGAATTTCATAGCTAATTTTCAGATCTAGTTTCCCTCTCCTCCCTCCTTAAGCAGGCCTGAATATCTTAATTGACTTAGGATATTACATTAGCCTTCTTAGTCTTGTGGACTTAGAATTTCCTGAGGACAAGCAAAAGATCTTCTAATTAGTTCCCCTGTTCTCTGATCTATAGATTTGGGCATTTTAGATTTGGCATTTGTGTTCATCTGGTCCCTCGGTTCCTGATTGGTTTACTTTTTCCATTTTTAGTATAACTCAGACTCTCATGCTGTTGTAGTTTTATAAACATCTTCATACCATCATGCAACCCAGGCCCCTTGCCCTTTAACCTTTAGTTCTGGAATGAGTTTAGTTCTAGAAATGAATTTAGCTTCAATCTTGTGCTATTGTGTATTGTGCACTAAATAGGGACATACCTTCCCTATCCCTCATTATGGCTCTGTCCCCAGTACTGGACTAGCATAAAGTTTTGCTGACAAATTATTTAGATCATAATCTACTTTAAAGGGTAGGGATATCAAATGGACTAAAATTGAATTCAAATTTTGGCGGGGGAGTCTTTACTGCAGTAGCTGGAAAAAAAGTATAAATCAACACTGTCAGGAGCCTTACTGATGATAAAATCATCAGAGCAGCAAACACAGAAAAATACCAAACTGCAAAATGACCAGAGTGATTAAAACCAGGGGCTGCTATTTGCAGCCACAGAAATCAATACTCATAAATGCAGAGGCCTGAATGCAGGCAGATGAAATAAACAGCCCACACACCCACTGTGGACATCTGTTCAGAAAGAAGGAAGTTTACCTGCAAACTAGCCCACCCAACTGGGGCTCATGCTATTATTATGGATAGGGATGTGTGAGGGGCCTGACTAAATTCCTGGAATGTGACTGCATGTCCTGTCTATGGGCCAAAGGGGAAGGTTGTTTTTGATGTGTCCTGAGGAGAGAGTTTGTCTCTACACTTTCTAATTTTTAATGTTCAGATTCATTTTCCTTTTTTAATAGAACACTAACTGGGTTTCCATCCATCAGATGTCAGCAGCTAATAAATGTATTCAATCTCTCCCTGTGATAATATAGCTTTCTTGGGAAAAGAATTAACAGATTTTGCCCTTTCCTTCTCTTTTCAAGGGAAAAAAAATGAGGCTAAGGGGAATATATCAGACAGATATGCTAGATCTTAAAGAGGGAGGTAAAATTTTACAATTTTGGGGAAAAACACCCAGAGGTCTTCAGAAATGAGCATCTCTACTTAAATGTGTCTTTTTTATTTTTTCTATAGAACATAGCTCTTCCTTCTATTGTTGATGTGAGCATATTCTGTCATTAGAGGTCATATCTTCTAAGGAAACAATAGAAATAGAAACTCTTTAATTTTGTCGGTGAATATTCACTTGTGTTAAAGAAAAAAACAAACCACAATTTAAACTAGCTATCTCCTTTGGGGAGGATTTGAAGAAGGAAAGATTATAGAAAAGACTGATATCGCAGGCTTTATTTTTAATATGAACATAACATCTTTTCACCAAAGACTTCAGAAGATTCTGTCTTTTTAAAAAAAAATTCTGTTTGCAGCTCACCTGGGGTTCTAAATGCACAAGCTCCCCCAATCAATCAATCTACAGGCACTTATTAAGTGTTTACTAAATGTCAAGAAAACTTATTCAGAAGATGGTCAGCCTTGAAAAAATTCAGTGAAACTAAGAGGAGATGGAGAGAGAGAGCAATCCATGTATGGGCACAGCCAATGTAGGGCTTAGCTCTAGGGGAGTTTGGAGATGGGAGATGGAGTTTCAAGGGTGAGGAACACCAAGTGAACTGGTATGGTTAGATTATAGAATACATAGAGGGCAGTAAATGTAAGAAGACTGGAAAAGTAGGAAGGAATCAGGTTGTGAAGAGCCTTAAATGTGAAACAAAGGATATTATATTTGACCCTGAAGGTAATATGGAGCCATTGCAGTTTATTGAGTAGGGGGTTTGTAGGTTCTTACTAAATATTTAATTGATTGTCACATGGCAAGACCTGTGCTTAAGGAAAATCACTTGGGCAGCTGTGTGGAAGATAGATTGGAATGGGCAAAGACTTCAGGTAGGGAGACCAGTTAGAAGGCTATTGCAATGGTCTTTGCAAAAAGTGATGAAAGTCTGAAATGGGGTAGTGGTTGTGTACTGGAGAGAAGGGAATCAATTGATACATATTATTATCTTTAAAATTTTTATTTATTTTATTTTTAACTTATGGGATAAAACAGGTATTTCCATAACCTAATATAAATATTATCCTGAATTTTTTTCAGAATGCAAATTCTTAAATGGCTGAGTTCATATGTGTACCTGTATGCATATGTGTAAACATGTAGAAGCAGCATCACATGGTGGATAGAGAGCTGTCTTTGAAGTCAGGAAGACATGGGATCCAGTCTCACCCATTACATTACTTGCTGTGTGACAGGTGTAAGTCATTTAATCTTTTCATTGCCCCCAGGCAGTTCTCTAGGCCTAAAAGTTGCACATAAGGTGCTAAATTGTATCATTGTATTGGCAGAAGGAGTATTGTCATTTGAAAATTCATAATGTCAACAAAATCAAAGGTCTATTCCTTTTCTCTTGTTATATGTGTACAACTATATATATAAATATATATATATAATATGTGTGTCTGTGTGTATATATATGTATACATGTATGTATGAATATATATATTGCGTACACTATATATATAATATGTGTGTGTGTGTGTGTGTGTATATGTATACATGTATGTATGAATAGCAAGAGTCCTGTTGTGAGTATTCCAGCTCCTACTCCTACTGGTGAATTGGGTCCCCAAAGCAGGGATATTAAATCCCTTCAGCACTCTAGAGGTAGCCTGGAAAGATGGTGGATGTCTTTCTAATGCTATAGCACACAAAACCCTCCCAGTGTACTTATCATTTCACCATAAATATGTATGGATTATGAGTCAACTATCCTTACACAGCTTTAAGAAAGATTTTATATATATATATATATATGTATGTATGTGTGTGTATGTATGTATGTGTGTATATATATCTATATCCTCTTCTGCAAAGACTGTGATATACTCACAAGTTCATGCAGGATCCAAGTGAAAATAGTCCCAAACTTAGCAAGCACATGTGGCAAAAAGTGTATCTCATAGCTCCTGGAATGTTTTTGCTAGAATCTTAAAGATGTTATTTTAGGTATGTTGTCATTTTCTTCTGGGCCCTTTGTAGAGCTGTGAATCTGTGTTAGTCTGTCCTTGGTTTCCAATGCAGAGTCATCAGCTATTCCAAAAATTGGCTACTAGGATGCCAATTAGAAAGATGAAATTCTTTTAGAATTCCCAAAGTCATGAGGTCCTCCTCTGGTCGATAGTTATAGTAGGATTGATCAAAGTTTTCTTCTTCCTCCCCTCCCCAAGTGAGTCCTTCTCAGGAAGTTCAGCTGGAATGCTCACTCTTTTTTTCCCCTCTTGCTGTCATCTCTCTTATCTTCGAATTTGTCTGCTATTTAATGAAGACTTATGGAATTAGATTAAGTTTCCCCAGCAAATCCAAATATTTTCTGGTCAGTGTCACTCCCATTTATCCAATGGCTCATCAGAGATGTCTAAATTAATCATAGCCTTTGGAATAACTTTGACTGATTTGATTTAATTAAGATGTGCCCACTTGGTTAAGGTGAAGGCCAACGACTTCCTTAGTGTAAGTGCTTTCTTGTAGACTCCAAATCCTTCTGGGGGCCCTTAAGTCACTCTGTGTAGGCCATTCCATATTTTACCTATAAATTGGATTACCCTGGGCTGACATGGAAGTTAGGTGTAGCTGGTGAAAAGTTGATAAATATTTGAAATGGTTGCACAGTTTTTAACTTCTCTGGATCAGGTTGGTAGTGACTGAGGGCATAATTTGTTCCACTTTATAGACTCTTTTGCCCAAGGCGCCTTACATTTTTCAGGAATTCATGCTTCAGGTAGGCAGTTGGATGGAATGATCATCTAAATACTTCCAACAGCAACGCTACTATGAGTTTATGATTCCTTCTAAACAAAAACAATAACTAAAGCTGTAATTAGAACACAAATCAACATTTCACTCAATTTGGAGTTTTTGCTACTGAAGATTGGTTTCATTTGATACCATTAGATTTTCATTAGTTAAAATTGCAATTTGCAATGTAAATAGACCATCATAAAAACCATTACCTTCCTTGGACTAGATTCAAACATGAATAGGCCAACATCATTCTACCTAAGTGGGGCCACCTACCAGGTAAACTTTTCTAGGTAAGCATCAGTAGCTTATGAGATTTCTCTGCTTGAGGATCTCTAATGAGGGAGAACTCATGACCGAACAGATGATCCATTGCTTTGTTAGACATTTCTAATGACTAAGAAGTTTTTCCCTACGTTGAATGGATATCTACCTTATTGTGACTTCCACTTATTTGTTTTTCTTTTCTTTTTTTTCCCCCTTCACCTGAGTCTGTGATTTTATTTGTATTGGGAGTCTCTTAGTGGGAAAATTTCCTCTCTTGTTGCCATTCTGCACCTGCCATATAACTTATATTCTTAAAGTTACTTAGAATCCTGAGATGTTAAGTAAGTGCCCAGCACCACACACTGAGAGGCCAGATGTGAATGTAGCCTTCTCTAACTTTGAGGACCTCCTTCCATAATTCTATGCTACTTGTTATATAGTAGGAATTTATACTAAAATTTCAATAGTGCTTTAAAGTTTATAAATTACTTTACATATGTTATCTTATTTGATTCTCACAACAACTCTGTGAGGTAGATACTATTATCATTCCCATTTTACAGATGAAGAAACTGAGGCTAGGAGAGGTTAAATGACTTTCCCAGGGTCATAATTAGTACTCAAGTTTTTCTGCCTCCAAGTTGAATGCTTTATTTACTGTACTACCTAGCTGCATAACCCAGAGCAGCCCTTAATAGTCAACATAGATATAGTGCTTTATATACGTTATCTCAAGTGATGCTCTGTGAGCTAGCAACCACAGGTATTAATATCTTTTTTTTTTTTTTTTTACAGATGAGAACACTGGGGCTGTGGGAAGCTATATGCTTTGAGCAGTCACAGTTGGTAAGTGCTGGAGGTAGGAATGAAACCCACTTTTTTCCTTATTCCCCATCCTTTGTGCTTTCTACTATACCATGCTGGGAAACAGAAGATACCCAGAAGGTAAGAATTACAAAGGATTATAGCAGAGGCACCCTAAAGACACCTCATGGGTATACTGGACACACCTTGAACCAGCTTACAAGAGTCAGTTATTAAATTTAAATTAAATTTTCACAGTGAACATATACATCTCAGAAATCAATAAATGCTATAAATTAAGGCTTGAATTATTACATTGTTGACTGCATGGATTTAAGAAAGTGATGACAATTTTTAATAATGCAAACTAATATTTAAAGTATATCATGTAGGGGCAGCTAGGCGGTGCAGTGGATAGGGCACTGGCCCTGGAGTCAAGAAGACTAGAGTTCAAATCTGGTGTCAGACACTTACTAGCTGTGTGACCCTGGATAAGTCACTCAATCCCAATTGCCTCCAAAAAAGAAAGTATATCATGTGTACATCACTTACCCCCAGCTAGTTGTTAAACATTTACTTAATAACATTCCTCTGGTCCACCTGTACCTGAAAGAGTTCCACTAACAATCAACCAACAATCATCCAGCTTCTCCTTGAAAACCTTTAGTAAGGACGGAGGAAAAGCATTGACTTGCTTGAGCTCTCCTCTAAACTCCTCCAAATACCTGTAAAAATGACTCTAAACAAATCCTAGAGCAGCAGAACCCACAAAAAGACAGAGTGAAACACATTTCCAGCCCACAACAACCTGGATGGTTGACTGGAAAGGTCAATTGTGCTGGTCTAGGAGAGGAATGCAGTTTACTGTAGGTGCATAGGCAAAGGCCAGGTCTCAGTAAACTTGGAGCAGGTCTCAGAGGTCTGAATCACTGGCAGCTGTGGCGGTTTCCAGACTTCTCAACCCACAAACACCAAAGATAACTTGGAAGGTCAGTGAGAAAGGTCTGTGACTGAGGTGAGAGAGAAGCTCTGTCCCAGCTCCAGTCCCTGTGCACAACCTTGGGGTGGTGACTGCTTCCAGAACTCTCGGCTCTCAGACTGAGGGGGAAATCTAGTAGCTGATCAGAGGGGGATTGCAGGGATCTCTTTGCTGGTGCTAAGGCAGGATCCTCTTGCCTTGCCAGTGCTTGGATCTGGGTCACAGTTATGGGTAGCGATCCTGGGGCGAGGAGTGCTGGCGTGGTGAAGCTTGTGCCTTGGTGGAGAGAGAATCCTCCTCACAGTTCCAAGGCAGAAAAGAGGGTTTGTGGTCACTCGTAGACCAGAGCAGAGGCCAGGAAAGGAGTAAACACCTCACCCTTGATCATAGCACCTTGGAAGAACTGAAAATTTACAGGTCCCTAGAAGTATCTCTGAAAACAGCTGCACAAAACCCCCGAAGCTTGGGACAGTACAGCAGACCCCTACCTTAACAAAGAGTTTATAACTCAAGTAATTGGCTGGGGTCATGAGCAAACTGAGCAAAAAAAGTCAGACCATAGAATCTTTCTTTGGTGACAAAGAATCAAAACATACAACCAGAAGAAGACAACTAAGTCAAAGACCCTACATGCAAAGCCTCAAAGAAAAAACATGAATTAGTCCCAGGCCATGGAAGAGCTCAAAAAGGATTTTGAGAAACAAGTAAGAGAAGTAGAGGAAAAACTGGGAAGAGAAATGAGAGTGATGCAAGAAAATCATGAAAAACAAATCAACAGCTTGCTAAAGGAGACCAAAAAAATATACTGAAGAAAACAACACCTTAAAAAATAGCTTAACCCAAATGGCAAAAGAGGTCCAAAAAGCCAATGAGGTGAAGAATGTCTTAAAAAACAGAATTGGCCAAATATAAAAGTAAGTCCAGAAGCTCACTGAACAAAATACTTCCTTAAAAATTAGAATGGAGCAATTGGAAGCCAGTGACTTTATGAGAAATCAAGACATTGTAAAACAAAACCAAAAGAATAAAACAAATAGAAGACTGTGAAATATCTCATTGGAAAAACAACTGACCTGGAAAATAGGTCCAGGAGAGAGAATTTAAAAATTATTGGATGATCTGAAAGCCATGATCAAAAACAGAGCCTAGACATCATCTTTCAAGAAATGATCAAGGAAAACTGCCCTGATATTTTAGAACCAGAGGGCAAAATAGAAATTGAAAGAATCCACGGATTTCCTCCTGAAAGAGATCCCCAAAGGAAAACTCCTAGAAATATTGTAGCCAAATTCCAGAGTTCCCAGGTCAAGGATAAAATATTGCAAACAGCCAGAAAGAAACAATTCAAGTACTGTGGAAACACAATCAGGATAACACAAGATTTAGCAGCTTCTACATTAAGGGACCAGAGAGTTGGAATGTAATGTTCTGGATGTCAAAGGAGTTAGGATTACAACCAAGAATCACCTTCCCAGCAAAACCGAACATAATCCTTCAGGGGGAAAAAAGGATATTCAGTGAAATGGAGGACTTTCAACAATTCTTGATAAAAAGACCAGAGCTGAATTGAAAATTTGACTTTCAGATATAAGATTCAAGAGAAACATGAAGAGGTAAACAGGAAGAGAAATCATAAGGGACTTAATAAGGTTGACTGTTTACATTCCTACATGGAAAGATGATATTTGTAACTCATGAGACCTTTGTCAGTATTAGGTAGTTGATGGGAAAAAATTACATGTATGTATGTATATACATATATATATATATATATATAGATATAGATAGATAGATAGATAGATAGATAGATAGATAGATAGATAGATAGATAGATAGATAGAGGGCACAGGGTGAGTTGAAGATGAAGGGGTGATAAATGGAGAATAAAATTAAGGGGTAAGAGAGGATTATCCTGGGAGAAAGAGAAAGGGAGAGGTAGAATGGGGTAAATTATCTCACATGAAACAGACAAGAAAAGGCTTTTACAGTGGAGGGGAAATGGGGAAAGGTGAGAAGGAATGAGTGAATCTTATTCTCATAGGATTTGGCTTAAGGAGGGAATAACATACACATTCAATTGGGTATGGAAATCTATCTTAACCTACAGAAAAATAGGGAGCAGGGGGATGATAGAGGGGAGGGCAAATTGGGGAAGGGGGTAATGAGAAACAAACACTTGTAAGGAGGGACAGGGTCAAAAGAGAGAATAGAATAAAGGGGGGAGGTGGGATAGGATGAAGGGAAATATGGTTAGTTTTTCACAACATGACTACTATGGAAATGTTTTGCACGACTACACATGTATAATCTGTATTGAGTTACTTGTCTTCTCAATGAGGGTAGGTAGGGTGAGAGGAAGGGAGAGAATTTGGAACCCAAAGTTTTAAAAACAAATGTTAAAAATTGTTTTCACATGCAACTGGAAAATAAGATAAGAGGCAATGGGGTATAGAAATCTGTCCTGCCCTACAGGAAAGTAGAAGGGGAAGGAGATAAGAAAAGGGGGACGTTGATAGAATGGAGGGCAGGTTAGGGGAAGAGGTATTCAGAATGCATGCCATCCTGGGGTGGGGGGAGGGACGAGATGAGGAGAAAAATTAGAACTCGAAATCTTGTGGAAGTGAATGTTGAAAACTAAAAAATAAATTAACAATTAAAAAAAAAAAAAAGAAAACCTCTAGTGAAAGAGTTACTCTCTATTTCACTCTGAGGCAGCTCATCCTGCTTTTGGATGGCTCTTAGTTGTTAGAAAGTTTTTCCTTACATAAAATCTAGATTTCTTCTTGCTGCTTCTACCCCTAGCTCTGATTTCTGGGCGCAAAGTAGAGTAAATATAACCATGCTTCTCTGTGATAGCACCTTTAAGTATTTTAAGAGCTATTGTATGTTACCTTAGTCTTCTCTTCTCTAGGCCAGATAACTCTACTTTCTTTAAATGTTCCTTAATATGGCAGGAAGTATGGGAAATATTTATATAACCTTGATATTTACTACATGACTCAGTCACTTTCCTTTTTGCTGTCTTTTGAGATTTTGTAATCTCAAAATCTCTAATTTTTCCATTCAATAATTTTTTTTGTTGTTGTTGTAAGAAATGCTACCACTTTTAACTTTATATGAAGCAAGATTTCTAAACACTTCTTGAAGAAAATAAAATTATTTTAAGATCTGCAAGAAGCCAATTGCTGCCTGTTGGCAATTGCTGGTTGAGGGGGAAGAGTTAAGAAGTCTGTGATTTATGAAACTAACTTTGCGAGTGAAAACAAACATCAAATGAGAAGTATTGTTCTGAAAAGAACAAAGTTATGGGAAGTAACATCAGGAAGAAAAAAAAAGTTTTATGTGATGGGGGGAATAAAGGCCTATCCTCTATGACTTATAAATTGTAGACTTTGGACCTGTTTTCTTCCTTATTTTCCTCAAAATATCTCAGGTGATTAGTAACTGGGAAGTGAAGTTAACTGAATTCTGGAGAACATAATTGAGAATGTAGATTGAGAGGATCGCAAAAGAGAGGAAGGATCTTGCTGGGTTAAAAGTAGATAGAAATCTCTTTTGACAGATTGAAGAAGCAGATAGGGAGATCGATCACATCAGGGAAGTAACTCCAGGAACAACCAACCTAACTTTGGTAATGTTTCAAAGACAACTCCAGGTGAAATACCATGGCTGGCTGGTTAATTCCATAGCAACAGTGTTACAAATAGAAGAGCTGTTCCTAGGTTATTAAAATACAGACACCAAAGGTTTAAAAGCTGTCTTTATGGAACTTTGAGAAAAGACTATGGGTTTGCCCTTGAACTGGGTTGCTTTAGTTTAGGCATGGCTGTGGCTGCAGCAACTGACCTAAGGTGTGGACATTTGACACCCCAGGTTATCACAGGAGCCCTTGAGGTGTGTGGCTGGTGAATTGTCAAGGGAGAAAAGCTAGACAATGGGGTGAGGAACTTAGCCTCGAGGCCATATGTGGCCTTCTAGGTCCTCAAGTGCTTTTAACTTTTAACTGAATCCAAACTCCACAGAACAAATCCTTTTAATAAAAGAAGGTTTTGTTCTGTAAAACTTGGACTCAGTCAAAAGACCACACTCAAGGACCTAGAAGGTCACACGTGGCCTCGAGGCTGCAGGATCCTGGTGCCTGTGCTGGAGGTTTTATCTGAATAGTGTAAGGTGGAATAGCATTAAGGACAGACCAAGAAACTAAGAGCGTGAGGGGGAATTGACCAATGAAGCAGAGAAAGGTGGTTCTCTGGATAAGCAGTTACCATGAAACAGGCTTCACCATAAGCTGAGAAAGGTGTTTGCTCAGAGACTGAGCTAAAGGATCCAACACCATTCTGGAAGTGGATTAGAAGAAGGAATAACTCATTCCACTTCAGCATTCCCTAGACTTGAATTGAAGTTGTAACTAGAAATGAAGATTCTCAGGTAAGTTTAGTCATTATTCCTCACACTGGTACACGTGTGCACTCACCCATACCCACACCCACAAATCTTTTTCTTTTATTATTATTATCAAACTACATATTAGGAAGAATTTAAAAGCAATTCAACAGGAATTTATTAGAGAATTTCAGGATAGAAGGGGGACAAAGGGACTGTGGTAATTGCTATGGTGACCTAAGGCGGAGTAGGTACAACCTTTAGGCAAGAAATTAGGTCCAGGTCAGTAACTGATTCATGGGGCAGGTGGGGGTCGGGGTAGAAGTGGGGGGGTGAAGTAGAGGGGTGGGAAATGGGGGGAAGATCTAAACCCTGCGCTGGGCTGGCTATGACAGAAGCTCCAACTGACCAATAGGCTTTGAGTCAGGAGCCTTGGTATTCATGGAGGAGCCCAACTTCCTGGGCCCTTGGTGATAATGGAGGGCTGTAGCATTCTGCATTCAAAGAAGTAGGTTCAGGCTTAGTGGTTGTACTCCAAACCTAGTACCTGAGCAAAGGGGTCACCCTAATCAGCCAAGCAATGATAGCTTTCGAGTTGATCCCAGCCAAATGACTATGCTTTGTTGCACTGGGTTGGGGCAGAGCAGCAAAAGACTCTAGATACTAGTTTTGTTTTTTTTTTAATTAATTTTTTAAAAAAATTTTTTGGTGAGGCAATTGGGAGTTAAGTGACTTGCCCAGAGTCACATAGCTAGTAAGTGTTACGTGTCTGAGGCCGGATTTGAGCTCAGGTCCTCCTGACTCCAGGGCTGGTGCTCTATCCACTAGATACTAGGTTTCTAAGGGGTGTATGTGGGAGATGGGGGCCCAGACCTTGATAGGAGCAGCCACCCTCCTGAGTTAAAATATTCCTGGTCCTAGCTCCATGGTAGAAGAAGGTATCGTAAATCTATACTGTAGCTTGTTTAGTTCTTAGAAAGTGAAGTAAATTTATATTTCATTTCTTTAATTTAAATTTAGATCTTTGAAAAAGTCTAAAACCAAAATCGATACAGTCTTAGAATAAAGCCACACATGTTTATGCTATATACATGATTTCATGGTATTATCCGTATTATGACCTTTCTGCAGCTGGAGAAAGTATAATCTATCACCACAGAGGAACAGTACAATGGAAAAATTCTAAACCCTAGTGCAACTTATAGAAAGGAGGAGAAAAATATATTCTATAGAGCTCAGGAATTGAAGAATGAAATTCCCTGGATCTTCCTTTTTAAAGACTGGAAGGACCAAAGAACCAGTAATTTTAAATTTGCAGGAGTCTGGCTAAAACTCTTTTAAAACCTCAAGATTTAAAAAATTTTTTAAATTTAAAATTTTCCTTCACCAGAAACAAGTAGGTTGAACAATAGAATTAATGCTACTTTGTTGTGAATAGAGCTGTTACTGATAAGGTCATGCAATTTTTTTTAAAGCATCTAATATCATCTCTCTGAAATATTTAAAAACTAGAGTGAAGAACAAGGAAGGTCTCAAAATGAGCACTGGGACCGATCCAGGCTTACTGAAGGACAGGCATGAAAGATGATGTGAACTGTTTTTTGCATTAGGTATTGTGAAAAGAAAGAACATATAATTCAATTACCTTGAAAAGGATTGTGCAGCTAGTTTAAAAAAATAAAAAAGATGTAAAGCGCTGGGGCAAGCTCCTCATGTATGGAATAAAGATCATACCCTTCTGTCAAGTCTTGAAATGAGCCAATTTTAAAATTTAAGAAATTGATGGAGAGTGGATGCACACCATAAATAAATGACTGCATTTGCAGGGTTGTTGGTGACATTGCCTCATTGTATCACCTTAAGGAAGCCACTTAATCTTTTGTTTGTCAGAGATTTCCCATCTGCAAAATGAGAAACACAATACTTGTGCTTAAAAAGCCACCTAAGACTGAAAGACCATTAGTCAATCCTCCTATTATCCAGAGTTAAAGTCTTAAGTGGATTTAACTAGATCTGTTGAAATGATTGCCTTTACCCAACAAACATAAAGTAATTGAATTATGTTTCAATGACAAAATACAACTTTTTGGCTAAATCTCCCCAGCAGGATCTCTCATTCCTGTATGTAAGGTCATTACCCTACCACAGAAGCCCATGCTTTCTTCCTCTTTTTTTTTTCTTTCCCTATCCTTTTTCCACTGAGATAAAAGTTATGGTTTAAAGTTCCAGGAGGAAGACAAATGTGTAAGTAACTACAAGCTAGTTTCAGAAATTGTCTGGTTTTTTTGTTCTTTTTTTTAATGCTCACGATTCTTCCATGATGTCATGGATATTTCCTCCAATGATTCCGATGAAAATCCATTTGTACCTTATCTGTTCAATTCGTATTCATTTTATCCCATAAGTCCTCTAAGAAGGATCTACCCAATATACTTTAGAACTTCCTTCATGTCTTTCAATATTTTGGAGCTGCCGTGTAGTATTTGGGCTCCTTGTTTGCCAACATGCTTCTCCTACATGGTTAGTTCTATATGACCAGCCCATTTCCTCTTCTGATCTTATACTTTCTTGAACACATTTTTATGTCCCTTATTGCATTCAATTTATTGATGGTAATATGTTATAACCAACTCATTGGGTGTTAGAACACCCATTCTATACCTCTCCATTTTCCATTGGGTCAGACACAATTTCAGTACATAAGAGGTTGTGATTTCTCATATTTCTCAATAATAGAGCAAGGGATTCTCTCAGGAAGAGAGAATATTGATGTTAAAAGTATTAAAAAAAATTTATGAAGAGGAGGGGAGCTCAAGAACCTAGTTAGGCTTCCTGAAAGTACAGTACAATTTCCCAAATGCAATACAGCCTGAATCTAGGTCCAGCTGATTGGCCATCTTCTGTGCCTGTCCAATATATATGCACAGATGGAGTAACTCAGTGAGCTGAGTTACTCTCATAGTTTGGGAAGCACACATTCTTTATCCATTTGCTTTTTACTGAATGAACTATTAGAGGGGATCTCTTTTGATTGATTTGTGCAGTGGATAGAGCACTAGGTTTGTGCTAGGTTTCCTAGCACAGGAAATCTCCATTCTGCTTAGACTCTTCCTAGAACATCTGCTCCATTAGAGTGGTAAATACCAGCAATTGACCATACTTGTTTTATACTGCTCTTGATGTTCCTAATCAGAAGATCTTTGAACTAAATGATCTCCATGGTTACATCTTTCAAGGAATCTTGTTAAGATCATAACATGTACCTGTGAAAACATCTTGTTGGAGAATAAACTTCAAGGTTATGCTTTACTTAGATACATTTTTATTTTTATAAACTAACAATAAACACAGGAAGATTTTGTACTGTTTATATCATTCAATCAGTTCTGGAACTTGGGAAATGTGATCTGCTCAGGGCCATAACTAGCGAATTTGTCATTCACAAAAATGTGACTCTGTAAGCAGCAAAAAAATACTTCCAAATTAACTAATTTAAAAAGAATTCAGGTGAGGGATGTGGAGAAACTTATAGGGCTTTTTTGGGGGAGAGACCTTGGGGCATTTCCTTATGTAGGAGAGAGGGAAACCTCTGGAAGACTACTCCCCATGGGCAAAAGCCTTGGGATATCACAAAGCCACTTTTGAGGTAGCCACCACAGTTTGGGATCACTGTGAGAGACTTGGAACAAGAAGAGGGGGCAGGCTTTGGGAGAAAAGGGAAGGAAGAAAACCATTTAGTAGCTTCCTATTTAGTTAGTTATTCTTGATAACTCAATCTTGAGTCAAAGGAAGTAAGAGATGTTAATACTCTCTCAATTTTGATGCCTTAGCTCAAAGTTCTGGTTATGTAATACCGTAGATTTGCTGTTGTTTAGTTATCAGTTGTGCCCTACTCTTTGGGACCCCATTTGGGGTTTTCTTGGCAAATATGCTGAAATGTTTTGCCGTTTCCTTCTCCAGCTCATTTTGCAGATGGGGAAACTGAGATAAACAGGCTTAACTGTTTAAGTGTTTAAGATTAAGTACTAGTAAGTGTCTGAGGTCAGATTTGAACTCAGGGAGATGAGTCTTCCTGACCCCAGGCCCAACCCTGTATCCACTGTGCCACTTTGCTGCCCTCTGCTGTAGATAACCATTTATAAAAGACTGCCAATTCTTTTGGCACATCTTCTTTAAAGTTACTCTGAATGCACATGTAGACCATTTGCATAAGGATTTTATAGAGATAAAAATGTAGCTATATGATATGATGGTTGTTTATGTTTTCTAGATTGCCTTAAAAAAAAAAGGAACAATATTGTCTGTGATCTTTTTTTCTTATTTTGAAATACTCCCCTCTTGATAAATGATTCCTGCATGTTTAGAAGCGTGTTGCCTTTAGCACTGCTTTCTTTTTTTATATAACTTGTGTCACAGACCTTACATAACATTAAGGGGGCAGGATTTTTTCATTCTCTTGGCTTATAACTTCTGTCTCAGAGGCTGGGACATATATGCATTGTACTGTGCAGTATATGGAGAAGGATTGTTTGCAGACTTATAGTTCATAATAGGAAAAAAAACAATTCTTTAAAGGAGGTAAACAAAACAGACATTTTTGAGCAAATATCAACCCCAAAGCTATAAGCAAACCCCCAGAACCCCTTATAGTCCTGAGCACAGGCATTACTCAAACAGAAGTCATTCCCCACACATCTTACCAGGGGCTACCTTGTTGCCTCAAAGGGAAGAGTTGTAATTCCTCTCCTTTCTGTCTTCTCCCCTCTCTCCTTATTCTACCACATTAATAATTATATCTGTATAGGACACAGTCTACTAGTTTGTTGAGCTAGACTGTCAGACTTCTAAAGAGTTCCCTAATCCTGCAATGCCATTTCACTAATACAAGAAGAGGGCAACCTCACCAAAAAAAAAACCCAAAAAAACAAAAAACAAAAAAACAAAAACCAAAAACAACCAAAAAAACCCCAAAACAAAACAAAAGGAAACAAATCAAAACAAAATAAAAACCAATCCTACCTTGTTTGTGTTTTCTTAGCCTCTATTCTCTTACTAATACCACCTTTCACCCTGTTTCTTAGATCTTTGAATTCCCTCATTACCAATCACATACGTTACTCTCTATATCTTTTGAGGTGAGTAGTAGGGGATGCTTTGCTTGCCTTACTCACTAAAATGGAAAAGGACAGGGTCAAATATTCTAGTAGTTGCTATTTGATATATGTATATTTGGTTCCCAACTTACCTTCTGAAGTGTTGTTTCCACTTCCTTATATACCACATCAAGCAGTGTGGTAGTGCATTCCAAGCATGATTGTTTCATTATCATCGGTGATGATAGTTAGTTGTTACAGAAATGTTACCAGATCTTTCACTTAAGACCTGTTTATTTTCATTCTTCCAGTTTCATCCATAAATATATTTAAGATATCTAGCATTTCTCGGGCTCTTTCAAAATTTTATATAGGCTTGTTTTCCCCCTTACTACTGTGTGTGTGTGTGTGTGTGTGTGTGTGTGTGTGTGTGTGTGTGTGTATTTTGTGGCTACTATAATGTTTTGTGAAAGATATAAGCACCATGTGTCTTTTTTTTTTGGCGGCGATCATGTGTTTGTTGGCTCAGACAGTTTTGGATCTCTTTTGGTTTCCTGGTTGTGGTGACTTTTTTCTTTCAGCTAAACTTCTCTAAGAAAAGATTAGAAGCAGGGACAATATCTAGGCCTTCATCCATTTCTTATTTTTCAGAGTCAGTAGGTTTTTCAGATAGGTTGGGTTGGAGCTCTTATGATTGAACAGTGTCTTTTTCAATATCCAGTCATTTCCTGTCTGCTAAGATAGAGTATCTCTCTGTCTCTTTCTCTCTTGCTTGGTGTTCATCACATCTATGACCTTCCAGCTCTCTTCTTGAAGAAAGGATTTATGTTATCAATCCTATTCTGATACTCTGAAGCAAAAATGATAGGAGAAGCTAGCTAGCAGCATATTTGCAACCCCAATAAAAGCTGTATTAGAGGCATTGCAAGGCATTTTTCCTTTGAAAGTGTACACAGAGAAATCCTAAATGTTAAACAGGGGGGGCATTTGTGGAGTTCAATTTGCTTCTTTTTCATCTTCTTCCTACTAATTCCTCAGACAAGATTGGGAAACCTCAAAATGATTCTAACATTGAGGAAAAAGCAATTGTCAGATCAAAGAAGCAGATAATCTATCAGTCAGAATGTGATTATAAACTTTAAGGACCACAGGTTTTGAAGTAATGAAAAAATACATAATAATTATTATTCTAAAAAAATTTAAGAAGTTAAAAAAATGTATCACTATAACAAACAATAATAACATCTAAACTAAATGGACTAAAGAAAGCACTTTACTGGAAAGACTCAGTAGAAGAAATCAAAACTATGTGGGAAAGAAGAAGTAGATGTCACTATCATCCTGTCTGCTACCACTAGGAAAGAAATAAGCATTTGTTATTTGCTAAGAAATAAGCATTTATTATTTATTAAGCACTAACTATGTGCAAGACACTGTTTTAAGTGCTTTACAAATATTTTATTTTATCCTCACAACAACCCTGGGAGGTGGATACTATTTTTAGCCCCATTTGGGGAGTCTCAAGAATAGGACAAAGATGAGTTTTGCAAATTGTAGAGCAAAACAGAGGAATTGACACATTTTCAATAAAAAAATTGACCCACAAAATAATTTTTTATTATATGCATTATTTTTGAAAGAATGTTCATATGGAATGGACATTCTACAGAGAGAGGGGAGTTCTTCAGATACTCTTGTTTGAGGATGTCTTTGTGCTGCCTTAACCTTTGGTATATTAATGAACCTCCTAAATGAGATCTGAAAGTGGTTTAGTCTAATTATTCACTCAAATGGGAAAAAATGTCGTGTAAAGAAAGTCCATTGTCCAGATTATGATTTACAGTTGAGCCCATCAGTATGTATCTCGTGAATTGTATCAGTGCAGAGATCTTGTAACCATTAGCACATGTGTTATGTATATATATCAGATGTAGACCATCAGATCAGTACCATTTCTTGGTCAATACTTAAATTGACTGTGTAGGTTGATGAACTGGACCCAGAAGTGAACAAGAGAGAAGGCTGGATTGCATCTGGGAAACGGTGTCAAACTTTAGTAATCTCAAGTTTTTACCTGAAACAAAGTCCCATCTTTTTAACACTAATCTTCTTCTGGTTACGCCACACCACAGTCTCTGAGTAATCAGAAATATGCATCATCCAAAGAGTAATGGAGATACATATGGTAGACATAAATAGGCTGCAGCCTTTTCATAAGTTTTAAAGCTGCCATGAAAATTACATGCTATTCGATATATGCTCCCCAAACCCTCCTGAGTCACAATAAAGAATAATAATTGAGCAAAGTCAACAGTCACAGCCATCAAATTTGACAGTATATACTACATTTAGCATCAGTAAGTCCCTATATATCCATGACAATAAAGAATGTGCATTTCTATTCACTTCCAAAAATATCATTGCCTTTAATCTGAATTCTTTTTAGGCTGCAGAATATTACCAGTAAAAAAAAATACACCCAAGAACCAGCATAAAAGATATCATTAAAGAGATATTATTAACAAAAAAGGAGATAGGTATGTCATGGAGGAAGAGAAAGAATAAAAGATATGGGAGAAATTCCCTAGTACACAGGGGACACTTTTGTTGAGGACTTATAGGAACAGATGGACAAGAACCATAGCATGAGAAAGCATGAATGCATTGTGATTTGTGCCTCTGAAGAGAATACTCATGTTGATAAGATCACATATCCATTGAAATAAATTATTTAATATTTTAGTTGAGAAGCAGTGTGGTAAATAGATAGCATGTTGGATTTGGAGTTGGAAAGTCCTGAATTCAAATTCTACCTCTGACACTTGATAGTTGTATGACCATAGAAATATCACTTGACATCTCTGAGCTCCAGAAACCTCTCAAGACTTGTCCACTAAATTATAGATTGGTTGTAATCTGTTTCAATGGAGTCAGTTTCCACACTGTGAAGTAATGTTTAAAAATAAAATTATAGTTAGAAGCCAGTCTTTTCATAAAATAATATTTATATTGCACAGAAAAATTTTGAAATGCTATTTTAGGGATTTATTATACATATATGAACTATATAGGTATACATATTATTTTTTCCCATAGCTATATTTTTATACATATAAAATGTATTTATATCCTCTTCTTTCATCTGATGCCTCTCTATTACCATTTACATGAGTATATATTTATGAATGTACAAGTATTTTCTTTCCTGATCCACCCCACTACTAGTACCCTCCCTGCCATATATCTTGTATTTAACTATCTTGTATTTATTTTGTAGTTATTCTGAATATAATTTTCTGTATATAATCTCTCTCTCTGTCTCTTATCCTCCCCACCCCCATCATGTTGTCTCTCCCAAGAGAATGTAAACTCGTTGAGAACATGGACTGTTTCATCTTTGCATTGCAGTACCTAGCACATCATAGATTCTTCATAAATGCTTGTTGATTGATTGATGATGTCTGTATGTGTATAATGATGAAATACAAGCTTGTGAATTTTTTCATGTTTTTAAAACTGATGAGACAGATATGGTTGCTCTTTTTTTGCCATACTTTCTGGCTTGTGCTTTTTACTTCTGCTTTTTCCTGGGTGCTCCTTTTTGGGCACTCCTTTAGCAGGAGCAACATGAACTGAACTGGTAAGACTCTGAGATGGTAACTCTGTTCCCTCTTTTACCTTAGCTTTGAGAATTGTCCTTTTCAGTTTTAGGTGCCTGTAGTAATACCCATTGACCAGAATTCAAGAGTTAGTAACCTTGGAGCCAGGATTGCAGGTGTGTGTGTGGCGAGTACAGTCAGCCAGGACACAAAGGAAGCCCAAAGAAAGCAGGGTACCTGTGACTCTAGCCCCAGGGGAGTTTTGGACTTGGAACTAGGACTGTGCTCTATAGGAACTAAGCTAAATTGTGAACTGAATCCCTATCCCTTACCCAGTGTCCAAGGTGATGGTTGTGCTGGAGGGAAGGCTTATACTCACCATATATCAGGGAAATAAGTTGCATATTTTGAAGTAATTATTCTTTGTAAAAGCTAATCTGACTCTCAATGACTAAATGGACTTGGGGTATAGGGGATTCACTAAAATTGGGATGACACCGTTGGTGGGGGCTGGAACTATTTGCAGAGAGCCTAAACACCAAGAGAAGAGAGGTTCTCTACCAGTTAGCACCACAACTACTGGTCACAACAAATGGAGAAATTTGAATGCTGTATATAAATTCACTTACCTTGGCATTATACTTTTCAGGGATATATACTTAGATGATGATGTTGACACATGCATTGCCAGAGCTAGCTCAGTGTTTGGGAGGCTCCTATGGAAAGTGTGGGTGAGAACTGCCTAGAAAACTGAAAAGTCTGCAGAGTCACTGTGTTGACCTCACTGTTGTATGCCTATGAAACCTGGACATTATGCCAGTGCCATGCCAGGAAACTGAATCGCTTCCATTTGAATTGTCTTAGGAAGATTCTGAAGATTACCCAGTAAGATAAGATACAGGACACCGAGGTCCTTTCTCAAGGTGAACTGCCAAGCATCCAGACTCTATTGCAGAGTGCAATCTGGAATCTCAAAGTCTAATTTAGACATATGACTGAGGAGCCTGTCTTCTAAGGCTCGCAGTTCTGGCACATAAAGGATCTACTGAATGACCTTGTTTCTGTCTGTAACCATAAGGTCGTTGCTTAGTAACCTCCTGCTCTAATTCTTACCGGTCTTAACATCAGAGCTTTGGAGAAGGGTTGTGCACTTTTTTAAGGAAGAAAGCAGATAGCATTTGTAATTTTAAAAATGTGGAGGATAAATGCTTATTTTAATAAATTTAGAAGGGGCAGAGCCAAAAGAAGGGGCGGAGCCAAGATGGCAGAGGGAAAGTAGTGACTGGCTTGAGCTCTCTCTCTCAAACTCCTCCAAATACCTATAAAAAATGGCTCTAAACAAATTCTAAAGCAGCAGAACCCACAAAAAACCAGAGTAAAACTAACTTCCAGCACAAGACAACCTGGATGGCTGATCAGAAAGGTATATCGCGCCGGGCAGGGAGAGGAGCACAGTTCGGCCTGGGCGTGCAGACCTCAGCAAACCTGGAGCAGGCCTCAGAGGACTGAATTGCGGGCAGCTGTGGTGGTTTCCAGACTTCTCAACCCACGAACGCCAAAGACAACTTAGAAAGTCAGTGGGAAAAGTCTGTGACTGAGGTGAGAAAAGAAGCTAGGTCTCAGCCACTCCCAGAGCAGCGGCTGCCTCCTGAGCTTCCGGCCCACATACTGAGGGGGAGTCGAGTGGCTGATCAGAGGGGGATAGCAAGGATCTCTTTGCCAGTGCTGAGGCAGGAATCTCTGGCTTTGCCTGTGCTTGGATCTGGGTCACAGTTCTGAGGGGCGGTCCTAGGGCAAGGAGGAGCACTGGTGTGGTGGGGCTTGTTGTGGCAGTGGAGAGGAAACACCTCTCCTCTTATCATAGCACCTTGGAAGAACTGACAATTTTCAGGTCCATAGAAATATCTCTGAAAACAGCTGTACAAACCCCTGAAGCTTGGGACAGTACATTCTCCACATTGGAACCAGACTCTTACCTTAACAAAGAGTTTAAAACTCAAGTAATTGGTTGGGATCATGAGCAAGCAGCACAAAAAAAGTCAGACTATATTATCTTACTTTGGTGACAAAGAAGATCAAAACATACAACCAGAAGAAGAAAACAAAGTCAAAGCTCCTACATCCAAAGCCTCCAAGAAAAATATGAATCAGTCCCAGGCCTTGGAAGAGCTCAAAAGGGATTTTGAGAAGCAAGTAAGAGAAGCAGAGGAAAAACTGGGAAGAGAAATGAGAGTGATGCAAGAAAATCATGAAAAGCAAGTTAACAGCTTGCTAAAGGAGACCCAAAAAAATACTGAAGAAAATAACACCTTAAAAAATAGCCTAACCCAAATGGCAAAAGAGGTCCAAAAAGCCAATGAAGAAAAGAATGCCCTAAAAAGCAAAATTGGCCAAATGGAAAAGGATTATGCAAAATGCAAAAGATTACTGAAGAAAATACTTCCTTAAAAATTAGAATAGAGCAATTGGAAGCTAGTGACTTTATGAGAAATCAAGACACTGTAAAACAAATCCAAAAGAATGAAAAATTAGAAAACAATGTGAAATAATCTCATTGGAAAAACAACTGACCTGGAAAATAGATCCAGGAGAGAGAATTTAAAAATTATTGTACTATCTGAAAGCCATGATCAAAAAAAAAGAGCCTAGATATCATCTTTCAAGAAATTATCAAGGAAAATTGCCCTGATATTTTAGAACCAGAGGGCAAAATAGAAATTGAAAGAATCCACCAATCTCATCCTGAAAGAGATCCCCAAAGGAAAACTCCTAGGAATATTGTAGCCAAATTCCAGAGTTCCCAGGTCAAGGAGAAAATATTACAAACAGCTAGAAAGAAAAAATTCAAGTGTTGTGGAAACACAACCAGGATAACACAATATTTATCAGCTTCTACATTAAGGAACCACAGGGCATGGAATATAATATTCCAGAGGCAAAGGAAATAGGATTACAACCAAGAGTCACCTACCCAGCAAAACTGAGTATAATCCTGCAGGGGAAAAAATGGTAATTCAGTGAAATAGAGGACTTTCAAGCATTCTTGATGAAAAGACCAAAGTTGAATAGAAAATTTGAACTTCCAATACAAGACTCAAGTGGAACCTGAAGAGGTAAACAGGAAAGAGAAATCATAAGAGACTTATTAAGGTTGAACTATTTACATTCCTGCATGGAAAGATGATATTTGTAACTCATGAGACCTTTGTCAGTATTAGGATAGTTGGAGGGAAAAAATTATATGTATGTATGTATAGATAGATAGATAGATAGATAGATAGATGATAGATAGATAGATAGATAGATAGATGGATAGAAGGCACAGGGTGAGTTGAAGATGAAGGGATCATATCTGGAGAATAAAATTAAGGGGTGAGAGAAGATTATACTAGGAGAAGGAGAAAGGGAGAGGTAGAATGGGGTAACATCTCACAAAAAAAAAGAAAAGAAAAGGTTCTTACACTGGAGTGGAAACGGGGGAAAGTGAGAGGGAATGAGTGAATCTTATTCTCATAGGATTTGACTTAAGGAGGGAATAACATACACACTCAATTGGGTATAGAGGAAAATAGGAGGGGAAGGGGACAAGAGAGTAGGGGGATGATAGAGAGGAGGGCAGATTGGGAAAGGGGGTAATCAGAAGCAAATACTTCTGAGGAGGGACAGGGTCAAAAGAAAGAATAGAATAAATGGGGGGGCGGGATAGGATTAAGGGAAATAGAGTTAGTTTTTCACAGCGTGTCTGCTATGGAAGTGTTTTGCATAACTGCACATGTATAGCCTATATTGAGTTGCTTGCCTTTTCAATGAAGGTGGGTGGGGAGGAAGGAAGGGAGAAAATTTGGAACCTAAAGTTTTAAAAACACATGTTTAAAAAAAATGTCTTCACATGCAACTGGGAAATAAGAAATATGGGAAATGGGTTACAGAAATCTATCCTGCCCTACAGGAAAATAGAAGGGGAAGGGGATAAGAGAAGGTGGGAAGAAATAGAAAGGAAGGCAGACTAGTGGAAGGGGTATTCAGAATGCATGCCATCTTGGGGTGGGGGGAGGGGCGAGATGGGGTGAAAATTTGGAGCTCAAAATCTTGTGGAGGTGAATATTGAAAACAAAAAATAAATAAATTTATTAATTAAAAAATAAATTTAAAATTAGAAAATAAAGGAAAACTTTTTTTGCATTAAACAAAAGCATGTTTAAAAATATCATATGCATTTTGAGGAGCCAATCTCCAAATATTTCGGTGAAACTTTAATCAGAGAAAATCATATCTCTTATAGATAAAATATGCACCTGTAATAGCTGTGTGGAGGAGGGTAGAGGGTTGTGTTACTTATTTATCTCTTTAGAAAAAATTGAGTTTGGGGCAGCTAGGTGGTGCGGCGGATAAAGCACCGACCCTGGATTCAGGAGGACCTGAGTTCAAATGCCGCTTCAGACACATAACACTTACTAGCTATGTGACCCTGGCCAAGTCACTTAACCCCATTGCCTAACCAAAAAAAAAGTTGGCTTCATTTATTTGACTTTTGAAATAGGAATGTTAATGAAAGCAACTCAGTGTTTCTCCTAAAGACAAATACTAATAAAAAGTATTAAGGATAATACTTAATAATAGCATTTAAGTGCTAATATTCCTAATTGGGCTCTACAATATAATCTATACTGTCTGTGTCTTATGTCTTACAAATGTTATGTAATACATTTTATGTGTACCAAGTTAACATTCCTGAAAGAGCAAAAGTGATTACTAGTTGAATGACAGCATCTTCAATGTTTTCCCCAAGTCAGAGAAAGAAAGTTTTATTAAGTCTTTATTTATAAGTGATTACATTTTATTGAATACAAAACCGCTATCTGTGTCCCGTAAGAATGACAAGAATCCCAATTTCTTATTTCAGAAATCCAGGATTTAATTGCTATGAGAACTTTTTTCCATTCACTGATGATAATCACAGCCCCTCTATGCCTGTAGTCTTCCTGATTTTTTATGACCAAAAATTTAATCACCTGGTGATGAGCTTCTCTGCATTTATGTTGCTCCTCTGATGACTGTATTCATTCCATTGTGAGCTCTAAATTTATGACCCTATCATCCATACTAGAAGCCTCACAGCTTAGTAGGGACTGGTAAAATGAATATTCTGCTGACATAACCCAGACCCTTTGAAGTATACCATAGTAGAAAGAGTAATGGATTTGGAGCCAGAGATCCTGGGATTAAATCCAGATTTGCTATTTACTTCTACTATGAGTTTCAGCAAGTTACTTAGCTTCTCTGGGCCTCAGTTTCCTCTTCTGTGAAATGGAAAAAAAGAGGAATTAAAAAGTTCCTTCTAATTCTAAATGTTGTAAGCCTCTGTGAACCCAGTGTCATTTCTACCACTTCAGAGGGTAGGGAAGAAGACCTATATTGGAGGATCAGAAGGATGTAGCAAGATCTATTAGGAGAATGCTTGATAATAGCAATTCCCATATCTCTTTTACCCAAAGTACTGATGCTGTGTGATAGAAAGCATATACTATTCCTATTATATCGTGTTCTGGGATGTTATATCTGCAACGCGTGGAAGGAGGGGAAACGACACGTCAAGTTACTAGTTCTTTGATGGGTCCTCAGTTTCATCGATCTAGAAACTCTTTCCACAAATGCAAATCTGTGGGATTCTGATGGAGGTCCTTCCATAAAATCCTTCCAAAAGGTTCTACCTTGTGATTAGAATTTCATGATTTAATAAGCTTTATTACCCCTCTTTATCAGTTAGGGGAGGAAGTGGGATGTTCTCAAGGGTACTCAAAGATACCCAGCATCAAGGAGAATTTACCCACCATTTAAGGTCACCACATCTTATATACCTTGTATTGTGGTCTGGGGTGTGATCCAGATAAGGATGTGTACCTGTGGTGATTCATCTCCCAGCAAAAGCTACCTGGTCAATCAACTGAAGGGAACATTGTTGGTCTCCTTCTTTATCAATAAGCCTATAATGTGAAACCTCAGGACGCTCAAACCAACAGGTATTTTCCCTGAGGGAAAAAAGGGAGTAGGATTGATTAGGGACCATTCTTCAAAACACAAAGTAGAAGAAATTGAGCTGCTTAGTCATTTTCTTCTGCATATGTAAAGTGGCTTATTTTGTTTAGATGGAAATTTGGCAGATTCTAATGGAATTTCATTTACTGGTTTAGAATTTATTGCATAAATGCTTCAAAATGCAAGCTTGGGATTGTAGAAACCTGACAGGGTAATTTATTGCTGGGAGAACTTGAGAAGAAGAGAAAGGCTTTTTTTTTTTTTTTTTAGAAATGTTCGAAAGGTCTCGTTTAGCAGAATGTGAGATGCAGGAGCTGCATAAATAATCAATTCTATTTGGGAATCTAGGATTGAAGCCATATTCTTCCAGGAAAATTAATTCTTGTGATATGTAAAGTGAATATGTCTCTCTCTCTCTTTTTCTTCTTTTTCCCCATAATAATTTACTCGTTAGCAGGAAATATACACATTCCACATACCAGAGCAACCACTTTTCTATTTTCGACTCCCCTTTTCAAACTATTTTACTGAAGCTCCAGGTATAAATGAAAATGAGCTAATTTGTCCATTTCCTCTGGGGCAGACACAGAGTAAGCTGGCATGAGCAGGAAGAGTGATGAGACTATTCCTTGCCCTTAGGTTCAGGGTCCCAGGGAGTAGGGCTATGATTCCACAGGTCTTCAAATGAACCCCTTGCACTTTAATTACTCAGTCAATAAACATTTATTAAGTCCCTAATATGTGCCAGGCATTGTGTTAAACTCTAGGAATACAAAGAAAAATCTCTGTTCTCAAGGAACTCATGGTCTAATGGGGGGGAACAACACATAGATAGCTATGTAGAAACAAGCTATATACAGGACAAATTGGAAACAATCAACAGAAGGAAGGCATTAGAATTAAGGGGAGTTGGGAAAGGCTTCCTATAGAAGATGGGATTTTACCTGGCACTTGAAGGAAGCCAAGAAAACCAGGAGGTAGAGATGAGGAGGAAGATCATTCTAGGGATGGGGGATTACCGGTGAAAATGTCAGTGAAAGAGGTGGCTTGTTCTGTTTGAAGAAAAGCTAGGAGGTCAGTGTTACTAGATGCAGAGTACATGTAGGGATATGATGGATAAGAAGTCTGGAAAGGTAGCAGGGCAGGGCTGGTTAAGAAAGGCTTTAAACATTAAAGAGAGGATTTTATATTTGATAAGAGGCCACTGGAGTTTATTGAGTAGAGGATTGATAGGATCAGATCTGCACTTTAAAAAGTTCATTTTGACAGCTGAACAGAGGATGAATTGTAGAGGGGTGCATTGAGGCAAAGAGAACAACCAGCAGGTTACTGCAGTAGTCCAAGAGTGAAGTGATGAGGGCCTGCACTAGACTGGTATCAGTGTCAGATGAGAGAAGGGGGAATTATGTGAGAGACTTTATGGAGGTAAAATGACAGCCCTCACAACATATTGAGTATGGGAGAGGTGTAGAAGATGACAACTTGTGAGCGTGGTGATGCTCTCAATAGCAGTAGGGAAGTTAGGAGGAGGAGACAGTTGCCAAGAAGGGGAGGCAAGATAATTAGTTCAGTTTTGCACATGTTGAGTTTAAGTTGTCTATCGGATATTGAGTTCCAGATATTTCATAGGCAGTTTAATATGTGAGACTGTGGGTCAGCAGACAGGTTAAGGCTAGGTTAATAGATTTAAGAATCATAAGCCTAGAAATGATAATTGAATCAATGGGAGTAGATGAGATCATGAAGTGAAAAAGTATAGCGGGACAAGACAAGAGGTGTACATGATACAGTTCCATGGAACACATAGTTAGCAGTCATGACCTGGAAAAAGATTCAGCAAAAGAGACTGAGGAGAAGTCAGATAGGTAGGAGGGGAACCAGGAGAGAGCAGTGTCATGAAAACTGAAGAGAGGGATCTAAAGAAAAGAGAGTGATGGTATCAAAGGCTGCAGAGATGTCAGGCAGGATGGGGATTGAGAAGAAGTCATTAGATCAGTCATTTAAGAGATCATTAGTAACTTGGGAGAGAACAGTTTTGGTTGAATGATAAGGTCGAAGTCCAGACTGTAGATAATTAATAAGAGAGTGAGAAGAAAGAAAGGAGAGCTACCTATTGTATACCTCCTTGTCAAGGAGGTTAGCCACAGAGGGGAGGACAGACATAAGATAATATCCACCAGGACAAATTGAGCCAGTGAGGGATTTTTGAAGATGGAGGAGGCACAGGCATGTTTGTAGGCAGCAGGAAAGCAGCTAATAGACAGGGAGAAATTGAAGACAAGCGATAGAATGGGGATGCACCTGAAATGTCCTTAATGGAGAGCAAAACCTTTCACTGTGTTATTAGATAATAGATCAAAATAGACTCGAGCAGGGGTGGTGAACCTGTGATCTTGAAACTACATGTGACCTTCTAGGTCCTTCAGTGTGGCCTTTTGACTGAGTCCAAGTTTTAAAGAACAAATTCTTTTATTAAGGAGATTTGTTCTGTGAGGTTTGGATTCAGTCAGAGGGCCGCACTTGAGGACCTACAGGGCCACATGTGGCCTTGAGACTGCAGGTTCCCCACCCCTGCTCTAGAGCATTTAGAGTTTCCTAAATGTGATCCATAAGCATTCACAAAAGTTCAATCTATCTAGATACACAAGAAAAAATCAGTGGATGAAGAATGAGTATTGTCTAGATCATGATTTGTGTTTAGATGGATAATTCATATAACAGATTTATTATATATACATTTATATGTATAGACACATATGTACACACACACACACATATATATATGTAAATATGTATATATCTTTCTTAGTCAAGCTTAGCCATCAATAGAGGATGGCTTTAATCCACACAGAGGTATAAATGACTGATTCTGTTGTTATTTCATAGTTCCTCCTGGTGGTCTAGCTTAGCACAAAAGAGGAGAAATTTATTTTGAGGGGTTTGAGGGATAGAATTGGGGAGAAGAGGAAGTTCATGGTTGATGGTTTCTATTTTCTTTGGTGAAGTGTGAGAAAATTTGAACTTGCTGGGAGGGAATGGGGAAAGTTGCTATATATTTAGCTCAAGGAGAAAAGAGAAGCAACTGTGGGAAGGGCCATAGAGATTAACTCAGGGAAGAGTAAAGGATTGCTCTGTGTAGCAGTAAATGCCCAATTAATATTAGATAACATACATTTCTAGTGGAACTAGACAGAATAGTTGTATACTTTCCTTCAATGGCATTCATTGGCAAAGAATTAGAAACAGAAAGGATGAATGGTGGAGGTAACCCCAAGGCTTCGGTTTAGGAAGTCTGGGGAGAAAGTATGGAGTAAAGGATAGTTAAAAATTCAACTAGCTAAGTTTAGAGTTGTGATTTTGAAAGGAAGAAGGTGAGAACATAGCCAGAAAAATGGATTATGGAGCAAGGGAGAGATTGAGTGACTTGAGGTTGTGGTGAGGACAAAGGATAGTTCAAGGGAAGAGAAAAAGGGTGATATGAAGGATAGGAGGTTTTGGTTGGAAAGGCTAAGGGTTTTGGACCAAACAATTAAGGAGGATGGTAGGATTGTTTATATAGCAATCTTGTATGGGCTGAGATAGAATCAAAGTTGGAGAGCAAAACAATTTATTGGGAACTATATATTTATTGTACTATTTGAGGGGAAAATATCATATCATAGGATCTTAACATAATCTATTTATAACTGGAAGGGACCTCAGTGATCATTTAGTCCACTACTCTCATTTTAAAGATGAGAAAACTGAAAAAGGTTAAGTGATTTGCCCGAGATCTCACCAATAGTAAGCACCAGAGCCAGGATTTTGACCTACATCCACTAATTCCTAAGGCAAAACTTCTATCCCTAAAATTAAGGAAGTAGTTTGAATAGAGATGAAGACTGTGGATCAGACTTGAGAAAGGAGGAAATGGTGACTAGTATCTGCAAAGGGAGATGGAGAAAAATGGATGGAAGCAGAGGGAGGGCTGGAAGTGGGAGTGACAAGCAAGGACTATGCCTGTTCTTCCTCAGGCTAGCATGTCAGAGATTTTAGAGAAGATGGATCCAGTTCAGGTGGTCAGGGTTACAGGGTCTTCTACAGGGAACAAAATTTCTGTGACTGTAAAAAGGTGGAAAGATAAAAGAATGGATTTAATACAGGGCGTCCCCAAAATCTGAGCAGTTGTTTATTGATACAACAGGAGTTGATACAGTGGAAGGAAGGATGATACAATGGAAAGGAAGAATAAGACAAAGCAAGAGAAGGAAGCCTGAGCAGACTGGAAAAATAAAATGAGCTGGCCATTTAACGAAGTGAAGGATAACGGGTGGGTAATTGAATACTGTTATGGTACTAATATTTTGTTTATTTGCTTTTTGCTTATCAGAGTAAAGTGACTTGCCCAGGGTCACACAGCTAGTAAGTGTCAAGTATCTGAGGCAGTATTTGAACTCAGGTCCTCCTGACTCCAAGGCTGGTGTTCTATCTGCTGCCACCTTGATGCCTCTGTTTTTTGTTTTTGAAAGCCAAAGTAGGCTTTTTGCGACTTGGATAAATTTCTTCTGGAGAGCTTATGGAAAGACCTGTATACTAAAAGCATAAGATGACATAGCTTCAGGGGATTTTATTGCATATCAATAGAAGGCTTACTTGTTAGAAATCAATTCCGAAACAACATTTCCAAAATTTTCAAACAATTTCTATTTCTTAATAACTCATGGTTATCATAATGAACATAATGAAATGGATAGAGAACTGGATCGAAAATCAGGAGACCTATTAGAGGCTGTTTGTTTCTTCATCATGCAGTCCTGGTTTGTTTCTTCCTTCTGATTACCTGTGTAATCTTGTTAGAGTTTTTCTGTTTTCCCCTAAGCTTTGCTGATGTTAGTAAGCCTGTCTGTAATTGCCCCCTCCTTTTCCATTCACTCATATTACAAGAGGTGTAGCAGAATGTTTAGAAGGAGCATGGAATAAAAGGGAAGGCAGTGAAGTACACTGGAAAGTACACTGAATTTGGAGTTCAGGTGGCATGGGTCGATTGCCTGTGTGACATTGTCAAAGTCTTTCAGTTTTCTCATCTATAAAATGAAGGCCTTGTACTAGAAAACATTTTAAGTCACTTCCAGCTATAAACCTGTGACTCTATGAATGGTCTTGGACCAGGCCACCATTGCTGCACATGAAATAAGAATAATTAGGATGTGAGTGAGGGGCTAAAGGGCTCTTGTATGACTAATATGCTTTGGTGCATGGGCTTCATGACATTTATGTAAATTCATATAAAAGCAACAACAACTATTACTTCAATCTTTGTTCATGGCTGTGTTTCAGAGAGCTGAGATTGCTGGATCAAAGCCTAGGGAACAGTTCTGAGAACTTGTAGCAATCATAGAAGTTCTTAGTTAAATATCCAGCAAACTCAAATAATAATATGGGAAAACCTCAGCTGCCCTGAGTCCTTAGAGTATAAGAATAAATTCCTTTTATCTCAATGAATTTCAGATAGATATCATGCTACTAGGAATGTCCAGGAGCAATGTGGAGGACCAAGTGATTTAATTGAATGATTCTGGAAGCCTGGGAAGCAATGATTATACTCAGCTCATTTAGACTATAAGTTTCCTGAGCCCAGGGAAAGTCACTAGACCAATGCAACTATGGGATAAAGTATAAATTAAAATAAATGAAATTAACAAAATGAGAGCATCACTTGAATATACGACAAGCTCTTGATCCAGAGAAGGGACTTATTAGGGTGAAATGGACCATCATTTCAAAATTAGGATTTGATCCATTCCAATCCAATCATCATTTCCTAAGTGCTTACTATGTGCCAGAAACTATGTTAGGTGTGGAGAATAAAAAGACAAAATAAACAAATTTAAAAAAAAAAACTGCCTGCCTATAAGGTGGATACATTCTACATGGGGAAGAGGGCACTTATAACATGTAAACAGGTAAGTATGTACATGGTAACTTGTGGAAGGGCAAGAAAGAATTAACAATTAGTGCTCAAAAGTAGCTTCCCAGAGGAGTCGATTTCTGGGAGCATCATCTGAAGCATGAAAGAATCTAGGGATTTTAAAATATGAAGGTTAACAGAGAGTGCATTCCAGGCATTCAGATTTATTCTATAATTTGACAGGCAATGTTGCTATACATGTGTAGTTTATGCCAATTAACAATTCTTTAACTGTGCTTTTATGCAATCAAGGCTTTTCCATGGGTTAGGGGTAAGTATGCTTTGATGAGTCCACAATTTCACAATATCAGGAAAGACAAGATAGAGGTGCCTTCTGTTCCCACTTCTGTTTTTATTGGCACTAGAACCATTTTATATAACTATTTGGAAAACCATTTGAGGCCAATTGGAGCAGACGTGAAGAATTATGTTGCTAATATGGTTTAGCAGTATTATAAAATCAACCAATTATCATTTTAAAGGGCAGACGGGTATGAGACTGAATGGTTCTCTTAACTGAATTCTATTATATGTAACATTAATTTCCTGATATGGTCATTTAGAGAATATGATACATTTAGGATAGTGTAGAGGAAAAATTAATATTAGAGGCATGCACTGTCTAAGGTTTTCACTTGATTCAGCAAAACATCATTATAGGGAGTAGTTACCTCCAAAGGAAAAATGGCCAAGCCCACATAGTAAGCAACGTGCTAAGAAGACTGTCACTCAAGAAAGAAAATACCACTGTAGCTCATGGGTTATCTTGGATCTTTGCCATCCATCTGGTTTGTGTAATAGGGTGAGTTCCTGAAAAAATTACAGTGGGGTTGAGAGGGTTTGGTTATAGTATATTAATGACATTATGGCAAAATGATATTGGTTGTGATACCGTTATGTGGTGATATAACTGTAATTATGTATGTAGAATAGCCTAGTGTTAATGAGTCATTATAAATTTATTAGAATCCCATTGTGGACTAGAATAAATACATTTCACTAAATTCTGAGAAAATTAAATCAACTGTGAGGGGGGTGGGGAGAATCTAAAATTCCTAATCCTTGAGACAAAGTCAATGATATTTCTCAGTTGCCAGATTCTAGAGAGAGAGTGCTAGTTGAATGAATGCCAAAACTGGTCCAAGGTTTTGTTATATGTAAATAGTGTCTCTATGATAGATGGAAGGGAGTAGTTTCTAAAAGTAGGCAGGATCTCACTTGCCAACTGCTATTCTACTTTGATATTGGCACATAATAATAAGCAATCCTAACATGGTGTTTCAGATTTCAAATGAATGTTTAGGAGTAGTGACTGAAAGATGTGGCTCAGTCCCAATAATGGAGCTATCAAGATTAGTAGTCAGTCAGTCAATAAGCATTTATTAAGTGTCTACTATGTGCCAGGCACTGTACTAAGTGCTGGGTATACAAAGAAAGGAAAGAGACAGTCCCTGCCCTTGTGGAGTTTACAATCTAATAGGGGAGACAACATATAAATAGCTACATACAAGCAAGTTATATATAGGATAAATACTGTTAATTACATACATAGTAATTATTTACTAGTGCTTTATTGTTTGCAAAGCAATTTTCACATTAATTAACTTAAGCCTTACAATATCCATGGCAGATAGGTTCCATAGGAGGAACTCTGGGCCCTAATTTATTGCTTATGAAACTGAGATTCTAAAGAGGTTTTATGACTAGTCCATGGTCACACAGTAAATATCAGAGGTGGGATTCAAACCCGTATTTCTCTAAGTCAAACATTCTATTTATTATAGTATGTAGCTAATACAAATCTGGTCTATTTCTAGAATTTCAGGATCTGCATCAAAGGTAAACCTGAGTAGCAGAAGTAAAATTTTAACTTACTGCCTTAGGAGGGAAAACCAAAACCAAAAGCAAACAGATAGAAGTGCCAACTTTTATTTAGTCGATGCCTTATTTTTGCATTGCAAAAAAAAAGTTAAAATGGTATTCCTTAACAGACCCTTAATTACTTAGACGTTGTTTCTTTGCAACAAATGATATAGCTATGTGGAATGATTAATTTGAAAATGTACATTAGGAGAAACACATATTAATATATGCCATAGGTTACTCCTGGCTCTCATCTTCTGGACACTGGAGTCACTCTAGAGCACAGGATAGGAATTAGTGTAATCATGTGGGGCATGAACTTTGGTGTAAAGTCACCTAGAAATTCATTCCAAATCTAGACAGCTCTCACTATGAATGAGCAATTGGGTGCAAAAGAGCTAATGTGTTGCAGGGAGGGCTTTTAAAAATATTTTGTTTTTAATTTGTGGAATAAAACAAACACTTCCATAACTTAGTATAATTTAACAAAATCAATTGTATATGAAACTGCAAATCTACTTTGCATAACTTGCTATTCTTTTTAAATATTCAACAAAATTATCACATAATTTTTTTTCTCTTTGTCTCCCTTACCCCCGGCTTAGAGCTGGCCACCATTAGACACAAATAGGAATATATATGTAAAATTATTCTACAAATACTTCTGTTTATCAGTTCTTCCTCTGGATGCAGATAGTGTCTTTCTTCATATGTCCTTTATAGTTAATTTGGGTATTTATGATAGTCAAAATAACTTAATTGTTCAAAGTAGTTCTTAAAATAACATTGCTCTAACTATATACAATGTCCTCTTGGTTCTTTCAGTTTGGCTAAGATGATTGAAGGGAAGGCTTTAGAAAAACCCCCAGAGAGGCTTTGGAACTGACCCAACATCATGGAACTTCTCTGAGATGGCCAAACCAACCTGATCTCAGGCTGCATGTAGTGGATCCTTTGAACCCATATCTATCTCTAGTCTATACTCGCAGCATGATTGATGGGCCTGGCAGACACTGTAGAACCAAATGAAGGCCTTGTGTATGTAGGCTGTGGGGTTTCCCACATCTCAATTTAAGCACACATTTCTGCAAGATGGTAACTGTTCTAAGAACAGAGTTTGCTTTAACATTCTCTGTCACAATGAAATTACTAATTTAGCAAAGAACATATTTAAAATTTTTTAAAGATTTTAAGCTTCCATATTTGAAGAGCATAATCAATGAACAAACCTCTCAAGACAACATATTTTGGATAATACAACAAATAGATAAAAATACGATCTTAAAGCACAATATTAAGTGAACAGAAAATCTGCACATTAAAACTAGTTTCTAGGCCAATTAAGACTTCTTAAAATTACCAAGAGCAGGACTGTAGGGGGAGCTGATGATTTACTTTAGAGTTCTATTTAGAATTCTATTCTTTCTTTTTTAAGTTAATGAATTAACAAGAATAATATACTTTGTTTATTCAGGTATGTGTGTTGCAAAGAGAGAAAATATGTTTGGTAAAATCATTTAAACTTTTGAAAAAATTCGGGAAGGGGATATAATCTGAAAGTGAAAATAATTATATTATAGTAGATTTTGCTGATATTATTATACCAGCATTATTGGAGATAGTATAACAGGCCTTAATCAAGGCATGAGAGGCAGCATGGGATTAAAGAGTTGACCTCAGTTACATACTTTGTGACCTTGGGACCCTTGCCTTGGAAAAATGCACCCAAAACTTTCTTGTCTCCATTCTTCCTCATCTCGTAAGACTCAACGATTTCTGCCACTATTTTCTCCTTCATTCCCACCTCACATGAAGAACTGTACCCTTCTCCTTGCCAAGGCTAACCTTTCTATATGTATAAGTGATCCTATTCTATTCCATCTTCTCCAACAGATTGTCTTTTCTAACATTTCACTTTTTTTAATCTTTAATATCTCCTTGACTACTAGCTGTTTACCTACTACTTAGAAACATGCCCATGTTTCCCCCAGCCTTAAAAACCTTTACTTGATCCATTCATCTCCACTAGCTGTTATCTGATAGTTTTCCCCTCTTCTGTGGCTTTTGAGAAGGACATTTACAAAAGGTACCTCCACTTTCTTTCCTCATTCTCTTCTTAACTCTCTACAGTCTGGCTTCCAACCTCATCATTTATCCAAAACTGTACTCTCCAAAGTTACTAATGAGTTTTTAGTTGCCAAATCTAATAGCCTTTTCTCAGTCCTCATCCTTCTTGATCCCTCTGCAGTCTTGACACTGTTAATCACCCTTTTCTCCTATAGGAGATCCAGGACCCTCATCTCTTCTTCCCCTATACTCTTTCACTTGGTGATCTCATCAGCTCCCACGGATTCAATTGTCATCTTTATACTGATGATTGTTAGATATACTTATTCAGTCCTAATCTTTCTACTGAACTCCAAGCTCTCATCTCCAACTACCTATTGAACATCACAAACTAGATGTCCTGTAAACATCTTAAACTCAACATGTCCAAAACTGAACTTGTTATCTTTCCTCCAACCCTTCCCCACCTTTCCAAACTTCTCTGTTATTGTAGAGAGCACCACCATCTTCCCAATTACCCAGGCTTGAAACCTACATTTCATCCTCAACTCTTCCTTGTCTCTCACCCTTCCCCATCCAATATGTTGCCAAGACCTGTTGATTATATCTTCATAACATTTCTCATATAAGCACCCTTCTCTCTCTGACACTGTTATCACCCTGGTGCAAGCCCTTATCACCTCATGCCTAGACTATTGAAATAGTGTGATGATTGGTCTACCTGCCACAAGTTTTGTGCCACTCCAGGATATCTTTCACTCTGTTCTCAAAGTAAACTTCCTAAGGCACAGGTTTGACCATGCTGTACCCCAGTACTCCATAAACTGCAGTTTCTAGGTTTACTTTCACTTCCAAAATTAAATATACAATTCTCTGTTTGGCATTCAAAGCTCTTTAAAACCTACCTATCCTAACTTCATAACCTACTACAGTCAAGTATAATCTTCTTATACCTTATACCCTACACTAGTCTTTGATCTAAGTGACACTGACTTTCTCACTGTTATTTAAACAAGACACTCCATCTCAGCTCAGGGCATTTTTTCTGTCTAACCCTCATGCCAGGAATGCTCTCCCTCCTCATATCTACCTCCTGGTTTGTTTGGGGTTTCTTTCAAGTTCTAGCTAAAACCCTACCTTCTAAAGAAAGCCTTTCCCAATTCCTCTTAGTTCCAGTGCCTTCCCTCTGCTGAATATTTTGAATCTATTCTGTAGGCAGCTTGTTTGCATAGAATTACAGTTGATCCTAATTATTCACAGGTTCCATATTTGCTAATTCACCTACTTACTAACACATATTTGTAATCCCCAAATCAATACTTGGAGTGCTTTTGTGGTCATTCAGGGACATATGCTGAGCATCAAAAAATCTGAGTCACTCAAAGTACGGACACATGCTCCCAGCTGAGGTTGAACAAGATGATCCTCTGCCTTCTTGTATCAACTTTTGTTAACGTAAACAAGTGTCCTTTTTGTGGTCTTAGTGCCACATTTTCTGCATTTTTGTGCTTTTTGTTGATGATTTTGCTGTTTAAAATGGCCCCCAAGTGTAGTGCTGAAGTGTTGTCTAGTGTTACTAAGCACAGAAGGGCTGTGATGTGCCTAATGGAGAAAATATGTGTGTTAGATTCGTTCAGGCATGAGTTATAGCACTGTTGGCTGTGAGTTCAATGTTAATGAATCAACAATACAGTATAACCAGAAAAAGAAGAGGAAATTCACTGCTCTGTATGTGAGGACGCTCAAGAAAGTGCTAAAGTAAACATTGTGAGCAGAGGCTTGCAGCTGTATTTCTCCCAGGAGAAATTTTTTCAGTATTTGCTAATTCAGTGTTCAGATGACTATATATATATAACATAACTACTGCGAATGACAAGAATTGTTAAGTTTGCATATTGTTTCCCCGTTAGATTGGGAGCTCCTCAAGAACAGAGACTGTCTTTTACATTTCTTTGTATTCCCAGTGATTAACACAGTGTCTGGTATATAGTAGGTGCATAATAAATGTTTGTTGACTGATAGAGGAAGTTCCTCATTGGGCACTCCCTATACTGATGAAATTACATGTGTGGTTTCTCTCCCTGTCCCCCTCCTCCCCACAAAAAACCCCATAGAACAAAAGTGAGGCATAATGAATCAAATTCTCTTTTCCCCTTCTCTTTGTAAAATGAATAACTAGATATATTCAAATGGCTGGTGATGGTGGGTTTTTTCCTGTCATAGTGGTTGATCTCTAAATAACCAAGGTCAAGTGAATGATCTGAGTGGCCACATAGATGCAATTTATATTTGATTAAAAAAAAAACCCAATAGGAAAGATGTGACTTGAAAGTATAACACCAGAAATCATAGCTGAGAAAAGATGCATTTGATGACTAATGATACTCAAAAGTTTTGGAAGTCTTCCATACTTCCTTCTTCACTATCACAGTTTTTGAAACATAAAATTCAGCCTAGCAGTAGCCAGCATTAAACACATTGCTGACAACTTAATGTAATCCAAAGCTTAAAGCTCATTTGCATAAGACTCTTTTTTTATTGTTGAAAATTAGTTACTTAGTGCTCTATGTCTGTATAAAGGTCAGAGTTGGCCAGAGCTTGAGAGAAGAGAGATGTTGGTCTTATGGCTTCTGTCTTCAGACAGAAGACATGTTGTTCATAATTCTCTTCAGGAAGGGGTCCCGGAAAAGAGAGAAAGGCTCTGTGAAGAAACTCTATGGTTCTAGCTGTATATGTTGTCTCACTCATTAGAATATAAGCTCCTCAAGGGCAGCAGCTGTTGTATTTTTTTCTTTGTATCCATAGTGCCTAGCAAAAGGCCTGAAACATTCAATGAATGCTTGGTAATTCGTTGAGTCCAATCTATAGGTAAGCCATTAGCAACATCTCCAATGAGGTCTACTTTTTATGAGACAAAGAATTAAGTTTCTTTATAAATCTTGCTAGTTGCCTGAGACTTAGATGGCATTTGCTCTAAATGAATGTTAATCTTACTGGTTATACTTAAATCATCTGAAGACTAGCGTCCAGAAGTACATGAAAATAGTTTGAAGGGATATGATTCGTATTCAATTTTTTAAAAAAGGATGTTGGTTCAGAATTATTCCTTGGTGATAGCACTAAAGAAGCATTTTTATTTTAGAGAAATTTGATCATTTCTTGCCAACCCCTCCTGTGACAAGCACTTTTATCTAATAATTTATATAGTGGGCTTATCCACTCTGGGGAGACCTCACTTAACAGAAGACTGCTGTCTGTGTAGAGAAGAGGGCTTGATTGATTAACTCTTTGGCTATGAGTGAACATCAGGATATTCTCCTGACACTGGTAATCAGTGGAGCAGGCATGGTTGGAAGTTAGCCCTTGGGAATTTGTGAATGAATATATTATGAGCTGTGTTTGCTTGCAGAGGAAACAGAGTGTATAGAAAAGAGTGAGAGCAATTAGTTAGCGACCTAACAGGGGGAAAACTGAAGGAATGTGAATGTTATGAGTAAGGGTGGTGTCACCTGGATTCATGGGCAATTTCATTTTGTGTTCTGAGGTTTGGGATATGGATCACCAGAGAGTTTGGCTTGTCATTTGGGTTGAGTCTATTTAGATGCATGAAAGTAATTGAGAAGTAAAGTGGATCACAGACTCTAGTGACTCCTTATTCTGTCTCTTGCATTCAACCAAGAAGACTGAGGTATGCTGGCTTCTAATACCACATCCCAAGGGATGATTCCAGCATTTAAACACTGAGAAGCTTTGGAAGATGAAGATAAAGATGAATAAACACACACATATACATCAGTATCTATCTACAATATACTTTATATGTGTGTGTGTGTGTCTGTATATATGTGTGTGTATGTGTGTGTATGTGTATGTGTTACTGGGGCCTCAAAAACATGCCATATGTATTCACATATATGTAGTATATGTGAATATGTGTGTGTGTTTGTGTGTGTGTATTGTATATGTGTATAGTTTCCAGTGGTATAATGGGCTCAGTGTTAGCAAGTAAGTGTGTATGTGCGTGGGACTTTGTGTATGCTATCTTTTCTGTCTCCATTAGTTTTCCCTCAGGGTGGTGTTACAGTTGATTTTGGGAATACAGTCTGACATTCTGGTGGTGCTATGTAGCCCTAAAAGAATGTAAATCTGGTACACCATGCATTATATCATACTCTGAGGGCATTTTAAAAGAGCCACTTAAGACAATCACTCCTCTTCAGATAAAGTTATAGTATCTTGGGATTTAAAGCTTGAATGTTCCTTAGACACCATATCATGTGGTATCAATGGAAATTCTATGTCTTCTCTCCTTAAATCATATCAATATTTAACAAACATCACTATCAGGAAATTATCCTTTATTTTTTTTTAAAAGCCCTAAATCCCACATATTCTTTATTCTTAGCATCAGTTTATATTTACAGGCATGCCTCAGAGATACTGTAGATGCAGTTCCATTCTACCACAATAAAGCAAGTCACACAAATTATTTGGTTTCTCAGTACGTATAAAAGTTATGTTTACACTATGCTGTAGTCTATTAAGTGTGCAAAATTGTTATGTCTAAAAAAAGTAAATACCTTAATTTTAAAAAATACTTTATTGCTAAAAAAATCCCAACCATCATCTGAGCCTTCAGGGAGTTGTAATCTTTTTGCTAGTGAAGAGTCTTCCTTTGATATTAATGGCTACTGATTGATCATAATGATGGTTGCTGAAGATTGGGGTGGCTGTGGCAATTACTTAAAATAAGACAGCAATGAAGTTTGCTGCATGGATTGACATTTCCTTTCACTTGAACCCTTAAAGGCCATTGTAGGGTTATTAATTGGCCTAACTTAAATAATGTTTTGTCTCAGAGAATAGGGATGCCCAAGTTGAGAAAAAGAGACTGGAGAATGGTGAGTTGGTAGAGCAGTCAGAGCACCTACAACATTTATTGCTTAAGTTTGCCTTCTCATATGAGTATGGCTCATAGAGCCCTAAAACAATTATAATAGTAACATCAAAGAACATTGATCACAGATCACCATAACAGATATAATAATAGTGGAAAAGCCTGAAATATTGCAAGAATTACCAAAATGTGACACAGAGATATGGTATGAGCTTGTGCTATTGGAAAAATGGTGCCGATAGACTTGCTCAACACAAGGATGACACATATTTCAATTTGTAAAAAATGCAATATCTGTGGGTTTTAAAAAATTTTACATTGTTTTCTCAATGAATCAGTAAACATTTATTAAGCAGCTACTATATGTTCAAGTAGTGGGATTACAAATAAAATGAATTAAACAATTACTACTTGAATGGAACTTAGATTTTAATAGAGGAGACAACAAGGATATATATGTGTACATATATGCACATGTACATACACACAGATATATATACATATGTGTATATCAACAATCTCCAATATTCAAATGATAGCACTCTGATGGTAGAAAGTGAAGAAGAATTAAGAAGCCTCTTGATGAGGGTGAAAGAAGAGACTATAAAAGCTGGCTTGGAGCGAAACATTAAAAAACCAAAATCTTGGCATTTGGTCCCATCACTTTCTGGCAAATAGAGGGAGAAGAAATGGAAGCAGTGTCAGATTTTATATTCTTGGACTCAAAGATCACTACAGATGGTGCCTGCATCCATGAAATTAAAAGATGCTTGCTCCTTGGAAGGAAAGCTATGGCAAATCTGGACAGCATACTAAAAAGCAGAGACATCACCTTGCCGACAAAAGTCTGTATAGTTAAAACTGTTTTTTTCCAGTAGCAATGTATGGTTTTGAGAGTTGGACTTTAAAGAAAGCTGAGTGCCACAGAACCTATGCTTTCGAATTGTGGTGCTGAAGAGGACCTTTCAGAATCCTTTGAACAGCAAGGAGGTCAAATCAGTCAATACTTAAAAAAATTAATTCAGGCTATTCACTGGAAGGTCAGATACTGAAGCTGAAGCTTAAAGTCTTTGGCCACATAATGAAGACGGGACTCACTGGAAATTCCCTGATATTGGGAAAGATTGAAGGCCAAAGGAAAAGGGGACGACAGAAGATGGAATATGGAATATCATGGAAACAATGAACATGAACTTGGACAGACTTCAAGAGATAGTGGAGGGTAGAAGGGCCTGGCTTGCTATGGTCCATGGGCTCATGAAGAGTCGAACATGATTGAACAACTGAACAATAGAGTGTATATGTGTGTATGTGTTAAATAAGGAAGACTCATCTTCCTGAGTTCAAGTCTGGCCTCAGATACTTACTAGGTGTGTGACCCTGGGCAAGTCACTTCACCCTGTTTGCCTCAGTTCCTCATCTATAAAATGATCTGGAGAAGGAAATGGCAAACCACTTTAGTCTTTTTGCCAAGAAAAATCCAAATGGGGTCATGGAGAATTGGGCACAACTGAAACAACTGAACAATAACAACAACAACAACAATATATACACATAAATATATAATACATATGTATACATATATATGTATATGTATGTATATGTGTATATACTTGTATATATGTATGTGTGTATATCTATGTGTGTGTATATGTATGTGTGTATATATATATGAAGTAGTTAAAATACAAGGAAGTTTGAGAGGGAGGGAGCTAGTAATTGAAGGGATCAATAAAGGTTTCACATAGAACATGATGCTTGAGCTGTGTCTTGAAGGAAGAGGTGAATTCAGTGAGACTGAGATGAGGAGAGAGTACATGGGGGACAGTCAGGAAAAGTACATGGAGATGAGAGATGGTTTGTTCTGTTCCAAGAATGCGAGGCCATTTTGGCTGACAGTGTTTCAGGGGGAAACATGTACAATGAGTTTGGAGAGGTAGTCTAGAATCATTGTGCATGTTATTTTCCTGATGTTGCTTACTTTACTCTGAATCGATTTAAATAACCCTTCCTGAATTTCTCTGAATTCTTTATATTAATAATTTTTTGTAGCACAGTAGCATTCCATTACATTCATGTACCAACATTTTATTCATTCCCCAATTGAGTTAGCTATTTTGTTTTCATTTCTTTGCTACTAAAAAAAGAGGCTTCTGTCAATTTTTTTTTGGAATCGTTCTTTTTGTCCTTGGCTTCTTAGGATATGCATCTAGAGTGGAAATCTTTGGGTCAAATAATATGGAAATAATATTGTTATTTGATAAATTATGATCCCAAATGGCTTTCCAGATATTTAGGCCAATTCACATCTCTACTAGTAGTATATTAGTATTCCTGTTTTTCTGCAAACCTTCCAACATTAACTATTTTCTTTTCCTGTTATCTTTGTGTATTTGATGAATGTAAGATGAAGCTTCAGAATTATTTTGATTTGCATTTCTCTTATTATTAGTGATCCAGATCAGTCTTTTATTTGACTGTCAGTAGTTTTAAGTCCTTCTTTGAAGAATTGGGCGTTCACATTCTTTGATCCTTTATTGGAAATGACTCTGTGTGTGTGTGTGTGTGTGTGTGTGTGTGTTTTGGTTTACTAGATACATTAAGTATCAGACCTTCGTCAGAAATATTAGATACAAAGATTTTTTTCTGAATTCAGAGTTTTCTTTCTTATCCTAGCTAAATTGTACAAAACATTTTTCATTTTCATGTAATTCAAATGATTTATTTAAATTTTGTGAACCCCTCTCTTTCTCGTTTAATTAAGAAGTCTCTAACTAGTCATAGCTATGAAAGGTACCTTACTTCATTCTCTTCTAATGTTTTTAATCGTGTGACATTTTATATTCAGATCACATCTTCATTTTGAACCTCCTGTGGTATATTAGGTAAGATGTTATCTAAACTGTACTTATGACAAGCTGCTTTAGAGTGTTCACATTCCTTTTTTTTTTTTTTGGGCAACTGAGGTTAAGTGATTTGCCCAGGGTCACACAGCTAGTAAGTGTCTGAGGCCAGATTTGAACTCAGGTTCTCCTGACTCCAGGGTTGTTGCTTTATCCACTGCACCACCTAGTTGCCCCATTCACGGACATTCTTGTATAATAGGGAATCATTTCTTTCCCTCTGCCTTATAATTTATATTTTCAGGTTTATCTAATTGGGAAATTGTGTTTTTCCCACTGATCTACTTTTGATTTTTAATCTATGCTAAATAGGTTTGATTATTACCTTATAATATAATTTGAGTCTATAAATGATATGTTCTCTAAATTCCTTCTTTTAAAAATGAACTCCCAGGGGCAGCTAGGTGGCGCAGTGGATAGAGCACTGGCCCTGAAATCAGGAGGACCTGAGTTCAAATCCAACCTCAGACCAAACACTTGACACGTACTAGCTGTGTGACCTTGGGCAAGTCACTTAACCCCAATTGCCTCACAAAAAAACCAAAAAAGAATTCCCATGAGATTCTACATCTTTTATTTCTTCAAATGAAATGTATTATTTTAATTAGTTCTATAAAGTACCCCCTGTGTAATATAATTAGTATAATTTGAAATCTATAAATTAATTTAGGCAGCATTATTTTATAAGCAAAGCTCAAATGTGGACATATCTCTAGTTAGTTGTCATTCTTTGTTTCTTTAAAGAATATTTTATATTATTTCAGTGAGTATTCAGAACGTATTGATTGGTTGACCTATAGATATTTTGTATACTTTTTGGTTATTTTGAATAGGATTTCCTCTTATATTACTTTTACTTGTATTTTATTATTGTTTTTATACTTCTGCTTTTTTTGAAGGTATTGTTTCAAAAAACTTTCTTGACAATTTTCTGAAATTTTAAAAATAAATTGTTATGCCCCTGTACCTTGGGATAATTTGTTTCTTCCTTGCTTATGTTTGTTCCTTTAATTTCTTTCTCTTGTGTTATTGCTGTTAGTAGCCTTTGTAGAATTGTCAAATGATATAGAAAAGGATACTTTTGCTTTATTCCTATATTTATTGAAAAATCTTCTAGTGTTTCCCTGTTGCATATAATGCTAGATGTTGGTTACACATACACACACACACACACGCACACACACACACACAAATGACCTTTCTATACCTATTCTTTAGACAGGGATTCTTTACTAGGGATGCATGCCTTAATTTTTTTTTTTTTATGAATGTACTTCAGCATATTAGGTTTCCTTTGTAATCTCATCTTTTATTTTATGAAACATTATTTTGAGAAGGGGGCTCGTAGACTTCACTAGATTACAAAAAGCATATTATACAAAAGGCTAAGAATCTCCTCTTTATATGTTTTTTCCTCAGAAATTAGTATTAGATTTTGTTGGACACTTTCCCTGAATCTTTCAATAGAATCATAGAGTTTCAGGTATTTTTGTTTTGAGTGGGGAATTGATCAGGTATCTCTTCATCCCCTGCTATACTTTTTTATTATAATTATTTTTCTCATATTGAAGCAGCCTTATCTCCCTAGTGAAAACATGACTTTGTCATAATCAACAATTTTGGGGATTTGGGAGATTGCTTTAGTTTTTTTTGCTAATATTTTATTTTAAAATTTTATTAATATTAATTAGTAATCTTGTTCTATAGTTCTTTTTTTCTGTATCCTTCCTTTGTTTTAGCATTAGGACTATTTTCATCTCAAAAAAGTTATTTAAGTGCTTTATTTCTCAAATTCAGAAATTTTTTTTTATAGAATAAGTATTTATAACTTTTTAAATGTTTGGTTTAATTCACTTCTAAAGCTTTCTGGGTCGAGGTTCCAAATATTTTTCAAAACCCTTACTATTCCTACTCAGTGTTATACTATCACTACCATTAAGAGTTACAGAAGGCTGTTACTGTTTGGGTTTTATGATACTGAATGAAATCTTCCTAAAGAGGGAAGAGGAGGAGAGAAAACTAATTTGGGATTTTCTGGTGCAGTTAGTGCAGTTTACTGGAACAAAATCATTGAAAAAACAGGGCAAGGTGGCTCAGGATACAGGCTCTGGAGATGAAAGACCCAAGAAGTAGGGATGTGCTAAGTAAAAGGATTTGTTACCAGTTGGGCTTGTTATCCAGAGCTTAATGGACCAGAGTCAGTACTAATGACCACAGAAGAAGCCAGGTAAAAACCAGGAACACAATCAAATTAGTAGCAGATTGGTATAAAGGAATGAGATAAAGTCTGAGGCTTAGGAATTGAATCTTTGATACCCCATTAAAATTCCAAACTGCTGCACTTAATATTTTATTGGCAGACTTTTAAGACAGGATTTGTGTAGCTAGGCTCTCCTATGCATTTTCTTTAGAACTCTCTTCTGGAGAACTTACATTGCCACTGCTGCCTTCATTAGCCTCCATAGCAATTATAGACTCTCTGTAGAGTTGGACAAGTTAAAATGGAAGCTAGTGGATTATACATACTTGATGATTATACTTAAATCATCCCATAGCCTTTTCTTTCGTAGGCTGAATGAGCTTGAGTACTTTAACCTTTCCTCATTAGTCTGATTTTTACAATCTTTTAGTCATCATTGACTTTCCTTTAAATCTTCTCTAGTGGCACAGATTTCTAGTAGAAAATGAAGATAATTCAGTAACAACTGGAGCCCCAGAGATGAGTTGTATCAGTGATCTTCCTAGGGAACAAGGAGAGAACCATTCTTCAAGGGAAAAATTTTTATTGCCAAGCAGAGAAAAATTTAAATATTTACCATTTCAAGTCTTCTTGAAACTCTATCTATCTGTTGATCTATGTCTGTATTAAAGACTGAACTTTGGTTAGTACCTTGATCCTAGATGATGGTGATCCTAGATGATTTCATAGACTAAATCCTTGATTCTGCCTTGAGAAGCAAGATAGGTAAAATTCAATAACAAGAAGAACAGTAACAACTCATAGTGCTTTCCAGTTTTATAGGTCTTTTCTTCCCAACATTTCTCCTACACAGGTAGTGTTAGTACTGTTATCTCCATCTTGTAGATCATGAAGATGAGGTTTAGAGAAAGTTTCCCTTGTTTTTTTTTTCAATCAATCAGTAAGCACCAATTAAGCTCCTACTATGTTTCAGGCACTATGATAGGTGTTGGAGACACAAAGACAAAAAAAAAAATAAACAGCTGCTATTTTCTAGGTCTAGGAGCTTCCATTACATTTAGTGAGACAATACATAGTGTGTGTGTGTGTGTGTGTGGGTGTGTGTTTATATTTATATTTATATATATAGAAGTGTGTGTGTTGAGGAGAGATTTCTACCCACCCCAGCTGATGAAATCACAGAAAGGGGCAAAGATGAAATGTTAATGTGTTCAAAAAAATTTAAAAAAAGTGTCTATGCTGTGTAATGCCCCTGCTAAAGGGAAGTTTCTTTGATGATTAGTTATTGGCTGGACAAGGATGAACAGCATCCTCTGGTGGCTTTTAATAAAATAGGACACACTTTGTAGATGCAGACACAGGGTATCGGGGCAAGAAGAAGCTTCAAGGGATTTGTCCTCTACTGAAGAGAAGTGAAATGATAAGAGATTCCTTTGTGTCTACTGTCAGACTATTACAGATGTATTCACCCTACACTTTTAGATTATTTAACTTTAGGGATGTTGAGACATAGGGTACCTATTAACTTGGGTGTAGTAGCCCCCACCTTGGGGATCCAACCTACAATCCTGTGAGTGCCAAGTTGGCTAGGCAGCCCACAAGAATGACATATAACTACACACAGACTAAATGGAACAGAAATACAGAGTGGGTACATACAAGGTAGTTAGAGACAGCACTAGCTGCTAGGAGATCAGGAAATATTTTGTATAATGGGTGGTGCCTGAGCTAAGTATTGAAGGAAACAGGTGAGGAGGGAATGTGTTGCATGGATGAGGGGCTGGCAGGTACCAAGGCATCTTCTAAGATGGGAGATGAAGTGATGTGTGAGGAACAGAAAAAGCAGTTTGGTTGGATTGTAGAGTCTGGGAAGGGGAGTAATGTATAACAAACCTTGAAAGATAGATTTGTCCAAGGTTACAGAACTATTAAGGGTCAGAGTCAGGAAGGATCCTAAGTCTTTGGGCTTCAGGTACAATGCCAGTTTTATTAGCTTGCTTCGATTTGTTTATGGTCAATAATGGCCTTTTTCTGAGCAGAACATTTTATTTAAAACAGATGTTTACCCTTTAAAATAGAATGTGAACAAAACTCTTGTTCCTGATTTGGAGATTTTTTATGCACAGCATGCAAGTCAGTTCTTGTCCGGATACTTCCAAAGAACTGCTGCTCCCTCTTTAGGTTTCATCTTCCTCTGTATAATGTTCAGAGTAGACTTGATTACCTCCCCAATTATTTCAAATTTTTAAGATTCTGGGCAGAGAGGTTTAGTGACAAGAGGCCTGGACTTACAGGCAGTAGAGACCTGGGTTCCAATATCACTTCTGATATTGCCTAGTATGTCCTCATAGCTGAGTTTAAGATCAAGAGTATTTTCAAGCCAAGATCTTTACAAATTCGTATTCCTTCAGCATGTTTCTAAGTCTAGCAATTATTTCTTGCATGTTAAGTTTAGTTTTTAAATGCATTAATGTGCTATTTAATTCTACTGAAAATTATAATTAATTTAATATATTGACCAAATATTTCCTCTGCTTATTAAGTTTCAATGTCTCCTATAGACTATAGACTGCCTATAGACTAACATACAAACTTCTGTTTAAGTAAAGCTGGATTGTGAAAGAGTTTTAAAAGCCAGTCTTTTTGAACTGATTTCATATTACTCCCCCTCACTGGCCTACTTGCTGTTCCCTATACATGACATTTTATCTCTTACCTACACGATTAGCATAAGCTGTCCCCCATACCTGGAATTATCTCCTTAGAGAAGTTATTGAACATCTCTGGACTCAGTTTCCTCATTTATAAAATAAGGGATTTGGACTAGATTAGCACCTAATTTTAAATCTATAATCCTAATGTCTCCTTCACTTCAGTGTCGTGGAATGGAATATGTTCTGCTTTCTCCACAAGCTCCTTCCTGTTTGCCCCAGTTAATGCTCTTCCCACTCAGTGAAATCACATATTGTGTGTATGTGTGGGCGTGTATGTGTTTGTACATGTTATTTCTCCCCAGTAGAGTGTAAGTTTCTTGAGTAAAAAGGCTGTTTAATTCTTTGTCTTTGTTTTCACAGTGCTTATCATAGTACCTGGGGAAGAAGTTAATAAATACTTTTAAAATTGATTTTAATTGAATAGATATTATGGGCTGCAATGGATAGGCTATAAGTATGAATTTATGTGAAGTGTCACATACCCTCAAAGAAAAGTAAATAGTGACTTTTTGTTGTAGTTAGTAAAACATAGCTTTATTTAATCTGAGCTGTCTGTAGGTACATAACATACTCTAATAATTAATGATAAGAAATAATATTTCTATTGTGCTTTACGGTTTACAAAAAGCTTCCTTTTGAATCATTGTTCATCTGGATACAAACATTTATTAGGTATTCAGAAAATGTAAGAAGTCTCTTAATATTACTTGAATTACATATATTATGAATAATTTGAGGTATCATGGATATTATTATGATTATGTCTCAGGGGACATGTTTTAATTGTCTAGCTGAGGAGGTCATTGGTTTTGTTCCATTTGTTCTACTCAGAAAAGCTTTGGAGCCAAGGTAATGACAGAAATCAAAATAATGGTTCCTGGCTATGGGTCCTTGTGTGTTTTTTCTTTCTAGCTCTTTGGACCATACTTCAAGAATGAGGTAGTCATTTCCTGAGGAGGTATCTTCCACTAGAAAGTGTGAAGGAGATGGGATCACTCAAATGAAGGATCAGTGATCAGCCAGTCTTTCCCATGCTCCTGTTCCTTCGCAAGACTTACTACTCTGGAGGAAGTATTTAGGTGCCAGCTAGGATGCATGAAATCTTGAGTCACCTCAATACACCCTTTAGAAATTTTGTCTAGCCCTAGGATAGATATCTGCTGGCTCCCTATGGCATCACTTGTGGAGAAGACCCAACCCCAGGATTTTGGCTTGCCTGCACACAAAGAGCTTGAGCTGTCTGTTCTTGAAAGGAGCTGTGAACTCCAAGTCTTTGTTGTTCAGTTCACTTGTGTCCAACTCTTCAAGACCCCATGGACCACATCTCACCAATACTGTTCATGTTGTTTTCTTGGCAAAGATACTGGACAAGTTTGTCATTTTCTTCACTAATATGATTTCTCTTTTAAGGACACTGGTTTTCAGTAGCATTGGAGGTAAGGTTATCAAAGGTCACCTATAAGTCTTATGCTTCTGCTCCTTGCATCTTCAAGTTCATTCAGCCTCTTCCCCCTCAACCTTCCCCACTCCACAAAAAAAGGAGCCACCATTATTAATATCTCATCTTTTTTTCCTTTATGAAATAAATGATAATTAAATCCAATGTAAATCAATAAGATTGATCATTTTTGTCTGAAATAAGTGGAGTTCATGCAGAGCCGTCATATTTCTGTAAGATAGAATTATCATTCTGAAAACCAACAACAGACACCTTAAAATGTTGAGATAAATTGATTATTTGGCATTTGTTTCTGTGGCTGTTTTTTAATGTGTTCCAAAAGTTTCATCTCAGTCCCAGATAAAGCCTTTGGGGATCTGAAGGAAAAACGCAAATGAGCAGGACAGAATAACTCATAGGAGAGAAACCTAGGGGAAAAATATTTGTAAGAGAGGTTCATAGAGAGTACATTAGCAAGTTGATCACATAAAGAAAGAACTGAATATATTACTAATGGAAAAGATGGGAAAAGATTTTAGATAAGCTAAACAATTTTCTTATGAAAAAAATCAATAAAGCAGATAAGCTGTTAGCAGAAAAAGTAAATAAAAGGAAAAGAAGATAAGTTATTGATTATCTGCTCTTTCTGTCATAGTAAGGAAATAAGACTAATGCACCTCCTAAATGGTCTTTTAGCAGTTTTATTGGAACTGTAAGATCAAATGATCCAAAATAGTCATGAACAAGAAGTCCCTGATTGCATATTTTCCTTATAGTAGGAATCTGGAAGAAAAGATGAAAAGCTTAGGAAAGAAAATAACAAGTGTTATTAAACTGTTATAACACTTTTGCAGAATATTTTGTTTCTTCCTCTGGTTAATATATTGCCAGCTTTTATGTGCATATTGTATTCCTGTTTCTGCTTACTCTATTTGGCATCACTTCACCGAAGTCTTCCTATGCTTTTCTATATTTTCCACATTCATCACTTTTATAGCCACTAATATTCCCCTACATTCATGTAGCACAGTTTGTCTAGCCATTCCTCAATTGATGGTCATCAACTTCATTTCCAGTTCTTTGCTGCTACAAAAGTGCTGATCTCAATACCTTTTTTATTAGCTTTTCTGGAAAAAGAAGTCTAATATGCAGGTCTGATCATGACACTTACCTGCCACCAAATGCTCAGTGGCCGTCACTGCCTACAGGAAAAAAAAATACAAACTCCTCCACCTGGCATTTTTAGAACCTGGTTTCTAGAACCTATCTCTTCAACCTTATTTCATTTCATTCTCTCACTTACTCCTGTGTTTGGACAAAACTGTATTGGTAGTTAGTTCCTCCCTGATTTCATCCTACCCTTTATTCATTTGTTCCCTTCCCCATGTTTACAATGGATTCCTACCTCCTCTCTGTTGGAATCTCCTTTCTTTGAAGCCCAATTTAGGGGCTTCCTTCTACATGGGTCCTTCCCTGATCCACCTTTCTACCCCATATAGAAGAAGATGGAGAGAAAAGGCAATTGATTGCATGATTTCCAACTGAAAGAGCCAGGAAAAGCTCATGCAAGGAGACAATCTTGTGCTGTAGTTTGAAGTATGCAGAATAGATAGAATCAACAGATAGAAATTCAGGGGAAGAGGCATTGCATGTCCAGGGAAAGATGTAAAGCAAAGACATAAAGGGGAGGGGGGAAGTGCTTTTTTGAATGCCTTCTCTTTTCCTTGGAAAAACAATATATTTTCTTATTATTGTATCAATTGCTGCAGGATTGCATGCGAGGAAATATTTTGTGACTTGGGTGTACTATATTTAAGAATATATTGAGAGTACCATGGGTGAGGAATTAAAGCAAGATGTTAGGAAATATGTGAAACACAGACAACATCAAATAACCCAAAGAATGGAGATTAATCAATCAATGATGAAAGAAAGTCTCTAGAGGAGTGGCACTAGCCATTTTTATAATTATGACCATAACTGCATACTCATACACCTGCAAGTATGGGCAGGACCAATTGTACCAAACAACGCCATTTGGCCCATAAAATGCAGAACTCATAGCCGGTAAAAGCCATCCATTTGTGCTCTGCTCCACTCTAGGTGTCTTAAATTCAGAGTTCTCTGTATGCCCCCTCTGCTCCATTCTCCTTAATGGTTAGGTTTCTCTTGGCTTTGCTTATTGAAATCATTTCTATTTTCTATGATGCAAGACTCAATATTGGAGACTGGAGTTCTTCTCCTTTGCTTTTAACACCTCCCTTTCCTCTTTTTTTGACTTACAACAGGGTGTTTAGGAACTGGCCTTAGAGCTTCCCCAGGAATTGGGGCATGGTATAGTTTGTGTTGTCACAGGTCAAAGATCAGGCGGGTCGTGAGGCTTTGTCATTTATGACAGAAAACAACTAAGAAAACAGTAACACTGAGGCTTTCATTCAGGACATACAAAGGGTTTTTGATAACACTCTTTAGACAGAAATCACAGTCCTAAAAATAAGGAGACTTTGTCGGGGCTATAGGTTAATTACTGACTAAGTTAACATCAAAATCTTCTTTAAATGAAGTGGTACCAATTTGTGAAGGGCTATATGACCTATTCAAGGATGAACTGATCTTCATGGTGGCAGTCATCACCCTTCCTATCCTTGTGCAATAATAGATTAGAACTGAAATTCTAGCATTGGTGAAATCCACCTACATCATCAGATTACAACAATAGATTAGCATGCTATCTGTAGGAGCAAAAGAATAATAGCTTATATTTATACAGGACTTCAGGTAGCTAGGTGGCACAGTAGATAGCGTGCTGGGCCTGAAGTCAGGAATACTCATCTCCCTGAGTTCAAATCTGGCCTCAGACACTTACTAGCACTGTGATCCTGGGCAAGTCACTTAACCTTGCTTGCCTCAGTTTCCTTATCTATAAAATGAGCTGGAGAAGGAAATAGCAAACCACCCCAGTGTCTTTGCAAGAAAACCCCAAATGAGATCATGAAGAATTGGACATGACTAAAATGACTGAAAGACAGCAATGATACAGGACTATAAGATAAACAAAGCACTTTTATACATATCTCATTTGACAACCCTGCAACATAACATGCTATTATTATTGCTACCATTTTACAGAGGCTGAGAGTTTAAATGACCTGCTAAGATTTTCTTTTTTCTTTCTTTCTTTCTTTCTTTTTTTTTAGGCAATTGGGGTTAAGTGACTTGCCCAGGGTCACACAGCTAGTAAGTGTCAAGTGTTTTTGGTCTGAGGTCGGATTTGAACTCAGGTCTTCCTGACTTCAGGGCAGATGCTCTATCCACCGCGCCACCTAGCTGCCCCTAAGATTTTCACAGTTAATAAATGTCCAAGGCAAGATTTGAACAAAGGTCTTTTTGACTCTGGGTCCAGCTCTCTATCCCCTATACTGGGCTGCTTCTCTTACCTCTGCAAAAAGAAATTAAGCAAGGAGGGGGAGAAAAGAGTTTGATCTTGACTGACTTTTGCAGAATGGTTCCATTGTTTTTCTGAGGACCTCAGTCACTCTAAACACTTTACCAAAAGCTTCTTGACCAAGGGGCCTCAAAGTATAAGGAAATGAAGTAAGGTGGGAAAAAAATTTCCAGTGCTGTAGCCACTGGAATGGTGAGAAGATCTGAAACTATGCCATATGAAAAGAGTATTGGGGGCCATGATGATGATCTCTAAGTATTTGAAAGAATATCATGAGGAAGAAGGATTTGGCTTATTTTGCTTGACCCCAGAGACTAGAACTTGGAGCAATGGGTGGAAATTAAAAAGAGGATTATTTTTAATCAATTAAAAAACCTCATCAACTAGAGCTAAACAGAAGTGGGCAGGGGTTACTGCCTTGGTAGGGAGTGAGTTGTTCATCACTGACAGTCTTAAAAAACTAGATAACCACTTATCATAGATGCTGAAAAAGGGATTCATGCTCAGGAATCATATAAGCCCAGAATCCCTTCCAATTCTGATATTTCATGATTCTAAGAAAAATGATTTGGTTTTCCATTTGTATCATTTATCCCTGGGGTTTTTGAGGGTGCACATTCCAATCTATTTACATAAATTATTTGGCCTGAATTTCCCTCCTTCTTTTTCTATCGATACACAAAGATTTAGAGAAATAGAATAAGTTGTTAATATCCTGAACTTGACAGAATCAAGAGAGTAAAAATGAACAGACCCCCAAAATTTTCCTTCTTCTTCCAGATGTTACTTATCCCACCCCCAGAGGAAACATTGCAAGGAGTATGAGCCAGGCTGACCAAATTTATATGAGAAATGAAAAAAAAAACCAAATCCACATCAACACACTTTATTACAAGCAGCTTTGGGAAAATGGGGTTAGAGTGGCCTAACCATAGCAAATATTCAAAAAGTACTACTAGGGCTATCAACTGAGGAGGCCACCAAGGAGCAAAGGAGCCCTGGGAATAACATAGTGAGAATGTTTTGATGCACAACAGCTGGATCTACCTGCAGAAGAAATGGAGGCCAGATCCCCCCTCCCCCCTCCCAACTACCCCCACTAACACCATCCCACCCCAATCTCCCAGTCCTTCTTGAAAGCAACCCTGCGAATCCAGGCTTCAGGTTTCTGTAAAGTGAGTTTTTCCATTTCCCTTGATTCTGAAATGTAATCATGTGGAGTCTGATCTAAGTGAAGTTACTGGCAACTGTGAATGCTGAAGTGACTCTGCATCCCCGAGGATGCACCGACTCTCTGAACCCTGCACAAATGAAGCCTTTGGAGGGAATTTTGGAAATACAACAAACCCTTTGAAGCACTTTCCTGAGTCTTCGTAAGCCTGTGCAGAGGAGACGTTACACTTGGTACCTTTATGGAGAGGCAGCTGCAGGGAGGAGCTCTCGTGGGATATAATGCAAAGTAAAGGGAATTTGGCATTTAAGAGTACTGTTTATAGAAAGATATAAACCATGGCAAGCCAGCCTCTGAAGCATGATTAAGAGCAATTACTTCAAGCTGCTTGATCCATGCACCACACTCCAGGAAAACAGAAGACTTCATGAGGGGTCAGGGGTTTCCTCGGAAGGTCAATGAACTCACTGGGATAGTAAGTCAGTCTTATTCCAGCATCTAGGGAATTTTTTCTTCTAAATCAAAATAAGTGTGCTCCATTGTATCTGGTACTGTTTCTGGTGATTCTGAACCTCTGACCCTGCCTGAACTTCTCCTCTATAAGAACTGAGAAGAAGCCAGAAGTCAACACAGAGGAGAATGATTATATATATATGGCTTGATAATATTCATTCCCTGCCCAGTACCCTCTGTCCTTGTGGCCCTTGCAATAATTCCACCATAGCAACCAGTGAGGCAGGTGAGATGTTACAGAGGACCAGGAGAGTCTAAACAGTATGGGTCCCTTCATAGCCTGGCATATAGTAAAGCTTCTTGATCCACGCACCACATCTTTGGGAAAACAGAAGATTTCACAAAGTGAAGCACTACGCTAGATGTCTAAGATGAAAAGATGAAAATGAAAAGGGCCTAGCACTTGAAGAGTTTATAGTCAACTAGCCAAGGATAGCAAAGGCTGATTTTATTATGAAGACTTGAGAAGTCTGAGAAAGACATGAAACAGTGACAGTAGTGTATAGTGAATAAGTGTCAGGCCTAGCTTAGTGAGTTTAAGAAATTCAATTTATTAATACTCTTCTCTTGGTAAAAAGGACATTGTAGTTCAAGTTTTAGGGTGCAAGTCAGTAAGAAGAATTATTGATTTTGTACCTGATAAGGAGAGACACCAATTGACTCAGAGAGCAAACCTTTGTAAATGAAGCAGACTCTCTCTACAAATAAAATGAAGAAGTAAACATCAAGGATATTTATTCTGGGTTATGAATTCTTGCTAAGCACAAGGTAGCAAGGTGCCATATAAAGAGAGATGAGCAGAATATGCTGTCCTCAGAAAGGGGTTTTGTAATATCTTATAGCCTAGTTTATCATTGTGAGAAGGAGAACATTGGTGGTAATGTAACAAAGGTCTTAACTCAGGGGTTTGGATTTAAAGGAGGGAGTGTCCAGCAATGAAAAAAAAATATGCTATACATATAATGAATATATATTACACATATAATGAATATATATTGTACATAAAATAAATATAGACATACTTTCTCTGTATATGTGTGTATAGATATAGACAAATAGAGATAGACATATAAAATTATAGCCTAATAATGGTAACTTTTAACTTAACTTGGCCAGCAGACAGGCATAGGTGTAAATCCAAACACAAGGAAGAGAATGTGTTTCTCAATTTATACCGAGATGGAGACTAGTTCTAAAATGGAATTACTCTATTTTCAAGGGAAGATAAAGGGGCCCCCTCTCTTTGCCTCCTCACTCTCAAATAATAAGTGAATGTTGTGAGTTATTTCCAAAAATCTCATTTTAAAGCCATATGGCTTTTATGGATCGATGACCTTATTGATGCACATACTTCCCTAACTAGTACAGATTACAATCCACTCATACCTTCTCATTTTGTGCATTTTCCTGTCCATGTCTTTCCATAAATTCACCATATAGAATATATCCAATGCAGCATTGGCGCCTTTCTCCCAGGTCTTTTAACATTTCCTGAATGCCAGTGAAACCCTCAGCCTGCCCATCTCTTGTTTTTACAGCAGGACCAATCTACTTCTCTTCCTGATATTCCAAATTATTGTGTGCAAGTCATCAATGATAAAATGCTGCACAAACCTGCAAAACTTTCCAGGGGCCTTTGGCTTATTGTTTCTTAAATAATGATGTTTTGAAATTTACAATCCTATAGTATCACCTGGAGATTATTGATGTCAAAAATGTTGGCTTTCACAACAGTGAACAGTTTAGGATGATTGAAAGCACAGCCTAAGTTTCCCAAATAGGATCCAGCCCACTCATCTTTTCCTTTTCAGTAGTTACCTAACTCAATATTCATTTGTTGTACATGTCTAAAGTATATTTGTACTGATATCCTAATTTAATGATTTGCATTTCCTTTTGCATTTCATAATATGGAAGATATGAATGCATCATTCATTTAGGTTATCCTTTGTGGATTGCTAGATTAATCTTGATGACCCAGGAAACAAATGGATAAATTAAATGATTTAAAATAAGTTTTATTAAATTCTTAGATTTAAATCTCTGTTATAACCAATAAAAATAAAAATTAATTATCCTGAGGTAGGATTTTTTATTTTTGAAAATTTTTTTTAAATTCTCAGATCTCCATCAGATATTGGTTTATGAACCTCTAGGAGTCTGATATTATCATGGTTATTGTCAGTTAGGGAAGAAATATTAAAATGGCCTTACTTTCAGTCTAGCTCCTACAGCCATTGCTAAGGAGATCAACTCCTCTTGGTAATTATTTCTTAGACCTGGCCTCCTCAGCAGCCACGGATACTGAAAATCTCAATACAAGGAAGTTCTTGCCACCAAAGTCCTTGTCACTGATAAATGGTGTAACATAAGAAATTGATGTGGTCCTACAAAATGAAATCCCAGCAAAAGAGATTCATTCCCATCTGCTTTGTTGCTCCACTCTAAGGACCACTGGGTCTTTCCATCTGACTCATTGCTAAAACTTCCTAAATGTGGTATCTCACTCTATTAAAATGTGAGCTCTTTGAGAGCAGTGACTGTCTTGCTTTACTATTTATATCCCTAGTCTAGTGCTTTGCATATAGTTAGTACTTAACAAATGACTTTTAATTGATTGATTGATTCACATTTTTTCAGCTTAAGCAGTTGATTTTTAAAATCAAGCAATTAATTTTTTAAAGTCCTAAAAAAACCAAAAAAGAATAGGTAGTGGTGGTATTTGTATTAATCATATTAGTATTAGCATTAGTAGTAGCAGTAGCAGTAGTAGACAAAAAAGAAAAAATTTGGAAATTTTTTTCATGACCAAAATTAATCTTTCATAACATTTTCCTTACTATTATGGAGAGAAATGAAACCAAATTGGATGAAATAAGTATGATTTATTTTTCAAAATGTCCAAAATGTCATGTTTGAGAAGTTTAAAAATGTTTCCATGTTGTCATCCAGGAATTCAAGTGCTGGGGATAATAGATTTAAGTATAAATGGAACAGGTGCTATTATTATGTATTTGTTTTGTAAATGGAAATGATAAATTTTGGAGGTTGAAAAATAGTTGCTAAAGGTCATTGACTCCAAATCATATCTTAACCTTTAGCTTTAGGATGGAAGAAAACAATAATATCTAGCTTTTTTTTTTTTTTTCAGGTCCCAGAAGGCACAACACCGGGAGGTCCAGCCTTCCTTCCAAAGCGGATTTCAATGAGTCTTCTTGTGTCTCTTGTACTGAATCTGGAATCCGGCTGAAGAAATTCTATGTTCCACCTATCCTGTCCAGAGGTAGGGTACTTAATTTCAACAGCGCTTCCTTTGCACAGGTGGTATCTTATGTCTGGAACACTATTCATTTCTCATTTACATCTGTTGGAATTTCTAGCTACTTTCAAGGCTGTATTCAGGCACCATATCCTTCAAAGGCCTTTCCTGTCCTCTATACCTACCCTGATCCTTAGTGTTCATTCCACTGAAATTACTTTGAATTTGGTTTGTGTATGTTTTGTCTTTGCTTATTTTTGTATATTTGCTTCTTCCACTAGAATGTAAGCTTCCTGAAGTTAGGGCCTGTTTTATTTATTTACTTTTCTTTGTTTCCCCACTGCCTGACAAGGTGCCTGGCACACATTAGACGCTTAATAAATGCTTGTTGAATTTCACTGAATGCTTTTCATGGAGAATATCCTAGGTTGGACATTGGCTGTATTACAGGATAAAAATCAGAACTTTGTTTTCATGCTATAGGAAGAAAATGAACACTAGTTGTCATCACAAAGAAATTTTCCCTGTGGAATAACTCTTATTTAATATGGGATATTTGATGTGGGTAGTGTTGCCTTCCAAGTGGTTTACTTTCTGCTGCTTCTGCTGCTGCTACTTCTCTCTAGAGACCAATAACTAGTCTTCAGTGCTTGAAGATTTGCTTCAGCCTGTCCTTCTGTTGATTTGAATGCCCTATTGGCCTTGTCCAAGGTTTAGATTGCCACTACACACAATGCTGGCCTTGCAAAAGGTAATCTCAGTTAAGATCAATTGGAACTTTATTTTTGACACTTGTGGGTTAACTTTTGTCTGTTGGCAACCATAGAGTCACTGGGTAAGAAGGAAACTTAAGAAATTATCTGTCCCTTCCTAGTGTGTTTAAACCATCTCAGAGAGAAGAAAAACCTGTACTGTTTTAGAAGCTCTCTTGATTTGCATTTGATATTGATGATAAAAATTTACTTTAATTACACTGCTGAATTTGTGGTATTTGTAATAGGCAAAAAATACGGTGGTTAGAAATTCCCAGAATTGAACTCACCTTACCTCCTCTTCCACCCTACCCCCATATCTCCTTCTATTTTTTTTGTTTTTAGTCTGTTATAACTATTGGTCATGGTATTAGAGGCAGCTAGGAAGCACAGTGTATAGAGTGCTGGCCTTGGAGTAAGAACTGAGTTCAGGGGCAGCTAGGTGGCACAGTGCTCCTGAGTTCAAATCCGGCCTCAGACCAAACACTTGACATTTACTAGCTGTGTGACCCTGGACAGGTCACTTAACCACAATTGCCTAAAAAAAAAAAAAAAAAAAAAAAAGAACTGAATTCAATTTCTGCCTCAGGCACTTACTAGTTGTACAATGATGAGCAAGTCATTTAAACTGTTTGCCTCAGTTTCCTCATCTGTAAAAGCCAGATAATAACAGCCTCTACTTCCTGGGGTTATTGTGAGGATCCAATGAGATAATATTTGTAAAGCTTTTTGAAAAGGGCTATATAAATGCTGTCATTATTGTTTTCATCATCATCATCATCATCATCGTCATCATCCAGCTTCAGTAGAAATCTAGTCTTCTATACAATCTGAAATGATGTGTAACTCATTTGAATACTGGAATGGGAGTCTCAGGATAAATGGAAGAGACAGACATAAGTAACTTGGGAGAAAATTCCTTTCTTTGCTTTTTCCAAAGATCTCAGCAGAAAGTTTTACCTTGCTTGGCAAAGGAACAGTGTTTGCCTGGGATCTCAGATAAGAGGTAGAACTTTTGAACAAAGATACCCAGTTCAATAGATACAAAATGGCTTAGCAAAAATAGCTAATATTTATTTAGCTTTTTATGGTTTACAAAGTGCTTTACATTTGTTATTTCACTTGATTATCACAAGAACTCTGTAAGATAGGTTCTATTATTATATTCTTTTTACAGATGAATCAGGTCTTACTGCCAGGTCCAGCATTCTATCCACTACGCCAACCTACCTGCCTCATGTTTAGTAGATAAAATACTGTATGTAGTAGGGAGCCAGGAAGATCTTGGTTCAAATCTGACTGGCATTAGCTGTGTGACTCTAGGCAAGTTAACTAACCTCTGTGTACCTCAGGCATCATCTAAGAATTTATGATTAAGGCATACCTTTGAAGACAGGAGTGAAGTAGCTGCTCCTTCTCCTATATATATATACATATATATATTATATATAATATATATACATATCAAATGCTGAGTATAGACTGAGAGTTTCCACAAGTCTTTAAACTTAATTACATATTTCATAGCCTTTATAAGATGTCTCTGTTTCCATGTAGTCTACCAGTGGACCTGTCTCTCAGTCCTAATCCACCTTTTTAGATAGGCATGATTGACAGCTTCCTTAGAATCCCAAGGGATTAAAGAGGTTGGCAATGGGAACTGAATAATCCCATCACATCAGTTCTAGGTTAGAGTGGATTGTTGGAATGTCATGAGAAAGTTACTACTGTATCACTCTATGGTGTTTTGGGGGGGTTTCATTGGGGATTTAATATTTCAAAAATTTACCTAAAATTACTTGAGGACAAAACATTTATAATCCACAGGTGTCACTTTTTATTTCAGTTGAAAGAGTAAACTTCAGAAATTCAGACATGTATAAGAACTATAAACATGTCATACTAGGTTAGAACCATGATCTATCCAGCGTAGAACTCTGTGAGAATGACACCAAGGGGCAGACTGGGATCAGGAAATCTCTTCAGGTAAATTGCCTGCTACATAAGTAAATCTAAGTTAGAAAAGATAACCAAGGGAGTATGAATTCATCTTCTAGGTTAACCTCTTTCACAGTTTTCACAAAAAAATTCTTGCCTAAAGTAACAGAAAATACCTCAACTGAATGGATTTATAGAATTGTCCATCAATCAAAGTGAGTTAAAAGAAGGACCTCTGATCTCACTGAAGGATAATTTATGTAACTTAAAAAAAAAAAGATGCTGCTAAGCCAAATCATGTAAAATATTTTATTAAGTACATACTAGCTTATTATGAGTTGGAAATCAATGTTATCCAACTGGATGTTCCATATATCTCCTTAATAATCTGCTATGAAAATAGAGCTTAAAAACTCATGCAGCATTCCATCTCTTTAATTAAACTCATTTGATTCTCTAAATCATGCAATTCAGGCATTATTGATTTTTTTTTTAGAGCCACTCCTGAACTTTGTTGCTTTTCTTAGAAACTGATAAAAGTAGCAGAGCTGGTCTGTTCTCTTTTCATTATGGTTGTGTTTTACTGCCTTTGAGTGTTTTATGATGTGCAAAAATATTAATTTGTTGATATTTATAGTAAAAATTATGAGTACACTATAAAAAGACAATTTATTTTGAACTACTGACAAAAGAACACAATTATTCTGACCACATCCCCAAGAAACCACATTTTTGCTATGGGCTTTTTAGCGGTTTTGGGAGAGTAGAGGAAATTCAATTCAAGAGCCTTTAATTTTGAAAAGTGCTGCCTCTCTCTGTGTGCGTGTGTGTGTGTGTGTGTGTGTGTGTGTGTGTGTGTATGCGTGTGTATGTGTTGGAGAAGCATTGAAGAGGGAGGTGGTCTTCTTTTTCTGTCCAATTTGCCTTGTGTCCTCTTGTTTCCATGCTTTTTCCCAAGCTGAATTGCTACTTTTCCTTTAAAGCTCATTTCCATCTACAAGATCTTCTTCAACATCCCCAGTCAGTAACAACAGGCCCTCAACTCCATTTTTCTACCTCAAATAACACTTTGTTCCTAATGAATTTGATATACAATATTCTGTGCTCTAGTTTTTGTCTTCTCTCATACTAGACCATATGCTTTGTGAGGGCAAATAACATATCTCATCTAAACTTAATACCCAAGCAAACTTATTCAGCAACTTCTACAGTTGCTGCTATAGACAGCAGATGCTTAATAAATATTTGTTGAATTAATTTATGACCCTATAATGAATGATGGAGCTATTGAAATGTTTCCCTAGCTTACTTCCAGGCATAGCCAAGTGCTGTCCCCTGTGAGAGGTATTTCCTGATCCCTGAAGTTTGAGGGCTGTTTCACAGGTAAACACACAGATAGCACCGTTTGTTGGGCAGGAAAACATAGGAGGGCTCCTAACACTAACAGGTGTTCTAGCACAGGTTCACTTTTTACATGATCAGACAGGAAGACAGATTTAGAGGGGTTGAACAAGCTTACTTTATTCTAATATAGTCTTCTCAAAAGGGTTGCTGTTAAAGGGAGCTCCAAATCCTACAACATTCCCTAATTGTTCTTCTCTCAGGGGCAGGTGAGAATAGGAGTACAACTCATCCCCTAAGCCCCAATGGGGGCCGGTTGAGGCAAACACACAGATCCCGATCAAGGTAGGTACATGCATTCCTTTATGCATTACCCAAATCCCAAAATGTGTTCACCACTCACTGACCAGTGCCCACTTGCTTTACAGGGCAACAGACAAAGAAGGCATATTGCCAACAATAGCCTCACAGGTTAACTTTAGCAATATCATCATGACCTAGCACAGCACATGCATAGTGAATATCACATTATGTCATCCCTATATATCACTGCACAAGTTGGGTGGAAATGTTTTCAACCATAATTTGTAGGAAATATTACCTGAAACTATTATCTAAAAAGAAATAACAAAAGCCTCCTCACACACACTTAAATTCACCTTACTTACAAGGGCCTTTTTCACTTACATTAGTTTCTGTATTTGTTGTATTTGTAATACAATATATCTATTATATCAAGGAGGAATATAACCTCCTTGAGATCAGGCACTCTTTCTTTTCTTTCTTTCCTTCCTTCCTTCCTTCCTTCCTTCCTTCCTTCCTTCCTTC
>NW_020954569.1:35423360-35483693 GCF_900497805.2 Vombatus ursinus | reverse complement strand
CTTCCTTCCTTCCTTCCTTCCTTCCTTCCTTCCTTCCTTCCTTCCTTCCTTCCTTCCTTCCTTTCTTCCTTCCTTCCTTCTCAAACTAGAATCCTAGTCTCCTGGCTTGTCATCCATTGGGTACTTCCAATTACATCATGTATTATTTCTTGCTCAATCATCAGGTGAGATGGGTTGGCAAGAAATATATTTAGTAGACCCTTGAACCTTTTTTTAAAATTAGAATACCATTGTAATTTTAAAATGCCATGCATACTTTCATGCAATTATTAGCACAAAAAGACCTCAAATGGCAATGCCTTCAGCATCTGTCCTTCCCCAGTATTCAATCACTGTTCTCTGTATACCATCTGGAGAAAAGAAAATGGGTTTTGGGCAATATTTGGATATGTAATTACAGTTTTGGATAAATTCTTAGGTATCAGAGTAATTGATACAATTGAAATAGCAAACAGGCACAAAACTTAAAGTATAAAGAAGAGAGACATGGTACAATGGAAAGAATGTTGAACTCAGGAGTCAGGAGGCCTGGATTCACTGTGTGATCACATGCAAGACATTTAACTTCTTGTAACCTCAGTTTTTTTCAAACAAGGATACCTTAAGGTGTGCTGTGTGGGTACTATAGAAAGACTAATAGATTTAGACTCACTGGACCTGAGTTCAAATGCTGCCTTGACTTCTTTTCTTCCTGTGTGACCACAGACAAGTCACATAAACTCATTTCCCTCACAAAATGTAGTTGAACTAAATTTCCTCCATGTTCCATTCTAGCTCTCAATCTATGATCCTATGAAATGTGAGGTATTCCCCAGAAAGAGTAAAGGTTTAGAAAACTATTGTTGTTGTGGAGAAAAACAAAAAGAAAAACAAAACCTAAGGATTTTTTTCAAGAAACTGCAACATTATTTACTTGGTGGGGGGGCAATATGATTCTGATTACTTATGAAACAGAAGATTCAAAATCATGACCTAGATTGATATTAAAATCCAACCGTAATGGTTGGCATCATATTTTTTAAAAAAATCAGATCTTGAAATTGACTACATATTGGCTTCCTTACACAAACAAAATATCTCTGTGACTTTGCCATTAATTTAATTTTCATTTCTAATTCTGTGGAGCTTCCTAACTGTTTTAAAAACATGGAAAAATCTCAGAGAACTTCAAGTTACTTCATCTACAAAGAAAAGTCAAGACACTAAAATTATTTTATGCAGATTGCACAGGTGCCTTTTAAAGTTGAATGTTACAATTTGCTTTTAGAAAAGTTGAGCCACTTAGGGGCTTAGTAACAGGATTTTAGAAACATTTGTATAATGCATTTATTTGCCTTGGCACTAAAAAGAAGAAATTGCATTGCTACTCTTTTCAAATGGTGGTGGTTATTTTCAGGGAAGATGCTGTAATAGTCCATGCTATCATTTTCCCATGATTTTCCTGTGGGAATTATTCTGGTTTTGGTTTTGCATGATTTGTAATTACAGAGGCTGACTGGTTCCCTGCTGGGCTAGCTGAATTCTTTTATCCTCCCTGGGATTCAGCTTCTAATGTGTAACATGGAAAAATACATTAGCGTTTTCATTTTGCTAAAGTAAATCAAATGGTCGCATCAAAAACAAAAACAAACTTGTTGAGCCAGGGCTAATTTTACAGAACCTCGCAACAGGCTAATTTCATAAAATCCTAGAGTTATAGAATTTTAGAGTTGGGAAGAATCTCATTACCTATTTATTCTAAGAATCCCCTGAAAGAATCCCCACTATAACCTCCCTGATAAGTGGTTATCCATCCAACCTTTGCTTTGGAGGCCAGTGGTCTGAGTAATGTCTTGTCTGTCCATGTCAATGAAAGCAAGAAACCAGGGAATTAGGGCACTTGAACACAAAAGAAAACTGAATAATGATGGGTTGGATGCTCAAGTGCACAGCAATTGCTGCCTGCTATTTTTTTCTTTCTAAAACCACTTTCCTTTCTCTCAGTGTGGGCCCATGCCAGAGGTTTTAGTATCAGACAAAACTCTCTGTAAGTTATTAAGTTTCCAAGGCGCAGATAAAAGTAGATAAGAAAATAAAGCTATTATGAGAGGGAAAATCACCAAGGACATCCCAGAGGGGCAAAGATAATACCATAGGAGATAACAGACAAGACCAGGTATACTGCCTAAAGACACCAGGCTGATGGGGAGGCTCTAAGGCAACATTGAAACTACTTTCCCTCGCTGAGACTAAGCCCACTTTTTTTTTGACCCTGTATAAAGATACAGAGAAATGAGCTTTCCTGGAGTCAAAATTGCAATATTTCCAGTCAATCAACAGACCAATCAATAAACATTTATTAAGTGCTTATGTGTCAGGCGCTATTCTAAGCATTGAGGATACAAAGAAAGGTAAAAAATTGTCCCTGGGCTAAAGGCACTTACATTCTAATTGGGGAAACAACACATACATACATAATATAAGCGGAAAGTAACCTCAGATGGAAAACCACCGGCAGTGGTAGGGATTGGCAAAGACTTCTTGCAGATGGGATTTGGGTCAATTGCTGAAGAAAGCCAGGGGACCTTGGAAGTGGAGATGAGGAAGGAGAGAATCCCAGGCATGAAGGAAGAGCCATTGAAAAGGCACCAAATGTGGAGGGAGTGTCATGTAAGCACGACTGCAAGAAGGTCTTTCCTGTCCTAGTGCATCCTCCATAATTAATGGAAAACATGTGTGACATGTGTATGAATGTTTGCAGTCATGAATGATGTGTATGTGTTAGGGATGGTGTAGCTTCCTGGCAAATAAGTCTTCAAAAATCAGAATCCTACATATGCTGGTAATTTGTCTAAAACTCTTCCTCCTTTTATTTCCATTGTGTGCTTGGCAGTTAATTATAAATCCTTTTTATGTGAATTCTCCCACTATTCAAGTTCTTCTGCAGAAGAGAATTTAAGTTTTTTTCCCCCCTCAATTCCTTGGCCCCAATCCATGAAAACAAAATGTGGCTTTTCTCTTAGGAGTTTAAAGGGTTTTAGTACCAAGTATTTTTAATCCTTTATGGCCTAAAACTTAACACTCAACAGCAAGCTGTCTATTAACATTCCCTCTTCTTTCTTGATATCCTTTCCTTTCTGTTCTTTTTCTTCTCTGGAAATCTTCATATCTGGATATTTTTTTTCCAGACTATGATTTTGCATTTTCCTACCTGACTGAGACTTTATGGTCTGTGACTCAGTGGTGAGAAAACCAATCAAATCCATTTGAGTGGAAATTTCTCTTTTCTGTATAGAAATGATTAACTGCTGTGTCACAATTTCCAACTGGAAGACATGAACTATCAGCAAGAAAAGCACCCTTCAAGCCCACTGGAGGAGTCCATTCCAGGTCTTAACAAAATTGCCATCTACTGTCATATGAACTCATACATCATGCTTCAGAGGAAATCCAGTCACCCTTGGAAATGGACATGTTGTACTGGTCCTTCTTGCCCTCCAACCTACTCTCTATCCCCTATATCATGTTAGTTTTTCTTGTCTTATTGGTCTTCAAGTGTATAACTAGAAATGGTCTTGTGTGAAGTAGCTTCTTGGGACTGTTGAAAGCACTGGACAATATCCCAAATGAGTATTTAGCCTGTTCTCTTCCACCCACTAAATTCTGGACCCAACTCATTGTGCATCTATAATGCCTGGCACTTACACCCCTTGATATACTAATTCAACAGACTGGCTCTTAAACTTTCTATACAATAGGTGTCTTTCACTTACTTACTTGTTCCTATATTTATTTTTAGAACAACAAATTTTTAGTAATCATGGGACTCATAGAAAGGGTCCTGTAATGTTATGAGGTTTGATGACAAGTACATCTCTGAGGAATGCATCTGGAGGATTTTTCCATATATGAGGCAGTGTGGTACAATAGGAAGAGTACTGGTCTTGATCTTTTGCCTGCTTCTGAGGCTTTCTACCTTTGTGCCCTGGTGAAGTCACATAAATTCTTTGGGTTTCAGTTTGCTCATCTATAAAATAAGAGGACTGGACAAATTGTCCTATGATGCCCCTTCCACATTAAGATCTATGATCTCTAGGAAACCTCACATCTATGGATTTTGTGTGGGTTATCCTACAAGACAAAAGGACACCCCTAATTATTTTATGCATGATTTGCTGTTAATAGTAAGAAATATTAAACAGAAATATCTCTATTTTGCATTGATTGAGGAATCTTGTATGATCTTAATACAATTCATTAGAAAATATATTGGAATGTACACAATTCCTTATTAGAACAGAATTAATTTTTTTTCAAATTATCAAAATGTAAATACAATGACACCAAGTATTCTCTGCATCTCTTAGTCAATTGTAGAATTGTTGAAATGTGATCTAATGTTACATGTAAAATTCAACAAAAGTAGAGAGAAGCATTTTTTTTTCTGAGCAAGATAACATTTTATTAACAGGGGTACTCCCTGCCAATAGAATGGGTTGCCACAGTTTTGCCAATGACCCCGAGATGGGGATTCAGTTCCTTTTTATGAGATTAGAACAAATTAAAAAACAGGGTAGGTGGGGAAATAATAGAATTGGTTGTTGGGTTGATGACATCACAGAGCTGAGAACAATATGATTGGTTACATAGCTGAGGTACGGGGAACAATATGACTGGTTGGAAGTTGAGAATGAGGGGCTAGCAACAATCCTCTTCTTCCCTCCTGTGACCAAGAAATGTTCATTGTTTGAGCCCACCTGCAAGGTCAGATGTAGTGGACCTGAGATCCTTGAAGGATAGCTTGGTGGTATAAGTACTGGACCAGACTTCATGGTATCCACCAGCATTCCTTAAAGATAACAGATTTCCTTGAGGCAAGAATGCAACAGTGATTAGCAGGAGAGCTGAATTTTAAAGTTAATTCTTTGCATACCAGTTGAATTAGCTGAGTTTTTGCACTAAGTTCGGAGGCAAAGAAACCTGAACTTAGGCAGTTACAGGACAAAATCAATTAATTAAACAGGATCAATAAAAAAAAGATACAGAATCAATTGAATTTTCTCACTGCTGTTGAGAATCTGTTTTTTATACTTTCATCAAGTATACCTTTTTACATGTGCATATTTTATTAAAAGAATTTATAGAGATGAGAAAGTAGGCCTATGGTTTATTAGTTATTGATGTCCTCTTAATCAATTTTTAAATATTAATATCATCTGTGATTTTTTTCCAATTTAGAAGTATTTTTCTTCCCTGACATATCTTGTAAAGTGGTCACTATCACTTTCAAAGTTGTCACCTCCAACACAAATTTCTTCATTTTGTTCTGGTCTAGCAGTTTTTCTTAACCAGCTCCTTATATGCCATTTCAGCTTTCAGAAATGATTCTTCAGAGTTATGGTTCAAATGTGGTGGTTCCTGGGCACTGATGATGAAAACAGCTTATCTGAGGAGCATTAACACATTTGTTCAGTTTTCCATCCGTTTATCATTTTCCTTCCAGTTTCACCTATAAATAAATGCTTTGGGGGGTGACATAGCTTAATTGGGTGTCATGCCAAGCCTTCCATAGCCCTGCTTTTCCCTCAACTTATTCATGCTGTTTTATAAGGTGATAGTGCTAATAAAGTTGTGCCATTATCCTCCATAGTGTTTTATGAATGAGTTAGTATTTTAAATCATTGTTGCCCTTGGCTGCTGTGACTCTATTCTTGGCAGGGGGTACTTGCCGACCATGGTGATTTGTGGCCTCCCCCCTCTTGGTTTCTTTATTCTCTCCACTGCTATTTTTAAGTTAAGCTTTTGTAGGAAATGGTGATAATGTCAATATTTTTGTCTTTCTTGTTTCCTTCTTTTTGTCATTAATATCATATTTAAATAGGTCAGGATGAAAAAGGTAGAATTGCTCACAGTATCTTTTCATCTTTGTTTTTTCTTCTAATCTGATGTAGATTGTATCTTTTCTTCTAAGTAGGGACATTAAAGTCAGAGTATGTGGAAAACTTTAAAACTGTAGTTTTTATAATTCTAGGACCAGCCCTAAACAAAATCATGAAGAAGGGAAAGATATCTTCCATTTTCTGTGTCCTTCTCCCTATCAGTACTGTTCCCTATTCCTAGAGGTAAAATTTTAGGTGGTATAGTGGACCTATAAGAAAATAACTGAAATTTTCAGTATTAAGGTCTTAGTATAGGGTGAGCTAGGTACAGTAGAGAAGAAAGAAGAAAATTCTGAAGAATGATGAGGAGAATGGATTATGTGGATCCTCTGAGAAAAAGTAGTTCTGGTGGCAGATATAGGCATATGCACATATATGAACATATGCTGAGAAATATATTCCTTTTTTCCATCAGATGTTTTCTTTAAGAAATATTTGCTGAGAGATTGAGGTGATGGCATAAGCTCTTATAAGGCGATATATACACTGGCTCCTGCCAATTCTTGCTTGACAAATGGTGGGAAAATAAGATAGAGCACCAGGGAGTTCTACGAACTTCAATTTGGGCCATGATTTTGAAACATCCAGGAACAGAATACTTGATCTGGAAAAACTGATGAATATCTTGATATGTTTCTCACTTGACTGAGGTTCAATAGAAGTATATAGAATAGCAGTGATGTGCCCATGGATCTTAATCAGTACGAATGACCTGCCAACTAACTTATAGTTGGGAGGAAGTTAGGGTAAACCATACATAATATACTCAGATCTCTGCTTCTATGATTCAGGTTTTGGCAGCATGTATATTCCTTCCACCAATGCAGACTGCAATCTGCCTTCCACTTAAGTAGATGGTTTTCAAGAGTTGTGGCCAAGAAAGTCTTCACATTATGATCAATCTGATGTTGACAATTTAGCTAGGCTCCTATGACGACAGGAAGATTGTATTTCATTGAGTCCATACTTGATGCTTTTATAGTTAGGTAGGAACTGCTAGAGCTTATATTCAACTGGTACTTCAGGAACTCAGGATCACTCTCCAATTGATGGGCACCCCCTTAGATTCCAGTTCTTTGCTATTGCCACAAAAAGAGCTACTGTAAACAACTTTGTACATATGGATCATTTTCTGCTCTCTTTGATCTCTTTAGAGTGTAGGCCTAGTAATATTATTGCTGGGTCAAAGGGTATGAATAGGTTAGCAACTTTTTGATAGAGTTCCAAATAGATTTCTGGAATGGTTAGATCAAGTCATATCCTCACCAATTTTTTTTAATGTACCTGTTTTTTTGCAGCACCTGTAACATTTGTCGTTTTCCATTTTTGTCAGTTTAGCCAATTGATGGGAGTGAAGTAAAAAAAAAATCAGAAATGCTTTAATTTACATTTCTCTTAATTGTGTGATTTGCCATATTTTTCATACAGATGTACACATACATACATACATACACAAATGTACATGCACATATAGATATGTATACACATGCAAAGATGCAGCTCAGAGAAAAACTGTCATAAAAGTCCTATGTCCCATGTCAATAAAAATTTCATTTTACTTTCATCACTGCCTCTTCTCTACCCCTCTTTCCCAACCATCTCTTCTTTTCTTGTCAACCTTCAGGTAGCCAGAACTCTTATGTTTTGTCAACAGTATTCCCCACCCCTGCTGTATCAGCGATTAATGTGCTGTCAGTCATTTGCTTTTAAGTATGAATGAGTTGCAGGCAGGGCTCTTCTGGATGACTACTTCCAGGAGCTCTAAGGCAAGAGTATAGTGTATAACTAAGAGGTCCCATGGTATATTTATATTAGTATTGATTTTTGTTATTTTGATTTTAAAAATATAGTATTTTAATCACTTTACAAATTAAACAGGTTTGTATAAGATGAACCAGGACCTGAACCACCATCTGTACTTTTTCATTTTTTTTCCTATAGGAAAATGTGTACTAAGTTCCAAATAATTTATTGTACAGAGTCATGGAAGCACAAAATCTCAGAGTTGGAAAGGACCCCTGTGCTTATCTAGTTCCACTCATGGCTTTAACAAGTAGGACCGCTACCATATGTCTGATCAGTGGCCATCTAGGTTTTGCTGAAAGACATCCAGTGAGAGGTGATCCCCTACAGCCTGAAACAATCCCTTCCATTTCTGGAAAATTTTAAGTCTTAGGAAGTTTTTCCTGGTTTCGTTCCTAAATTTGCCTCTGTAATATCTATTAATTACTTCTTCTCTCGGAGGTAAACAAAATAAATTTGAATCCTTTCTTGACATGACAGCTATCACTCATTCTCCCCTCCCCCAACCCCCCATTCCAAATCCAAATGTTCTCTCTTCCTGGATAAACATGCTCAGTTTCTTCAACCAGTACTCATATGATGTGTAGTCAAGGCCTTTCACTATCCTAGTTACTCTACTCTGAACACTCTCCAATTTTTCTGTCTCCTATACCATATATAACTGTATATGTATATATAAACTGTGCCATATATAACTGAACATACTCTTCCAGAGATGGTTGACCAGGGCACAGTATGAGTCCTGCTAGACCAAAAAAAAAAAAAAGCCAAAAAACATTTAGTTTCCAAGCTCTGTTGTTTCTGCCCTGCTGTAAGAATGCAAATACAGGGGCAAGTAGGTGGTGCAGTGAATAGAGCACCGACCCTGAAGTCAGGAGGACCTGAGTTCAAATCTGGCCTCAGACCAAACACTTGACACGTACTAGCTGTGAGACCTTGGGCAAGTCACTTAACCCCGAGTGCCTCACTAAAAAAAAAAAAAAGAAAAAGAAAAAAAAGAATGCAAATACATTCAGTGCCCTCTAATTTTTATGCTCTGGGTAAAACCCCCTATTTCCCTACCATAGTTATGACTTTGGCTGAGAACACAGGTTGAGATTGAGTAAAGATACATCTGAGTACATGTACGATGCCAAGGACATAGTTACAAAATGTAATGAAGTTACAAGATGTAATGTAATATAAAAACATATTTTTCAAATGTGTCTAGGTACTTTCCCACTTTTCCCCTTTGTCTCCCTAGTGTCTAGAGCAGTGCTTGTGATTAATAAGCTTAATAAGTAAGTGATTAATAAACACTTGTTGATTGATAGACCTATAAAATGTGTTGAACTAATCGCTATCTACATTTGTAAAAAAAATTTATTCTAGCAGCTAAAAGAGGGCACATGCTAACTGGTCTATGGTTATTTGAAAAGAAAATTCTGTTATAGTTAGTAGAATGTTCATCTTGATTTTACATTCAAAGAATATTTAGGGATATAGATGTGATTTAACATGCCTAAGAAATTTAATTTGGGTTATTGACATTAATTTCCACTTACATTGTGACACTCATATTTTGTTATCCTTTTTCTTTCTCTTTTGTTTTTTCAGAAGAGAGCTCTTTGGCTCAGGCAAGTTGCTATGGAAACCAAAACTCTAGATTTGTCTATAAAGTAGACACCACAGAGAATATAGCATTAACAGATTTTACACGTAGAGTTTTACTAATATGTCCTGGGCATCTATTCAGGGCAAAATAATAACCTTTTCAGCATGGTGACTGCAAAACAAAATTGGAAGAGAACTTGAATAAATGGATGAGGCTAAATTTCAATCAACATCTGAAAAATTATGCTATCAAGAAGGCCGCTGGTACAGTTCCTGCTTAGCAGAAGGTCTAGTAGCTGGATTTCATTTTCTCATTTATAAATTATTATTCCAACCAAAAATGTCACTCTATTTTTAGCTATTTGGACAGTTTCTTGCTAGATACATTATCCCTTTTGCTGGAAAAAATGATTTGCATTCAAATATTGTTCTGAATCTGTTTAATATTATAAGAGACAAGTGGGGTGTAGTACATATGGTACTAACCTTGAAGTCAGGATGATCTGAGTCCAAATCCTACTTCTGATGCACATGCTATGTGGCCAGAGATGTCACAACCTCTCTAAACTTCAGGTTCTTCACCAGTAAAATGAGAAAAATAATGGCTGCAGTAAGAAAATACATATATATATATATATTAAATGAGATAGTATAAATTAGCTCAACATATAGGCTTCTTAGAATCATCATTAATTTCATGGTTTCCCTTATTCATTAGTTAACATATTTTTTTTTCCTGAGGCTCTACCTTCTACCTACCATGTTATATATAAAACTTTAAAGTATTATACCAGTGATAGTTAATATTATTTTGTTTCCTTTATTAGATGTTAATATGTGTAGTTGTAAAATGAATTTGGGGGGAAATGAAGAAAATTACTCTAGCCAATTATTTCTTTCTCCCAAAGGTGCCTATCAAAAGCATGATTTCTATTTTATGTACCACTCATCATTCAATATCCATAATACAACCTTAGTTAACAAATAGTTCTTGAGCAACTTTGGCTAGTTAACTCAGTTGCATGAATCTGAGTAAGGTTATAGATTTGATACCATTGTGAGCTGGTTAACTTTGTTTTGTTTTGTGGTCAAAAGCTATTCTCTAGCTAAACAGTGATCAGATTTCCCCTCAATGGCTATTACAAACCTTCCCAACTTTCCTCAAGCCTTCCGTCCCAACTCCTACTTTACTAAGAAGAATGAGGTCATGTGAAGTGATAGGTGAACCATTTAATACCTTCACTATCTTTTCCTTCTTTCACAGTCTCAGAAAAAGAAATGATCTTCTTTTTGCAAGGCTAATCCTTTCACTTGCACCCTTGATTCCATCTCTTTCTGTTTCTTACTTGACTTTGCTTCATCAGTCTCTTTCTCCCACCTTAGATCTCTGTCTATACATTGGCTCCTTTCCATCAACATAATTACATATTCAGGAGTTACTGGCCCTATTAAAAAAGCCTTCCTTTGATCCAACTTCACCTTTAAGTTATCTTATATCTCTCTTCCACTTCATAATCTAACTTCTAGAAAGAGTGGCTAGTTTATGCTGCTGGCTCCACTTCTTTGCCATCTATTTTCTTTTTATCCGCTGTTAGTATGACTTCTGTCCCCATCATTCTACAGAAACAACACTTATTATGGTCAATAATGACCTCCTTATTGCTAAATGCAATGTCCTTTTTTGTCCTTATCCTTGATATCTCTGTAATGTATGGCCGTTGTCCAATGCCTTGCACAGTACCTAAAATCAGAGAATCACAGAAGCTTTTCATTATGTAAGAGAGGTATAAATGTGAGCTGGATAATTGTACAGTTAAGTGGTTTTGGAACTGCTTGAATGGTGGGATTCAAAGAACAGTCATTAACAGTGCTATGTCAGCAATGAATAAGAGTCTAATAGTGTGGCACAGGGATCTGTGTTTGGCCTATTGGTATTTAAATTTTTTATCAATTATTTGGGTAAAGGAATAGATGGTACAGTTGTCAAATTTGTAAATACCACAAATTTAGGAGGGATTGCTAATAGAGTAGATAATAAAGTTAGTATCTGAAAAGACTATAGACCAGATCGCTGGACTTAGTCCAATAAGACTGAATTTAAAGGGGTCATAAATGTGAAGTTGTATACTTAGGTTCAAAAAATTAACTTCACAAATGCAATATGGGGGTGTTGTGGTTAGCACTGTGTTTGCAGAAGGCTTGAGAGTTTTAGCAGACTTTACGCTCAAGAAGAGTCAATAGTAGGATGTGGCTAACAAGAAATGCTAATGCAGTCTAATAAAGTAATAAAGGCTTAATAGCTCTATTGTACTCTGACCTGATCAGACTGCATCTAGAGCTTTGTGTTCAGTTCTAGATGCCATATTTTAGGAAGGGCATTGCTATCTTGGAGTACATCCAGAATAGGGCAACCAAGATAGTAAAAGCCTATGAGAATCAAGTGAAGGAATTTGGAATGTTTTGTCTAAATAAAGAGAAGATGGGAAGGAACATGATAGGTATTTTCAAATGTCTAAAGGGCTGTCATGTGGAAAAAGGATTTTAAAGGCAAAATTGGGAACAATGGGTGAAACTGTTGAGAAGTAGATTTGGACTATCCAAAAGTGGATTGGGCTGCTATGGGAAGAAGTGGGTTCTCTCTCACTAGAGGTCTTTAGGTAAATGCTAAAAGACCACTTGATGGTTAGATTGGAGATAAGATTCTTATTTCTAGATTAACACTAACTCCATTTCTTTACAATGCAGGGATTCTGTGATTTTCTGATATTCTGACATGGTGTGTTTTTAAATAACCCACAACTGATAATTCATAATTATTCATGACTAATAGCATAACAAAACTCAGAAGAGTTTTCAGCCTTCTTAAACACTAAACCTCATTTCCAACATGCTTTTCAACTTTAAAGGATATCCAATATTACCCTCTGGGTTTTGAGCAGTCACTGACCACAGCAAGACCATCTCGGTTTTTCACACTCAAAATGCTTATCTCTAGTAGTCTGTGTTGCAGAGCCCTCAAGCTTTCTCTTTGGCTGTTCATGTCGGACATGGATTGTTTATAGGAGATACTGAGAAAACCCCTTTTGTCCTTCTGTTCATTTACAAAACCAGCCTTGTAGTATTTTAAGTATATCGTGCCCTATATTTGCCTCAGGTTACTCCTTTGTCATTTGTTATGGGACTCTGTTAAAATTAAAAACTCAGTGGAGCTTTTCGTATATTTTACTCTAGAGGCTTATGTCTTTGTATGTCTTAATTGGTATTTTTACACAATACGACGTTCTGTTACCCTGGCAAAGTCATTAATAGTTGAATTCAAGGGCAAGGATTTTCTGTTTTCCCTGGGTGAGAGCAGATAAATAGAGTTAGGTGAACCAAAAGAGGAAACTTCAGGTCAATTTTAAATGAAAGATCTGTCAGCTATAAGATTAAGATGTAGTTGTTCCTTTAGTGATCAAAAGTCAGAGTAAATTCTACAATCTTGTCTACAGCTCTGCTTGCTCTCAACTTCACAGAATAAGATGTCACTTCTGGGATAAGCTGATCACCAGAAATCTCATCTGGCTCAGCCTTGGACATATTCAAATCCTTCCTATCTTCCTCAGTCTCCTCTTCCCTCTGATTGGAGGGCTATTGGGTAGAGCCTGAAATGCCACCCTTCATAGAGGGCAGAACCTTGACTTGGCAGGCCACTCTACTTTCCATCTGCAGCTCTGCTTGGTCTTAATTCCACAGATGCTCTGGGTATCCCTTGTTGTCCTTTCTTTGCCCAATTCCAGCTTCTTTTTATATACTGCTTCTCCCAGCACGCATAGACCACTGGGTTTGGTGTCAGGAACACCTGCGTTCTAATCTGGCCTCAGATACTTACTAGCTGTGTGACCCTGGGAAAGTCGCTTAACCTCTGACTGCTGCAGCTTTTTCAGCTATGAAAAGGGGATAATAATGGCAAGGTTGTTGCGAGGAATGAATGAGATAATAATTGTAAAATGCTTAGCACAATGCCTGGCACTTAGTAGGTACTTAATAAATGCTTGTTTCCTTCTTTCCTTCCCATTCTCCATGATATCAAAGATCATTGGCCATGGCTCCATAATCATATCTGTCAGTTCTTTCAGTACTTTAAGATGTAGTTTGTTGGGGTTCAGTGATATGAACTCATAGAGGGTAGCTAGATGCTTTCTTACCATCTATTCATTTATTTTTAGTTTCAATTCCCCACTTTTGATCTGTTTTCTAGTCTGAATATCATGCCTTGAAGGGAAAACAGGGAAGTAGCAGTTGATTAGTTTTGCCTTTTCTGTATAATCCATTATAATCCATTCTCCCCAAATAGCAGTTCTATCCCTTCTCTAATCTTCTTGCCTTCAACCTAGCTTAAAAATAGTCTAACCCTTTTTGTTCTCTTTACCATTCAACACAAGCCTTGAATCATTTGTAGTATTAGCTTTCTGAATAGTATTTCTTACCGCTCCTTGTCATTCTTTGGCATTTATCCTCAGTTACTTGCCCTTGCTTCTCCCTTCAATATGTCTTAAAAATCTTCATTGGTTCATGTTTTATGTTTTACCTATTTAATCACCCCTCTGAATAAATTGATAAGGGCTTGAACTAGGGTTAGTGCAAGGGAAATGGAAAGATTGAAACGGCTGTGAGAGGTATTGTGAATAGAAAGCATCTGGTGAATGATTGGAATGAGGCCTACACAAGGAGCAGGAGAAGTCAAAGAGGTATTGGGGTTTCTATGACTGATGAAGTAGTTCATTATTTATGAAGATGTTTTCCCCACATTTGAACCTGCTGCTGCAGACATAGCACCAATTACCAAAACAACTGAATGAGAGAGGAATAGATAACACGGCTTAGAGCAATCACATAGTAAAGGACCCTAGCATATAGGGCTTCTACTCCCTATCTCTGATGCAACCCAAGCTAAGAGAGGAGCCAGCTGTGAGTTCCCTGGGCTTTTTTGTTATACCCCTCTTTTTTGGGGGGAGTTTGATAATTTAGGAGAGAGGACTGCAAACAAAATCATATGTTCAAGTTGAGTATAATTTAAACTGAAATTCCATTTTTCAGGTATTTGATAAATTCAGGCAATTAGTAGCTCAACTGCCCTAGGGAAAATTGTGGCCTATGCGTACAATTTTGTTTTCAGCTTCCAGGGGTGGAGAGTACATATCCCTTTTAATTCTATATTTAGGAGCCATATTTATAGCATATTCTGGCTAAGTAGTTCTCCTGTATTTGGCACCTTTAAGGAAACCATCTGTGATTATTTAGCTCAGGCAGAATTCAAGCTTATTAGGAGCACAGGAAATGTTGCTTCATGGTGGTGAATTTTGTTATGGATTAAGTTTAAGTACTAGGAAAAGCATAGAGTTGTAGAAAGAGAGAATGGCATAGGAGGCAGAACTTTGCTAACAGGTGTTTTACTTTACTGATTCTAAGTGTAACTGAAGAATTCCAGATGCTCATCTCCTGCCCATGCACCAACCAGATTGGAAGTATGATAAAACACTGCTCCTGTGGCCAATTAGTTTATCTGGTTAGAAAAATAGAACTAATAAGGTTGCATTTTGAGCCTCATACCAGCTAATTCTCTTTATTCCAATATATTACAATGGGTTACCTTCAGAGTTGTCTCACAATGGAGAACCAGAAGAAAACTGAAGAGAAAATGGATCAATGAAAATCTATCAACATTATTGGAGTAAAACAACAAACAAACAAACTAATGAACAAAAAAAAAAAAAACCAAAAAACTCATCTCCAAGCAGTGTGCAAGATGCTTGAAGGCAGGAACCATTTTCTTTCTGTTTCTGTATCTGCAAAGTTTAGCACAATGCCAGGCACATAGTCAACTCCAATTCAATGCCATGAATGCAACTTGAGTTGAATTTTATAGCATGAAAAACACCACAGGAAAGTCCTAGGCAATGGTATTTGAGAGGCTATGTGGAGAGTGTGGGATTTTTATTTAGAAACAGACCTATTTTATCTCTAAGACTTACTACTTATGCGACCTTCAGCAACTCATTTACCTTCCCTGGGCCTTAATTTCCTCATCTGAAAAATGTGAGAGTTGGGCCAGATCATCTCCCATGTCCTTCCAAGCTCTAGATCTATGATCCTATTGTCCTGTGAGCTCTGGTACCCAGTTTCCTAATCTGCGAAATGAGGATAATAAAATTTTAGTACCTTTCTCACAGGGATGTTTTAAGTCTAAAAGGAGACATTGTATATAAAGTGCTTTGCAAACTTTAGCATGTTATGGAAATGTCAGTTATTATGATTAATGGTAGAAAAGGTGACAGTCTCCATAGGGCAATTTAAAACTCCACAGGGTATATCTGTCTCAAAATACCTTCCCTACCAGTCAACCATGAAACCACTTCTGAAATATCCATCACTTTTGGATTAGACAACAAAATCTAAGGGCATTCTCTTTAAAAATCTACTGTAACAATTCACACTTTAGCAGTGAGAGAAAAGGATGTCTATGGATGTTTTTTCTAACCTTTGCTTATTGGCATGTGACCATGAATTAATTAGTTGCCACCTTGGAAGTCCCAGGCAGCTTTTTACGAAGTGGAGGAGGATGAAAAGTACAGCAGTGAAAAGTCAAATCTAGGAGGGTTGAGGGAGTAGCAAAGAGTGACAACAGGAGGAGCAGACACAGGTGAGTGGCTCCAATGGTTACCTTGAACCACCAGTGGATTGTATAAGGGTGCTAGGCCAGAAAGGGCATTTGGCATGGATACCAAACCTAACTGCATCAGAAAGAGAGCACTGAGACAGTATTTCCAAAATTGCCTTGGCAAAACAATTGTTTTGGGAAGAGAGGTACTTGGTGCTTACAGAGGTAGCCTCAAAGGCAGTAAGACCTGGGTTCAAAACCGTCTCTGCTACATGCTGGCTACATGACCCCAAGCAAATCACTTAACCTCTCAGTACTCTAGGTACCTCTCTAAGCAATATATTTCAGAGAAAGTGCTGCCCTGTATTAGTAGAGGGGGTTTTCTCTTTGGAGAGTTCCCTATACTAATGAAACCACAGGTCCACTTCTTATTCCTATTGTATCCTGGGCTGAGCTCGAACTTAATTAGGGCTGTGGAATTCCCTTTGTCTAAAAATCTTATTACCATGGAATTTAACATGGGTTTTGAGGACATCGATAGCCTCAAAGGGATGACATTTCAAAGATTTCAGTGTTTACCATGGCCTCTAGGGCAGCTGATTCCCATTAAGTACAAACTCTGAAGATAATAATAAAGCATGGGTATTTTAAAAATCTTTGAATTAAAAATATATACTCGTGCCATATTTTCCTGTATAGTGACCCAGATTGGACAATGAATTTGTGGAATGTTAAACATTTTAAAATAGTTTTGTATAAATTTTCAGAATGCTGCTAAGACCAGATTCAATCAAAAAACATTTTTATTAAGTGCTTTCTATGTATAAAACACAGTGCTAAGTTCCAGGGATACAAAGCCAAAATTGAAATAGCCCTTGCCCTCAGGTTGCTTACATTCTAAATGGGGAGACCACATGCACACAGATGAGTGCCTACAGAATGAATGCGAGGATTTTTGCAATGGGATGGCCTAGCAGATGAAGGGGGCAGGAGGTAACCAAGAAAGACTTCGCTAAAAGAATGCTACTTGTCAACAGGCAATCACAACTTAATGAAACTTATATGAAAGCTACATTTATTATAAGAGAAATGAACATGCATGTGGAACCCAAAGAGTTCACAGTTATAACAGTAAGACAAAGAAAGAGGTGCTAAAAATCTCCACCTAAAGGAGCATGGCATGGGAGGCTGGGGGAAGGTGCAGTAAAGGTAGGAAAAGGACAGAACCCCTCCCAAAAGGGAGGGGCAAGGTGATGGCAAAAACCCTACTCATTTCCTTTGGGAATTGCTAGACTTTGAAGATAGGATAGTCTGCTTATCTACAGTGGTTCCCAGCTATACAAGCAATTTCTCAACCTAGTGCAGACTGATTGGTGCCTGTCTTGACTTGTAAGGACACACAGGGAGGCCAGCTTGGGGTGTAGGCAACACATTCTGTCAGCTCAGGGAGAACTTTGTCCTTGATACATTCGGGGCCTCCTGCATACTCTGGGTCCAGTGCTTCTGGAAAATATGGCAATTCAAAAAGACACATTCAAGGAGGCCCCTTAACATTCCTTAACACACTGAGTCTTGATAGAGATATTTGAAGCTATATAATTTACATTTTCCTGAATTGCCAGTATAATTCTTGACAAGGGCAATTTTGGGTCAATCCAATAGTCCCTTCACATTTTCCTGTGTAGATGGCCAAAGTTTCCAGATCTTGAAGATTTTTAGCTGTGCACGATCAGTAAAGCAATCTTTGGTTATACATGGATTTGCCTGAAAACACTATATTGTAAATTCCTTGATGTTAGAAAAGGTGCCTAAATCTTTTTCACTGATGCTCAAAGCCTCCCCTGTGCTGTTGCCATGCACTGTCAAAAGACCCAAATATTTGCTGCTAATAATTAAGGGGGCTAAATGACCTTAATATTCCAGTATGTTATATCAATTCAATTCAACAAATATGTATTGAGTGCTTGCTTTATGAAAAGCACTGTTATCACATCCTTATGAATCTATAAAATTATTCATACTTTTTTTCCTCTTTTATTATTTCAAGGGAATATTGTAATAGTTGAATAGTTAGCATGCAACTCCCTCAAAGATTCTTGAGCAAGCTGCCATCTTCACTGCCATTCTCCAACATTTGAAAAATAAATCCAAACCAAAAAAGCTCAATAGATGAAGTGTAGAACTAGAAAGTGCAGAGATAAAAACATGCTCTTGTCACAAGGAAGTTATTAGGCACAAATGTACAAATACAAAATACACATTAATAACTTCAGACATTTTCTTTTCTTTTTTTTTAAATTTCAGTGTTTTTATGACATATTACTACAGCATATGGGGCAAAGAAAAGTTACTGGTGTCTATTTTAAAAGGAGTAAAGATGTCATTTCACAGGCAAAATAAACAATACAAGCTCAAAGTATTGTATATGAAAATATTTCAAGATATTCATACTACAAAGATAGTTATTCTTTACTAACACACACATGCACACAACCCCATTCTGAAATAGATATACCATGTCATAGTATGTTTAAAGAAACACCATTTCAGGCAGGATCACAGCTGACTTTTCACTGTTTTGCAAGATAATATTCTCATTTGCAATTGTTTGATGAGCTTAAAATGGTGAAAAACTTCCAAACACTTCATAGTTCTGAGGAAGGGTGCTATAGCAAAGATTTGCAGTGTTGGCAGGGCTTGCTAACTCCTTTATGTATTTCTCCCATGCTGTCTCCATTTCATTGTGTTGTGGGGATTGGTTGACTTCCAAGAAAGCAGTTATTTCTTTCCCACTCCTCTCCTCCACCTCCACCTCCACAAATCACCATACTTTTCACAACTGTTGCAGCTGTACATTTTTTATAGCTTTTTGGGCAGAGCTCCTTGGCTGGTGGAGGGTGAGAATGAAAAACATGAAGAAGGCAGAGTTTCTTTTCAAGTGAAGAGTCTTCAGGGGTTTGGGATATGGGGGACAGGACCCATTAATGGAATCTGGATGTTTCTAAAGGGACTACTATGGGAGGGGGCATATTTTAAAACCACTTACTACTCTGTGAACCAGTACTAATAGCCCATTCTTGGGTGTCTGTTTTCTGATAAGAGTAAAATGAGGATCATACTCCCATTTCCAGGAGGGGTGAGCCATTTTACACCTCATTGATTGATTTATTCATTTATTCCTCTTCTTTTTTCTTCACACACACACACAAACACACATGGAGCTGGCAGGCAATAATCATTGTAAGCTTTCTAATTCTTTTTCTGGTTGACTAGCTTTTTCACTACTGACAAATTCTTTAGCTGATTAAGGCAGCTCAGGGAGGGAGGGGGAAGCAACAGTGAGGTCTGGTGGAAAGAGAGCTAGGTTTGGATATAGAAAACCTGAGTGTTGAGGGTTCAGGTCCCAGCTCTGTCACTTGCTGACCTCCAAGGTACCTTTCAGCTCTAAATGGATAATATTGTGATTTCCTCATTTTATAAGTCCTCATTCTTCTCCAACTCTATGCACCATTCAGCACTATTAATCACTTGCTCTTTGAAACGGTATTCTCTCTTAGCTTTAGTGATATTATATCCATTCTTTAATTTATGAATATATGAATAGCTGTTTTTGGTGTAATGAGCTAAATATTTTATTACCTTTGATTTCAATGTATGAACAAAATTTTTGGTGGGGTGAAGAAATTCCTTAACTTGTGAATACCTTCATAGACACCTGGTGTTTCTTGCCTTATTCCTGAGATGAATTCAGTAAGTACAAATACATGACAGGCCTATTCTACGGCATCTAAAAATAGACTTGCAGTCTCCCCTGAAGAGTAGGAACTTCCCTAGATGATGGGTTTAGTGTTTCCCCTTTTGTCTTTTACTCTAAATGTGGAACAGCGGACTCTGGTAATAGTGGTTGCTCAGTCCATAGTGGTCATACTCAGACTGACTTAAGTCTTAATCATTTAACCATGAGAAGGATCTGATTCATCTACAAAGGGTAAGTGCTGGATGTCCCATTCTTACCAGAAGTTACACACTCTACCCAATGCTGGGGAACACTTGTGAGTAATCGTAGAGATGGCTTCCTTTATCCACTAGCCCTGTCCCTTTTGTGGATTGTAGCACTCGTCTCTTTAGTCTAAGGCAGGGGTGGAGAACCGTGGCCTTGAGGCCACATGTGGCCCTCTAGGTCCTCAACTGCAGTCCTTTGACTGAATCCACACTTCACAGAACAAATCCCCTTAATAAAAGGATTTATTCTATGAAGTTTGCTATCAGTCAAAAGGTCTCACTTGAGGACCTAGAGGGTCACACGTAGCCTCAAGGCCACAGGTTCTGCACCCCTGGTCTAAAAGCATGCTATATATTTATTTATCCAATAGGACTCATAGATCTTACATCCAATAGGAAAAAAAAAACAAAAAACTTCTTGATTTTCATAAGATGTTTCAGTGGACTTCAATTATACAGGGATTGCTTAATTTTTGCAGTTTTTATTCGCAACAAAAAAGGAAGGGAAAATCCATTAACATAAATATTCTAGGGGTTAGGTACCCACAGTTCTTCCCACATCCAAATAGTACAAAGCCTAGGCCAGAGACACAGTTCAGGTGCTTGAATTTAAACCTCTTAACCTGTGCTGTTACAAGGAGGGAATAGCCTTATCTAACACAGATTCTGGATTTCTGGGTGCCCTAGATCCCTAATGGCTCCACATGCTGCAACTTTTTTTTCTTTTTTACCACTGAGTATAGGGGTTTGAATCTCCAAAGGGAATGACTAGCCCAGGTGTCTTAGTCTTGTCTGGTGGCTGGAGTGAAATACAAACCCTGGTAATGGCTCTCATGTCATTATCTCACACCCACTTCTCTATCTTTACTTCTCCAATTCTTCTATCAGTTTCATCCTGGATTGCTTCAGCTCTTGCGACACAACTCCTTGTTCTTTGGCTTTTTTGAAGTCCTATTTCTGTTACCATTTCTGTTGGGGAGAAATGCCCACTTTTAAGCAACTATAGAAATTTCCTAAATCTGGTCATTTTTAAAGGTTCAGTCTTCAGAACTTATTCTTTTCTATCTATACTGTCCTTCAGAGAGCTCATCTTTGCTCTTCAAAGGCTTTAACTATCACATCTAGACTGACCACTTCCAAATCTATACCTTTAGCTTCAATTTCTTTTGTGATCTGCAATTGCTTATTGTATATCTATCTACACCTCAACATCCTACAGGCACCTTAAACTAATCATAATGAAACCAAACATATCTTTCATTACTAACCTTGTCACCCTCAAGACTTCTTTCTGTCAGTAGCACCATCTTTCCTCATTGTCTAGGATTGAAACACAGCTATACTCTCTTTCTCCACACCCCCATACACCATTTACAAAAGTGGTTGGTAATTAGACACCTCTCCTTAAGTTCTGACAATCATAACAAAGTAATAGAAAACTTCTCTTTTTATTATCACAAACAATATTGCTTAACCAACCACCAACCAACCACCCAACTGCCACCATTACCAATAGAGCTTTACTTTCATTTCAGTTGTTTGTTTTTTTGTGTTTTTTCTCAATGGAGGGAGAAGGGTTAATGACAACATGTAAATAATTCATTATTAAAAACTTATTTTTGGCTTGTTTAGAAGGCTTTCCATTTCATTAAACTTATGACTTTGTCATTAAATACCAAACAATGACATTTTCATTTTATGTTGGTCAGGAGAAATTATTCAAGAATGGATGGCATTATAGGCCTTGATTTAGAAGTATTTGCCAAATGAAATGCTTTTTTGGTTGTTGCTTTTCTCTCTCTGTCTCTCTGTCTCTGTCTGTCTGTCTGTCTCTGTCTCTGTCTGTTTCTGTCTCTATATCTCTCTGTCTCTCTGTCTCTCTCTCGTTAAACTAAGTGTCCTTATAAATCAAAGGATATTTGTATATTCTACTAGTTGTCAAGAGATGGGGACTCTGGGGGCAGGGAGGCAGTAAATGGCGATCAAAAATAGGAATGCTCTATCCATAATTCTTATCTTTGTAGGAACAACTCATGAAAGAATTATTTAGTGGTGGCAGAGTAGGTGGTAGCAGAATAGAGATGAATAAGACCAGTGTTGGAGCAGAGAGATCTGAGTGATGATAGATTAATGAGAGAGAATCAATGGACTTGTGGTGAGTGGTACTTTCTTTAGTATGAAAAGTTCATAAGAGGGGAAAAAGGAATAATTGTGAGGAAAAGATCTAGAGACAGAGAGGGTTAGTTCTCTGGTGTCTTGGCCTGAGTCTTCTCCCCTTAAGTCATTATTTTTATTGTGTATATGAGTGTGTGTGTGTGTGTGTGTGTGTGTGTGTGTTTGTATTGAGATTAGAGGTATGGTGCTGTTTTGAGTCTCAGTAATGACTTGTATTGCTTTGGTTGAGAATTCCTCCCCTCACCTGTCTGCCATTAGGTTATACCAGCACAGGGAGCAAAAGATGGTCATCTTTCAATATCTAATCTACCCTTTCAAAATTGTATCATTTGAGTTTGGTCCCATTTTCTCTCCCCATAGGAAGATGTCTCTTATGAGGACTATGCCGGACAACATTGCACTTGATTTTCTATCTCTTTGACCTGCCCTGTCTTCTTCAATGGCTTAATTTCCTTCAACTCTGTAATATTTGCTTTGTCCCCCATCATTTAGCATTCCATCTATAACTAAGGCTAGGTTAAGGAAGAGACTCACTGTGAACTGTGCCTGGGTTCCAGTGTGGTGCAGGCAGATAACTTTGTGAATTGGCAGATGGAAAAGGGAAGCAAAGAAAGCCTGTGGATAGATGATCTCCCAGTTAAAGAAACTCCAGATACGTGAAGAATCAGAGGTTGATTTCCAATTATATGGGCTGTGAATTGGGATGAAGATTAAGGTCCAAAAAGCAACTGTTAGACAAATGCATCCCTGTTCAAAAATGGCAACTGTCATTTTTAAAGATTCAGTTGAACCACATCACCCTACCTTACATTTAAGAAAGCTTGATGCAACCACAAAGGCACCCCTTTTACCTCAATTTGGCAGAGCCCCTCCTCAATTAAAAGAAATAAAATGTGTCATATAGATTTTCCTTTTTTTTTTGACAATATTCCTTTTGGAGTCTCATTATAGACATATGATAAGAAGTTTTGCTAAGATCTTGGAAACCTAGGGTTTACCAAGAAACCATCCAATAAATAAGGTTGTGACCAATAAAAAGACCAAAGATATCTAAAATGGAGACTGGGGAACAGTGGCTAGCAATAATGTCCCAAATAGGAGTAAAAAATAAAGATGTACCATTAGAGCTGTGCTTTCTCCATTTATTAGTACTTTGTGGTTTGTGTTAACATGTACTACACAAGACTAGCCCTGGAAAAATGCTGCTATTCCCACCTCAGGAATCTGAATATGCGTTCACTCGGAGGCCAAAGACAGACACTTCTCAACCTATGAAGGATCTGTCAGCTGTAAGATGGGTATCTTCACACTATTGCCAAATATAAACCAAGCATTTGCAAATATGTGTTGTGTTATTTTCAAACTTAGCATGGTGTCTTCTAAAGGTGTAGATCTCAAAGGTGGAAGGTAGCAATCACTTCTCTTATGTGGGGAGAGCTGGACATAGTGCAGGCACCTTTACCAGGGACTATGAGTTAGATTCTCACCATTCTTCAAACTAAGTATTAAGCAGAATGAAATCAGGAAGCAGGTGGAACCTGAGGCCATGGTAAGAACTACAGGATTTTAGTATGGTATCAATTGGGTTTGAAAGTGTCATTTAGGATTAGGCAAAAGTTTCAAATACTGGAAGGATGAGGTGATTCTGAGATTAATAAAATTTGAGATAATTTGCCATGCTTTTTTTTCCCTCAAGGGTGAGTGAAATTGTCTTTTTTTTTTTTTTAGGTCATGAGACTGGTCCTGTCTCCCATCTTTTCCTAAAAGAACTTCAAATAAATAGCTTCCTGCCTCCATTATCATTACTTTTAGGGGAAATATCCTCTTTTAAGCAACAGTAGAAATCTTAAATCTAACTGTAGTCTCAAGACTTGGATGAGATGGGAATCACCAACCCTCTTCCATCTTGTGAAATGGAAAACTACAAGCTCTTAATATTTGCCCTGTTTCTACATTCTGAAGAGTATCAGAACTATGTGACCCACTTAGTTAAACTAAGGATCCCTGGGCCTTGCCATATGCGTCTTTGCTAAACCCCAGGACTTTTGGGCTTTTCCATCCACTCTGTAGCTGAATTATTTTGTCACCCTGGGAGCAGGGACTGTCCTGCTTTTTTTTTTCTTAGTGTTTCCATTGCTTAACACAATTTATGCCACTTAATGTAAATGTATTCCGTTCATTAGTTTATCCGTAGACCTTTGCTCTTTTGTTCCTATCCTAGAGCTCATCTAACTCACTTCAGTTCAACTATTATCTCTAGACTTTTGACTCCCAAATCTATCATTCTCATTTACTTTGTGTGCTTTGGTCTTGATATCTTCAGCTGCTTGTTGGGCATCTCCCTCCCTGAATATCCTAAAGGCACATGAAGCTTATCACACTAAAACCAAACTTATCTTTCATTCTCAAGCATATTATCATTAAGACTTTTCTTTTTTTTCTGGCAGTGGTGCCATCTTTCCTATGTGTGTATATATATGCATATATATATGCATATACATTTGCAGGTATATTATGAACAGCTAGGTGGCACAGTGAATACAGCACTGGGCCAGGAGTCAGAAAGACCTGAGTTTAAATCTGGCCTCAGACATTTACTAGCCGTGTGACCCTAGGCAAGTCAACCCCCTTTGCCTCATTTTCCTCATCTGTAAAATGAGCTGGAGAAGAATATGGCAAACTACTCTAGGATCTTTGCCAAGAAAATCCCAAATGGGTCATGAAGAGTCAGACACAACAACAACAACAATATATGTATATATGTATGTGTATATATATGTGTATGTATGTATGTATGTATATGTGTATATATGTATACATAATGCACGTATATATATACATGTGTACACATATACATATATATACACACATTTATAATGGGTATCCACAGTGTATCTGTATATGTTCTGTCTCTACTGAATGGTAAGTCCCTTCCTTGGACTTATACTTTTTTTTAAAAAATCCTTTACACTCAATTGATGTCTAGCCAAGGAAGCTAGACTTATGCATATATAAATGTTTGGTGATGATTTGGGGAAAAAAGTACTGTAATAGATAATAATTATGTGATAAATTGTGTATAGCACCAAGATCAGAGTGATTCTATGTACATTTATTAAGTACTTTCTATATGTAGGTTCCTGTGTTAAACACTGGTGATAAAAATAATAAAAGGGATTCAGTCTCTATTCCCAAGGAGTTTATATTTTATTGGAAGTAGAGTGGGATCAGGTGTATTGTACAACAATACCCTGATAAGTATCATACAAGTACAACATTTTTTAATGATACGGCGACCACCGAGATCTACACTCTATGAATATTTAATGAAGGGGAGAACACTTATTGGGTTGGGGAGAGCAAAGAATCAAGGACGAATACATGGAGGAAGTAGATGTTGAGTTTGGGCTTAATAAATCAATGGTCAAATGAAACATTTATTGAGTGCTTACTATCTGCAAAGCACTGTACTAAGCTCTGGGGATAGTAAGACAGTTCCTGCCCTCAAGAAGAGCATTCTAACAGGGAAGACAACAGAAAATCATCGATATGGGTTGGAGTAGTCAGTGATGGTCTGATGTAGCAAGTACTATTTGAATAATGAGTAATGACAAGTATAGACAAAGAGCCAAAGGAAGTCTGTTTTATATGTAATGGAACGACATGAGTGAAGGACCCAAACTGAGAATAATGGTGATTTTGTGAAACACTTATGCTTTGTATTAATAGAGTAGTAGGTGGGTGCTAAGATGATCGGAAACCGATATTGAATGGGTACAGCAAGAGTGAACTTCAAAGGGATTTAAAAGGAAGCAGATGGGTTTCAACTTGACTCACTAGGAAATACAATATTTTAATCTTTGCCAGTTATAAGTGCTAAAATGTGTTGGAGAGACAAGGTCAGAATTGAGAGAAATCAATGTGTATCAGAATAATCTTGGAAGATTTCATGAAAAAACTGAGATTTGAAGGGTGGAGCAGATGTCAATAGACAAAGAATACATTCCAGGTTAGAGGAGCTCAAGTGATCTCATGGATGGGGCCCTCCAACAACAAAGATTATAATCTGTCTCTATCTATCAATTCTCTTTGGCAGGCACCTTTCAAACGTGCCAGGTCTTTCCTTGATTTGTCTTGACGTCATAAAGATGCCTAGAACATGTGGACAGTTCCTTGGTTATTCCATGAAAGAAGGAATTGTTTCATGTATGTATGTGTGTGTGTGTGTGTGTGTGTCTTCAGCACATTACACAGTGCCTGACACATTAATTAGAATGCTTCTTTATTGATCTCTTTCTCTCATTACATGACCAGTCCATCTTTTTTTCCTCCTACATTTCTTTGCTCACATCTTGTACACAGCTTCTTCACAATCCCTTGCTTTCAATGAGTGGCAGCCTGCTAATTCCTACTGTAAGCCTCTCCATTGCCCTTTTGGTGTTACTCAATTTTGGAATAAACAGCACAAAAAAACTGTACCTCGATATTTTGCTCTAGTTCTACACACTATCAATCTCTTTCCTATATTCTACTAATTGAGAGCCTTTTGACAGTTCTATGGCTCTCATTTTAGTCATCCTTGCTGGTGCTGAGATGGGAATTTAATATACAGGACATGATTCATAGGAGCGGGGAATCAAAATTTATTTCCTTTCCATTTCTATGTGCTTCCCTTTTGTTATGGCTCATGTAGTCAAACTAATGTTACACATCTCTGGATTTAGTGAATTGAGTTTTCTCTACACTTAAATCTATCTGCCTTGATTTATATCTAGGTATTGTGCAAATGGCTTTAAGTTGCCTGTCACAAATACTGTTCTATTTTTCTTCGCACTGAATAGGAAATTCTAAAAGGAATTTACAGAATACCAAGGCAACAAGGTATTTTTTTAAGTGAATTTTCTTTGCTTAGATTCACTGGAACAGCAGGGAGTCTGCTCAGAGTTGAAGATCAACCAGCCCTAGGGATTAGTAATGGGATGTTAAATCCAGCTCTCCAGGTCATCATTTTGAAAATAGGCCGGGTTGGCAGTTTCTCAGAACATCTGTTATCTGGCAGCTCTTTGGTAGATTCTGAAGGAGTTGATCCAGATGTGCATAGTGTTAGTAGAGATCCATCACCCCAAATACCCCAAAGAAATTTTGCCTGTCATTATGCACCTAAAGACAGAATTCAAATTATGGTATAGAGGTTGGAGTATCCTTTTAGCCAAGGAATGATTTTTGTCCTCAGCCCTGCAGGACTAAATAGAAGCCAGTCTATAATGAGTGTCACTTGCTAGACACCACTTGCCATAGCTTTGGTGAGGCATAGATAGATTAATATCTCACCAGTGCTGCTGCTTGCTGGGACAGTAGCTAAGCTGCACAGCAGAGTTGATGAGAATTTACTCATTTTCATATCTTTTTATACTTCTGCCTCCTTTCCTTGGTACTATTCCCTAGCTCTGCCACCACAGGAATATATCTCTAATTTTTAAGTGGGAAATAGTCTACAAGATGTCTCACCCATGTGCTAAAGTCATACAAGAATCCTTGACGGATGTAACTGTGGAAATACCTATGGTTATTGATCTCCTGAATATCAAACTCAAATGAGGCACAAAATAGGAAGACATGCTCATTGAAGGTATTTGCTAATGTGTTGGAGAATATTGCATGCAGAATTCAAATGGAAGCATTTCTTATATATACAAATGTTCCTTTTTAGCTGATGACATAGTGCTAATTGAATTAAGTTTGAGAACACTGTAAGGCTTCATCTGTGAAATCCAGAGATCTGTGAGAAAGATCAGTCTAAACATCCACAATGTAAAAAATAAAGTGAACAAAATTCACTTCAGTTCAGGCATTTATTAAAAGAGATATTATCCAGATGATGAAGTACAGCTGTATGCTACAGGCATTAAACACACATATAATACAAATATACACTCATTCTCTCTCTGTCTCTGTCTCTGTCTCTGTCTCTCTGTCTCTCTCTCTGGGTCTCTCTTCCCCCCCAGCCCCCCGATTTATAGGGATAGTAATTGGGAGTGGACCTGTGGTTTCATTGGTGTAAGAAACACCTGGAAGAGGAAATTCCCTCTAACAATGCATGTTGGAAATTTTTCTGCAACTTACACTCCCACAGAGTTGTCCAGAACACTGAGAGATTAAGTGCCCTGCCTAGAATCATAAGCCAATATGTTTGTCGAGGTTAGACTTAAACCCAGGTCTTCCTGATTTTGAGGTCATTTCTATTAGCTGCACCATGTTACCTCAACAGATATAAAATATATACAAATTAAATGTATTTTTTTGTTTGTTGAAGGTGGTATAGGCATCAGCAGCTAAGGGGCTTAGGAAAGGCCTCATGGACAAAGTAACAATTGTCTGAGTTTTGAAGGAAACTAGGAATTCTAAAAAGGGAGAGAGTACTACCATAACTACCTTTTCTCTATGGCCCCCCTTCTTCCTAGAAGTCCTAAGGTGTTTGATATCTTTTATTCTTACATCACTTTCAATTCTAAATATCTCCTTTCTCCTACCAGTAAGCCATCTTTTAAAGTAGGGGAAAATTTCAGCAAACCTGACAATATCCAATGCTCATTGTCTCACATCTTTGCAAAGGATGGAATGAGGTATGTTTTCTTATTTCTTTTTTGCTTCTGAAAAGTTTCTTTTTAACCTTCTAATAATCCTGCACCAGAGGCATGCAGTCTCCTGGGAAATGAAAAGGCCTAGGATCTCATGAGAAATGTAGTTCTTTCTCCTTGGGTGCGTCTTTATTTTGTTTTTATGTCCTCAAGTTTGGTTCCCAGATAACAGAACAAATTTAGGGATCCCTCAAAATATAATCTTGTTTATAGTTATTTATTCAACAATTCCAGAAGGTGTAAGGCCTAGTTCTTTGCCAATTAGGCATTTGTTGAGCTTAAGTGAATTTTTCATTTTAGTCACTTTTTATACTGACCACAGAAATAATTGAAAGTAGCAAAATATAAATATTCAAATACTTTTTTTGTCATCCGTTAATTAGGAAGGAATTATTTTTTAAACAGCTTCTAATTTCAGGAGGAGGCATACTTTAAAAATTGAGAATTTGATTTAAAATTCTTTGGCAACATTGGGTCAAAATATTAATTTTTTAAAATGCTGAATTTCTTAAAAGGTAATAACCCATGTAAACACTCAATGATCAGACTGTTATTTATATAGAAAGTTAGCAGGGAAGAATGTTCTTTTGGGTAACCTACAGCAATTACTCAAGCATGTTAGCCTTAACAATGTCTTATCCTGCCTGTTATGTTACCACTTACGTCATTACTGAAGGTGAGAATGTTTTCCCCCATGACCAAACAAATTCCTTTTGGAAAAATTTTCAATATGTTTTTGATTTTAAGAGATTGTGTAGAGCTCATTGCTAAAGGAATATAGTAAACATTCTATAGAGTAAGGGAAGTTCTGTGCATAAATCAGTATTGGCAACTGAAAGCTCAAAATAAATGTAAATAAATGCTCAAGTCAAGTCATTAATCTACCTTGACATCACTCACATATGGAGAACTAACAGTTCAGCTTAGACTATTACAATGTACAAAGAATCTTCTGACTTGGCACAAGAACTTCTCCCTTTCCCATACAGCAAGATATGAAGAGGTAATAGGGTAAATGTGTTTCTTCTTCCATGACAAGATGATATTGGGAATGTACAGAGTTGGAACTTTTACATCTGAGAAGCCTCCTTAGCATATCAGTTCCCCACCCTAGACACCTCAGGGCATTGTATCACATGAGCAAGTGTGAGCCATTTAGAGTTGCCAGGAGACCTGCTGCAAACACTTTGTAATCTTTCCACGCTGGCAAAAGGCAAGGTCTGGGAGAAATGGGAAGATGCTTGTCAGGTCGGACTGTGGGGACTCCCCTCCCTGTCTTGGCACAGGTGTCATAAATGAAAGCTGCTTATCTAATGTTTGTTTATGTATCCATTGGTTCTTCCTTTGCATCTGTCTGCTTTCTCAGGAACAGAGAGTGCTATTCAAATAGAAGCACGCAACTCCTCACCATATACTTTAGGAATGAGAACAGCAATTTTTCTTGTTTTGAAGATGGGGGAATTCAGTTTGTTTGAGATTTAGTGACATAAACTTTTATGTATGCCATCCTCCAGGAAGTTTTCATCATACCAGTCCCTTGCTTGGTAACCTACAATGTCTCCTCAGTGCCTTAGACCCAAACATTTCTGCTTGACTTCCAGCAATTCCTCCTTCTAACCATAATACTTCCTCATTTCGCATGACCCCCAGGCACAGATTCTTCATCTTAGAAAAACAGAGAAGTTTGTGACCCTTGACATCATTCGCTCCACCTTGTGTGTCCTCCTACAACTAAAATCATATTACTTCCTTTGATTCCTCTTTGGATCCATGTTGAAAACTCATTTCCCCATGAAAATCCTAATGTGATCAATCCTTCACTCCATCTCCTGTGAGTCCTCATATGTTCCATTTGGATTATATTCCTCTATATTTTCCTACAACCTGAGTTATGTGTATGTGTTGTTAGTGCTAGATATTGCATTTGTACTACATTAAATTGCACTATTTATCACTTCATGGATATTCTTAGCAATTCTCCCACTTTTAGCTTATAGATAGAATTTTCTGTTTCTCATATAGTTTTTCACATCGCACCATTTAGTATTTATCCTACAGCAGACCCTCAAACTACAATGCCTGAGTGAGGTAGACATACAGCAGGGTTAGACCCACATTTCCTCGCTCCTACTTTCATAGCTACCCAACAGATACTTCTCCCTTCCCCTTCTTTTTCCTATACTGTATACAAATCAGTGTTTGAATGAGAAATAATTAAATAAAGAAAAAGGGAGATTTTTTCATTATATACAAGATACTTTCTCCATTGAAAATCTGTGTTCACCTTAACATTACTCTTATAACTCAACACATCATTTGATGGTTAACTTGAGATGTTAAATGGCTCTTTTGCCTTAGAAATGATCTTGCTTGGGATGTGCAGTTATAACTAAGTACTTTAACGATCCATGATTTCAGCAGCATCAGACTTCTTTTCACAGAAGCAGATCACAACACACCCAGTAAGTGGGTTATGTTTGTTGTTTTGTTCCTCACTGTCTAGGGGAAAAATCACTATTTTGTTGCTGTCATAAAATAATTTAGTATAGACACCATTTTGCCTGAGATACCAAGTTACATAGTTAGCTGAAAATTTTTAGAATTTAGCTGAGACCATCAAAACTTTAACCCACGTGAGTAACTAGCTAATGATAACAGAATTTCAGGCCCACCTTTATTTACTCATGATGAGCATTTACTGGCTAGTTGACCCATGCAATACCACTACTGTGTCTGTATCTTAAATAAATCAAAGAAAAAGGAAAATGACCTATATGAACAAAAATATTCATATCAACTCTTTTTGTGGTAACAAATAATTGGAAATCAAGAGGCTGCTCATCAATTGGAGAATGATTAAGTTGTGGCATATGATTGTGGAGTGCCATTGTGTTATAGGAAATGATGAGAGGGGTAGTTTTAGAAAAAATAATAATTAAAAAAAATGTCAAGTCCTATATAACCTGATACAAATGGAATCAGGGAGAACTGAGAAATCATTGTGCATAGTAACAACAATTTTGCAATGATGATCAACTGTGAAAGACTTGGATATGTTGATCAATACAATCATCCGAGACAATTCTGGAAAACTCATAATGAAAAAATACTATCTACCTCTAGAGAGAGAACTGATGAACTCTGAGTTCAAATTAAAGTACAGTTTTCTCAATTTCTTTATTTTTTTGCTTTTTCTTTTGCAATATGACTAATATTAAAATGTTTTTCGTGGTTTCACATATTTAATTAATACCATATTGTTTGCCTTCTCAATCAGTGAGGCAGGGGGTGGGAGACAGAGAGAGAATTTGCAACTCAAAATTTAAAAGGAAAAGAATGTTAAAAATAAACATAATATTTTTTAAAAAGAGGCCATGTTGTACATATAGTAAACTGGTTATTAAAATGTTTCAGTGTCTTGATAAGTATAATTAAAAACAATTGTTGTTGAGTCATTTTTCAGTCATGATTGACTTCCTGACTCCATTTGAGATTTTCTAGGCAAAGATACTTGAATGGTTTGCCATTTCCCTCTCCAGCTCATTTTACAGATGAGAAAACTGAGGCAAACAGGGTTAAGTGACTTGCCTAGAGTCACACAGCTAATAAGTGTCTGAAGTCAGATTTGAACTCAGGTCTTCTTGACTCCAGGCCCTGTTCTCCATGTATTGTGCCACCCACCTGCCCGACTGACAACAGTTCCTATCAATAAATCTGTGAATATTTCCATATCATAGCTAACTCTCTAGTGCTGAACCTTTCCAAACTTAACAGCTGTTTCTCAAGCAAAAGTTATTCAATTAACATTTAATAAATGCCTACTATGTTTCAGGTCCTGTGCTAAGTGTTGGGATAGTAATACAATGAAATAACCAGAGTCTTACGAAGCCTGTACTTGAAGAGTATCTTGATATAACCCATCAGAGATTGTCTAGAAGAATCACAGAACTTTAATGAAGTGCTATCATCATCATGTAAATGTTTGATTATATGTATTAACAAGCTCCTTTCCTTACTGTCCAACACACACACACACACACACACACACACACACACACTGCTGTTATATTTTCTCTCCCATCCTCTTCATTTGGGATGGGAGCTGGATGAGGGTTTGGTGTTGGAAGAGGTGGGAGGGGTGTGGTAGAGAAAGAATCCTTGTAACAAAAATGCATTCATGCAAAACAAATTCTCATATTGGCCATGTCAAAAAATGTCTTATTCTTCTCTTTGTCCATTTGTCAGGAGACAGCATGTTTTATCACAGGTCTTCTGGATCACACAGGTCTTGGCTATTATACCGATCAGAATTATTAAACTTTTTAAAGTTGTTTGTGAAATAGGACTTGGTTTGTGCATGCCCAGATCTCCCACCATGAAGTCATTGTGTTTGTGGGATGGATTCCCCTCTCATCCTCTGTTCTACTAATTAAAACAACATCAGTCTTGACTCAGCCCTCCTGTTGAAAGGATGAGCCTCAGGTCAGGGGTGAGGAAAAGGAAGCTTTAAGTTCTTTACATCAATTGAAAAGTTCATCATCTACTACCACAAATGAAGTGAAGTGAGCCAGGACCACACATTATACAATAACAATAACTTTGTAAAGACAAATATAACACTTAATCAATCACCCTGGCCAGCACAGCCTGGAGGCCAGGGAGGTTATCTCTCACTCCTCCTCCAGGGTTCTCCATTACCTTTAAGGAGATTTATTAGTGGATAGGAGTAACGTCTTTCGACTGGCCTTGAAGACAGAACAGGTGGCTTCTTTAAAAATTGCTGGACTGGGGGCCAGCTAGGTGGTGCAGTGGATAGCGCACTGGTCATGGGGTCAGAAGGACCTGAGTTCAAATCCAGCCTCAGACACATGACAATTACTAGCTGTGTGTGTGTCCCTGGGCAAGTCACTTAACCCCGATTGCCTCATCAAAAAAAAGTCAAAAAAAAAATTGCCAGACTGGAACACAGTAACAGCTATGTTGTGCGATGACTAATATTGACAGACTTAACCCTTCTCAGCAATGCAAAGATCTAAGACATCTCCAAAGATCTCTTGATGGAAAATGCTATCCATATCTAAAGAAAGAACTATGGAGTTTGAATGAAGATAGAAGCATACTATTTGCTATTTTTTTCTTCTGTTGTGTTTTATTTTCTCTTTCTGGTGGTTCCTCCTATTGCTTCTAATTCTTACTTACAACATCACTAATGTGAAAATGTTTAAAAGGAATATATATGTATAGCCTCAGATTGTGTGCCATCTTGGGGAGGGATGCAGAGAGGGAAGAGGAGAAAAATTAAAAACTCAAAAGCTTATGGAAGTGATTGTTGATAAATCAAAATACATTAATTAAAAAAAGAAAACATAAAAAAATTGCCAGACTGGAACAGTTTCTTTCTTTTCTGCATTCTTTCCTACTGTGACTAGAGGATAACAACACTTTACCCATAGCATGGACTCACCTTGCCCTCCCAGGGGGGAGGACGGCTTCCTTCCTTCCTCTGCTGTCCTTTTACCTTTGCCAGGAATATTTGTCTTGTTTAGTTTTGTTTGTCCTCAGTTTCAGGTGCTGGCAACCATCCCTTCCTGACTGGGTGGTGGAGCCATAAAAACTTTGGAGCCAGATTTTCAGGTGGAAAGTTGCAACTAGTTAACCTGTGAGGGAAGACCTGAGAAGCCAGAATTCCTGGGACTTGAGCCTGAGGTGGGTTTTGGACTTGGAATTTGTGTTTTGTAGGCACTGAGCTAAGTTATGAACTCAGTCTGCTCCCCAGAAACCGAGGAGATGATGGTAATGGAGGTTAAGCCCTTCAAGTTGGGGGGGAGTAAGTCGTTTGTATATTGGTTATTATATCTTTGAAGTAAATATATCTTTTAAAAGCTAATTTGACTGTGAAATGGCTAAATGGAACTTAAGAGGATCCCACCACACACAAGTGGGGAAACATCATTAGTGGGGGCTGGATCCATTTCCAGAGTCTACATTAACCCCCTTAAGAGGAATGGAAATCTCTGGAGGAGGGAGTGAGATGTAACTTACCCGGCTTCTAGGCAGTGGGGACCATGGTGATCACATGTTGTATCTGTCTTTATAATGTTGTTGTTATTATTGTGTAATGTGTGGTCCTGGCTCTGCTCACTTGACTTGTGTTAGTAGATTATGAACTTTTAAATTTATTTAAATAACCCAAAGCTTCCTTTTCCTCACCCCTGAAGCCCGTGCTTTCAATAGGAGGGCTGAGTCAAGACCAATATTGTCTTAATTCTAGAGCTAAACATAGGTTATCCATTATTTTGTATACAAATATTCTTATCTTACTTTTGCTGAAACTCCTTTTGAGGAAGTACTCTCCTCTCCAGTCTGGTAAAATTTATCATAACTAGAGATTCAACCATACTTCTTTACTTTGACTGTCTTCTACTCTGCTTCGCATGGGCAACCCTCTCCTACCTTCCATCTATTGCTCTGGGAACTATAATCAAGTCAACATTACCATTGTTTCTGGAAGGTGCATGTTATTCGACTCCCATATTGTTCCATACAAAATATTTGTTACCTCCTATACCAAAACATCCTTCCTTGGCTACCACTTTCTTATGTGTTATTTCCCCCTATTCGAATGTAAGCCTTTTGAGGTCAAGGTCTGATTTGCTCGTATTTGTATCCCGAGTCCTTAGCACAGTAAGAACTTAAATTATCCATCAACATTATCAACAGTCCCATCATCATCATCCTCATCTTCATCATTATCTATCTCTTTGCTTGTTTCTCTGCCTGTCACTCTGTTTCTCTCGAATCTTGAATGAATGACCTTGGCTGCAAAACCCTGACAATCTCTGGAGAAGGGCATTCCCAGAAAAACCTAAATGTGAACAAAATTCTTATATTTATATGTAAAATAATAATATAATCACTCCTCCAACACTTTTCACATGGACAGATACGCTTTTAGAGTGGTGGAACAATTAAACAATCCTTATTTAGAAGGATCTTTTAGAAAGTCCACTGATATGCTTCTATAGGGCCCCAGTAAATTTACTATGTTCAAAGCTTTCTATTTATACAACTAACTCTTCCTGTAAATCTCTTGGCTTCATACTTTGTTTTGAGATATTTTTTCCACACTTAAATGATTTCAGTCAAAACAAATGCATACTATTGTCCACTTGATTTTATTGGCTCATGAATATTTTACAAAAGGTATCTTTTCAATTCATTGCATGAAATGATCATGACACTGGAATTATTGAAAATTCTGTATACCACAGAGAAGTTTTAGATCTTTGCATGTTTAGTAACACCAGATTCAAGAACAAAGTAACAAAATATAGAGTCCTTCTTGGTTTTTCATTTTTTCCATTTTAAAATATTTTACTGATGGCTCTTTTTTGACATGATAGTCATTTCACCATATACCTCTTATGTCAATCCTCCAGTACTAATTGATTAATCCAGCTAATTGCTCCCACTATCATCTCTCAGCAGACTTTGACATTATTGCCATCTTCCAGATATTCTCTCCTCTCTAAGTGTTGATTGCACTGCTCTCCCCTGGTTTTCCTCCTGTCTGTCTGACTGTTTCTCAATCTCTTTTGCTGTATCTTCATCCAGATCATGCCCACTAATCATGGATGTCTCCAAAGGCTTTATCCCTGGTATTCTTCTCTTTCCCTTACATGTCATTTTGATTGATGATCTCATCAATTTACAAGGATTCAATTATTGTCTCTACACTGATGATTCCCAGATCTGTATATACAGCTCCAATCTCTCTCCTGAGTTTCATTCCCATACTACCAATGGCCTTTTGGTATCTTGAATTAATGCAGCCTAGGCATCTCAAACTCCATATATTACAAAAAAAGAACTTGTCTTTCCTCCCAAATTCTCCCATTTTCCCAACTTTCCTATTAGTGATGAGGGCACCACCACCCTTCCAGTCATCTGGGCTCAAAACATTGGTCTCAACTTTGACTTCTCACTTTCATTCACCCCACATATCTGATCTGTTGTCAAAACTTAACCATTTTTATTTTCATATTTTTGTATGTATTCCCTTCTCTCTACTCATATAGCCAAAACCTTTGTAGGAGGCTACAGGGTGGTGTAGCAGATAGAACGCTGACTCTGGAATCAGGAAGACCTGAGTTCAAATTCTAGTCAGACACTTACTAGCTATTTGACCCTGGACAAATCACTTAATAATCTCTGCTTCTGTTTCATCCACAATAAAATGGAAATAATAATAGCACCTACTTCTCAGGCTTGTTGTGAGGATCAAATGAGATAAAATTTCTTAAGTATTTAGTGGAATGCCAGGCATGTAATTGGTACTTAATAACCTCCTTCCTTCCTTCCTTCTTTCCTTCCTTCCTTCATTTTTTCCTTCCTTCTTTCCTGCCTTCCTGCCTTCCTTTCTTGTATAGGCTTTCAACACTTCTTGCCTGGACTAATACAACCACCTTTTAATTGGTTACTCTCCCTTAAATCTCTCCAAACTCTAATCCATCCTCTACTCAGTTGCCAAAGAGATCTGATTAAAGTACAGATCTGACCATGTCATCCCCCTACTCAATAAGTGGCTCCCTGTTACTTCCAGAATAAAACATAAAATGTTTTGTTTGGCATTTAGAGCCCTTCACAACTTGTCCCCTTCCTACTTTTCTAGTCTCCTTACACTTTACTGCCTTCCATACACTCTAATCCTAAATGACACTCCATCTCATAGTCCCATACCTGGAATGCTCTCCCTCCTTTCCTCTATATCCTAGCTTCCCTGGAAAGCTTCCTATAAGATTTACCTTAAATCCAGGATTTTCCTGGACTTCCCTCCTCTAACAAATGCTGGTGTCTTCCCTCTGAGATTTTCTTCCTATTACAGAATATATATTTTATGTGAACACGGATTGCCACCTCCATTAGAATGTGAGCTCCTTGAGAATAGGGAATGTGGTTCCCTCTAACCCTTTCTTTCTATCCTCAACACTTAATGTGGTGCTTAATAAATGCTTGTTACAAAGAAAAACAGTTAAGATGACATAGTCTGCACCTGACAGCATTTCCAACATCCTGAACTAATAGTTCTCCCATCTTTCTATTGAGAAGAGGGAATTATGTTTCTTCATCCATTGTCCGGGACCAAGATGGTTAATTGAATTTAATCCGAGTCCAGCTGCCTTTTAGTTTAGTTGTTTATATTACAGTTGTTTATATTGTTCTTTTGGTTCAGCTTTCATTTTTCTGCATTACTTCATGCAGATCTTCCTGTATCTTTACGTTGTTCATATTTGTCATTTCTTACAGTGAAAAATTTAATTTAACCACATATGGCAATTTGTGAAGCCTACCCAAGTGATGGTAACCTACTTTTTCTAGTTTTTTTCCCTACTGCAAGACATGTTATTGTCAACATCTTCACATATATGGAGCTTTCTTTTATGTCCTTGGTTTCCAAGGAGTATATGCCAACAGTGGAATCATTGGATCAAAGAATATGACTTCTTGAACCATTGGGCCAATTCACCAAGCTCTATCACCAATGTGCCTCTCTTCTGTGTTCTTTCTAAGGTATTGATATTGGTGTTGATGTCACATTACACACAGTATTCCTACCTTATTCATTCTTTCTTTAAATTTGTGACCATTATATTGTGGTTTCAGTTTCCTAGCACTGTGTTGAACAGTGACAGATGAACATGCATTGAAGGGGTTGAAGGAGACACTGTGTGCATTGTAATGAGCTCCTGAAATTGTTGCTAAAACTTTTGCCTGTGGGGATTGAAAATAGATTCAGAGAAAAACAAAAACTCATATCTTATGAGCAAATTCCTCTCTCTCCCCCAACTGGCATGTGTCAGTACCACCCATATTAGGATTAGGAAGTCATTCTGTTTCAGAATCACATTCTACCCTTTGTGTTTCAGACAGTAGAAAATGACTTGCTAATTCAAAGTAGAACAACTTCAGTGAAATGGCATTCTACTGGATTGAGTTCTTTTTAGTTCCATGTTTACTGAATCCTCCAAAACAAATTGGCCAATGCCCTACATCAATGGGAAAAGAAAATGCCCTAAGGACCAGAGTATGAGATTTCCTTGGAGTTAGATGAAACATATCAGTAGTTTACATCTATATGAGATTTTGTTAGGAAATAATTAAAATTTAGTCAGCATTTATGAAATACCTACTATGTTCAAGACATTATGATAGATTCTAGATATACAAAGATGTTTTTGTCCTCTAGATTCTTATATTCAGTTTGGAAGGAGGGATGCAACATCATTACAGGCAAGTATAATGGAGGGAGGGAGTGAAGGAGGCAAAGAACAAACAGAGCTGAGACAAAGAGTACAAGGAAGATTCAAGGAGAAAGAACTTTAATAATGTGTGGGAAATCATGGGAGACTTTATGGAGAAAGAGATAATTAAACTGAACCTTGAAGGAAGATGGATCCAGGACTGCTCAGATTCAAATTATAGTTGTTAATGATGCTATATCAGCCTGAAAGGAGGCTTTTAGTGGATGGATCTATCCTGGAGAAAGGCTTAGGTGGAATACTTATACAATGTGCCGATGACTCAAAGCTGGGAGAGACAGCTAGCATGTTGAATGACAATCAGGATTCTAAAAGATCTTTACAGGAAAGAATGTTAGATTGACTGAAATAAAATGAAATTTAATAGGAATGGCTATAACATCTTACTTTTAGGTTAATAAAATTCAACTTTCCATGTACAAGTCAGTGAGGCAATTAATCTTGGGAGTTAGTGGACTAGAAACTCCATTTGAGTTAGCAGTGCAATATACTTGCTTAGGTCTCATTAAGACAGACCTAGTGTCCAGAGCTAGTGAGGTAACAATTCTGCTGCACTCTGACCATAGCTGGAATTTTATGTTGAGCTCTGGGTGTCACATTTTAGGAAAGACTGATAAAAATCGAGGACATCCAGAGGAGGCAACCAAAAATGTGAAGGGACTCCAGTTCATGCCATACTCAAACTAACCCACTTCAATTTAACACTGTTTATTATGAACAAAATATTGGTGTAGGTGCTAAGGATACAAAGAGAAAACAAAAACCAACCCCTGTCCTCAATGAGTTTATATTTATATGAGGATTGGTTGAAGGAATTGAGGAGGTTTAATCTTAGAGAAGAGAAAAATTAAGGGCTGTCTTATCCTAGATAGCTATCTTCTTTTATTTATTTATTTTTAATTTTGGAGGCATTAGAGGTTAAGTGACTTGGCTAGGGTCACACAGCTAGCCAGTAAATGTCTGAGGCCTGGATTTGAACTCAGGTCCTCCTGACTCCAGGGCTGGTGCACTATCTACTGTGCCACCTACCTGCCCCCACTTTTTTTTTTTGGCAATTGAGTTAAGTGACTTGTCCAGGGTCACACGACTTGTGATTATCAAGTGTTTGAGGCTGGATCTGAACTCAGGTCCTCTTGACTCCAGGGCCAGTGTTCTATCTACTGCGCCACCTACCTGCACCCTTGATAGCTATCTTCAAGTGCTTGAATTACTCTTATATGGAAGAAGTTTTAGACTTTTTCTGTCTATCCCAACAGGGCAAAACTAGAAAGAGAAGGAGTAAGTTACAAAAAAGTGAATTTATGTTTTATTTAAGTAAACATTTCCTAAGAATAAAAGCTGTCCCAAACTGAAATGTACTATTGTCCTCTGGAAGTAACAGGTCATTAATCTAAGTCTGTACAATCTCTCATTGGGTGTGCTTTAAAATGGGTTGCTCAGGTATGGGCTGGACTTGACAATTTCTGGGGTCTCTTCCAACACTGAGATTCTGTGATTTTGTGAATTTTCAGGGTCAAAGAAAGGGTTTTCATATGTTTTGTTTGGTTTTGATTTTTTAAAGGATGGAAGGAGATAATGGCATGATGTAGTGATACAGGCAATAGAGAAAGATTTGGTATATGAAGATAGATTGAAAATGAGAGTGAGAGATGGATGACTGTTAGAACAAGTCCTGAAAGGAGATAAGAAAGCAGAGGACAAAGAGCACAAGTAGAAAGGTTAGCCTTAGCAACTAAAAGGGCCATCTCCTCCTCAAACACTCATACAGAAGAGAAGATGGGTGATAAAATATTTAATAATGATAATAAACATTAGCTATTATTCTTACTATTACATATTAATCTTCAGTCAACTCAGTGTCCACTGTTTGAAAACTTTTTTTGGCAGTGTTCAGCATCTTCTGTGTAGGGATGGAGAAGTTGGGTGGTGGCACTGATCTGATGGTAAGATTTGGCAGGATGCAAATGGTAGGACAAAGGGAAAAAGGATTCAATGTTTAAGGATAGTTAATAGTTTATCTGGTCAACTCTAAGTCCATGACTGTAAAGACAGGACAGTGAGGAACAAGTTGATCTGATGGATGAGGAGAGCAGAGAGAAAATGAAGGAATAGAGCTCAAAGGAAAGATAAAGAATAGGATTAGAACAAATAAGGCAATGGGGGAGGTAGAAATCCAGGAGACTGACCAGAAAGGGGATTTTCAGCATTCAAGGTGGTAAAGTATGATCATCTCTGCGGGTGACTTCCGTAAACTGGAGAATCGAGTATTGGATATTGATGAACTGAGAGATAAAGTGTTAAAAGGAACAACAATATGAATATTGAAGTCTCTAAGGAGAAAGGAAGAGGTAGGGATATAGAGGAAGAGTGTGAGCCAGGTACTGAACTCTTCAAGAAAGGAGATAGACTTTGAGACTGGACAGGTTGATACAAACAGATGGAATAAACCTCAAATGAATAGATATTTTTGAAAGCCAATAGTAAAAAGGAGGGTTTGGAAAAGGTATTAGGGAGAAAGCAATCTACTGACTTTTCCTCCTGGCCCAAGGCAGGTGTGTCTGAACACTAAAAATGGTGGTCAGGGATATACACTTAAAAAAAAAAAAACACAAAAAAACCCCCAAGGTTTCTGGGACATTAAGAAGATGGAAAAAAGTGTGAGAGGAAAAAATCAAGATGAGAAAGACTTTGGTAAGTATAGATCAAGGGTTCTAGAGAATAAATCTTTGTTGTTGTTCACAATTTTATGGTCAACTTAATTCAGAAAAAAATCATTCTTGTTCATAGCTTCAGATTCAATTTGTCCATTTTTCAGAATTTCTCTAAATCCATTCTTCATCTAAGACTTATATAAGATATATACTTAGATTCACTTGGTTTACTTCTAAACTTTGGTTCAAATAGCCTTATAATGAATCTACTGACTTTTTTTTTAAATGAGCTTTCATTGAATGCCTGTTTTGTATTGAGTTATTTGCTTTTTATTTGATAATAAAACAGGGAACATTAAAAATATAAAAATGGTTATGGCAGATGTTGTTGTTGTTGTTGAGTCATTTAAGTTATGTTTGACTTTTTGTGACCTATTTGGAGTTTTCTTGGCAAAGATACCGGAGTATTTACCATTTCCTTCTCCAGCTAATTTTACAGATGAGGAAACTGAGGCAAATAGTGTTAAGTGGCTTGCCCAGGGTCACACAGCTAACAAGTGTCTGAGGTCAGATTTGAACTCAGGAAGATGAGTCTTCATGACTCCAGACCTGGCACTCTATCCAGTATGTCACTTATATATTTAACCACCACCAAAAATGAAAGTTTATAGTCAGCTTCTTGTCATTGCTTCTACCAACATTAAAAAAAAACAAACAAACCACCAAACATTTAATGCCTTATTGCACCAGGGCATTATAAATTACAGAGAATTGAACAGTTCTTTTCTATAGAAATGTAAAATCTGTAGCAGATACACTGATGTTGGAATGAAGCTACTTGGAGAACATGCAGATTGGATAAAAACAGTATAGATAAATATGCTGTATACAAATAGATAACTAGATATTTAATTCCTGGTCAGGACAAAGTTAATGTCTTTTAGGGGAAGAGAATAAGTTATACAGAGACCTCTCCTAAATGACACTACCCTGATCTATGCCATTTCCCAAAACTATTATTGGGACATTATAACCAAATTCCAGAGCAACTTCATGAAATCCTACTGTCATTTCATTTGACTTGAGACACAAATCTCATGGTCTAATTATGGAATGAATTGCCTCCCTGTGACAGGGCTTTGCCTAATGTCATGTTTCCTTGGATCAATGAGCACCTTTAGATACGGTAAATCTGTACAGCAATGGGATATAAGAGGGAAATATTGTGGAAATCGCATATTCAGTTCGGTAAAGGCAGAGAGAAGCAGTTACCTGTCTGTTCTCTGGTTAATATAAATCATTGAGGGTGAATTTCCCCATACCCCCAAACCCAACTATACTTAAAGAAAACAGCTATAGAAAAAAAGCCCTGCCTCATACTTAATGTTTCTCATGCATGAACAGAAACTGGTAAAGTAGCTGGGGAAGTGTGTGCATGTTTTTCAGTGACTGCGAGGATTGTCTTAATTATAACCATCCCCTTTAATGCTATTGAAAATGTGCAGTGATGCCAAAATATGGCTTTTCTCCTTCTGAAAATAAGGAAAGTTCACAGTGGTCTTGTTAAATGCGCAGGGTAATGGAACAATATGTGAACACTTCAAGCCATGGCTTTGATGAGCTGCCATTTCTAGTGATTTAGGACCCACCATCAGCATGTTGGATGGAACCCTTTTAGAAGGTTTATAGAAATCCATGAGCAAAACTCACTGAGGAGGAAAAGGTATGGATGGGTTGTAATCTGTGCCATGGGAGGGAGCCACCCACACTGAGGAAATCAGAGGCCCAACATTTAATATGTCAAAATAATATAGTAGAAAGGCTAGAGTGAGGTAACTCACTATGACTAAGTAGTAGGAACAGGAACAGGTCTGCATTGGTAGATCAATAACATCACAGGTCCAGTTCAACCCATACCCCACCAAATCCCGTGGAGTAATTTGAGTTGAGTGATAAACTTTTTGTTGTTGTAGTTCCCATATTAGCCAAATGGTAAAAAGGAGCCTTGATTATTGAATAGTTTTCCAGCTGTGGTAGTACCTTGATGGTGTGTGAGAGCATTTACTGTTTTGTTGTTATTGAGTCTTTTTAGTCACGTCTGATTTTCCACGACCCCATTTCGGGGTTTTCTTGGTAAAGATATAGGAGTGGTTTGCATTTATTTCTCCAGCTCATTTTACAGGGGAAGAACTGAGGCAAACAGGGTTAAGTAACTTGCCCAGGGTCACACAGCTAATAAATGTTTGAGGCTGGATTTGAACTCAGGTCCTTCTGACTTCAGCGTCAGCACTTTATCCATGCCACCTAGCTATAAAAAGGCATTGTCATATTTAATTCATAGTTAAACTAGATTTTTTTATTTACCCAAATGAAAACAAACATCTCATAGAACCAAGAATAATAAGGTGAGAAGGAACGGTAAAACCTATATCAGATTTGTGTAAGAATTATTTACTCAGGTACAGGACAGCTAGGTGTCACAGTGGAGACAACACTGGGCCTAGAGTCAGGAAGACTCAATACGGATGTGGCACGTTTGTGAGTGATGGCAAGATCAAGGGTAAGACAGTTTTTGTATGTGGCTGACATGGATTGGAGAAGCAGCTCATGGGAGGTGAATAGGTTGAGGGTATTTGAGGGAGAATCAATATGTATGTTGAAGTCTTCTAATATGAGGGCAGGAATTTGGGAGGAGAGAAAAATTGTAAGCCAGGTAGCAAACTCACTGAGGAATGGAGGGGAGTTACCTGGGGATCTGTAGAAAACAGCTACCAGATTTCAATTGCATGGTAAATTTGGCTAGCATGAACTTAAAAGGAAGAGGGGTTACTGAGTGATGGAGGAAGGGGAAGAACCTGGAAATGGCAGTGGGGAGCAAGGAATATTTCGACTCCTTTCCTTGACCAGCGAGCCAAGGAGAATGAATGAAATTGGAAGTGGGAAAGGGTGGCCAGGGAGGCTGTGTCATCAGGGGAGCTAGTAGATGGAAGGAGTGGGAGAGGAATAGAGTTAAGATGGAGAGAAGTTTGTTGCCTGTGGCACAGTGGAAGGTTTGGATGGAGTTAGGATGAAACTTTCGGGTGGCAGGTTTCTGGGGATGGAAATGGTGAATCTGGCAGTAGCGGGCATGGAATGAGGTTTGGATGATCATTTGCAGGCATTTAGTGGCACTGGTATGTGAAGACTATTACCAGGTGTGAGCATGTTCATCATTGAGTGGAGGACACCACTCTGCTGTCCTCAGAGAACAGACACAGCCAGGGACTGGGGGCCTGAAACTGAAGGGTGAGTTACTTTACTTTGCACTAGAGCTTCTCCACATTCCAGTTGGGATATTGGGTTGGTGGCAGGAGGTGGAAGATGCCTTGTGCTGGTACAGAAGGAAGTGTTTGCTTTGAGAAAGATAGAAGAAGTCTAACATGGCCTCTAGCAGACAAAAAGGCATCTGGGGTGGGGCAACAGGACTTAGGACAATGCCTGATCATGCTCAAGAATTCTTCACTCAGTTAAAAACATTGTAATCCATGGAAATTATACCAGGGTGTCCTAAACGACCAGCTGTTGGTCTTTCTCTGGTGATCTGGAGGACGCCACAATATCAGGTAATTCATCCAATGCAGAAGCAGAATTATATGCTTTTTCTGAATACCATTTCCACTCCCTTAAATTCCTCTAAAGTAGCTGTTGGGTTTTTTTGTTTGTCTGTTTCTTTTTTAAAATTTTATTTTTAATTTATGGAATAAAACAAATATTTCCGTAACATAGTACAATAAAAAAGATGCTAGTACATGAAATTGTAAATCTACTATGCACAAATTGCTACTCCTTTCAAATATATAATAAAATTGTCATGTAAATTTTTTTCTTCCCCCCACCCGAGAGATGTCTACCATCAGACACAAATAGGTTATATATATATATATACCTGTATATAGGAATATAATACACATAAATGGGTATATTTATATGTGTATATATGTAAAATAATTCTATACATACTTCCGTTTTTCAGTTCTTTCTCTGGATGCAGGTAGCATCTTTCTTCATACATCCTTTATAGTTAATTTAAATATTTGTAACAGACAAAACTTATCCACTTAAAGTTATTCTTAAAACCATATTGTTGTCACTGTATACAATATTTTCTTGGTTCTGCTCGTTTCATTCTTCATTATTTCAGGCAAGCATTTCCATGTTCTAAGATCATTGAGCTTATCATTTCTGATAGCACAGTAGTACTGCATCACAATCATATACTACAATTTGTTCAGGCATTCCCCAATTCAGAGACATCCCTGCAATTTCCAGTTTAAAGCTGTTATTCTTGACTTAGGGTCTATGAACCCACAAGCAACCTGGGGTTAGATTTCAAGGAATTCATGAACTTGGATGGGAAATCATCTTTATTTTCACTAAACTCTAACTGAAATTTAATATTTCCTTTAGTTATTTTAAAACATTCAGAAAAGTAATCCAAAGGTTTTATCAAGTTGCAAAAAGGGTTCACAATGCAAAAAAAAAAGTTAAGAAGCCCTGCTCTGAGGAGTCTAGAGACATATGCAAATTCCTTTCAGAGTTGACTTTATCACAATCCAAAGGCACATTCCAGAGAAACAGTCATTTGTTTGATGGGGTCCAGACTTTAAAAGTGGCGATCATGGTGATCACTCAACACCAATCCATTGATTGTATAGTATTCTGCTAGACCCACATTGGAGCTCTGGTACTTGCAATGGTCTATTTAAACTTATCTACTGCTAGAGCAGGAAGCCCAGGCCCTTGACAGAAATGAGGGTCCTAGATGAGCCTCTAAAATGCAACTCGGTGGCTATAATTTGGGGTTAGGGAAGGTCCTTCCTCATACTTGCTAGTACTGGTAGCCAACACTTCAGAATTAAAAAAAAATAAATTCCTGGTGAGCCCCATAAAATGTGGCTGTTGAACTCATATATTGGGCAAGAACAGATTGACCAAGTTCAATCTAGAAAATAACGACGACAACAACAACAACAACAACAACTACTACTACTACTACTACTACTACTACTGCTACTACTACTGCTACTGCTACCACTACTACTAATACCCATACCACTACTGCTAATAGTATTACCATTACCAGCATTTATATTGCACTTTAAGGTTTGCAAAGCACTTTGCAAATGTTATCTTATTTTTTCTTCATAACAACTCTGGGAGGTAGGTTTTATCTTTCAGTTAAAGAAACTGAAGCACAGAAAAATTAAGTGATTTGCCCAGGGTTACACAGCTAGTAAGTGTTTGAGACACAATTTAAACTAAGGTCTTCCTGACTCTAGATCCATTGCTCTATCTACTAGGCCACCTAACTGCCTTTATATGTTAATAAAAACATATTATTTATGGCTTATGAACTCACCAAGGGTTGCTCTTAGGATATTAGATTTTGGTTTTGTCTAGGAAAGGGAAAGATCTCTCAGTCTCAATGCAAATATGTCCAAGGTTCAGGTGGGTCTTTACAGGATACTAGAAATGCTGGAGGGGGAAGATAAAGTTTACTCTTGCTACAGTCATTCATAGCTCTCTAGCAAACGCAAGAGTCTCCATTGTATGTGGCCACAGATCTTAAATTGAAACTTTGATTCTTGCCACCAAAATTTTAACCTCTGAAAACTGCAAAAGAGCAATAGCAAACTCATCATGAGTCAGTATAAAAAATAAGGAAACATACCTATCTTTTGTTGTTGTCGAGACGTTTCAGTTGTGTCTGACTCTTTGTGACCCCGTTTAGGGCTTTCTTGGCAAAAATACTGGAGTGGTTTGCCATTTCATTTTACAGCTCATTTTATAGATGAGGAAACTGAGGCAAACAAGATTAAATGACTTGCTCAGGGTCACACAGCTAGCAAGTGTCTGAGGCCAGACTTGAACTTAGGAGGATAAGTCTTCCTGACTCCAGGTCTGGTACTCTATCCACCGAGCCACCTAGCTGCCATATCTATCTGTCTGTCTGTCTGTCTATCTATCTATCTATCATTAAAATCTTTGCAGATACTGTTTTGATGAACAGAATATAAAACTATTTAAAAGCATTACTGAATTGCAATATATATGCATATATATTGTCAATCATGGAAGCTAGGTGGCACATTCTTACTAGCTGTGTGACCCTGAGTAAGTAACTTCTATGTGCCTTAGTTTCCTCATCTGTAAAAATATATTCATCTGTGTGTGTATGTGTATGTGTGTGTGTGTGTGTGTGTGTGTGTGTGTCTGTAAAAATATATACATCTACCTCCCAGGGTTGTTATAGGACTAAAGGTGAAATAATATTTATAAAATGCTTTCCATATCTTAAAGCACTATGTAGACACAAACTATTATTATAGCTACTTTTATTAATAGGAATTCTTCAAATTGGTGGACACTAATGTTATAGGTACTAGTGAAAGCTCATAGTTTTTTATTGATGTTAAAACGTGGCAGTGATTTCCAAAAGGTTGGAAACTACTGGCATGGTTTGTAGAGTGGAAATATCCCTGGTTTGGGATAACCCTAGATTTGGGTCCTGGCTCTGTTATTTACTAGCTCCATAATTTTGAGCAAGTCACTTAATTTCTCTTGGCCTCAGTTTCCTCATCTGCATAATGGAATAATTGAACTTATACTACTTCCTCACAGGGCTGGTATGAAGAAAGCATTCAGAAAACCTTGACGCTTACTATAAATGTTAACTATTATTGTTATGCCAATAGAATTCCTTTGATCGAACATGCCAGCAACACTATTATAAAAAGGAAACAACGTTAGTTTAACATGACTTATTCTTCCCTTTACATAAACCATCTGTTTTGTAATCTATTCCAGTGTTTTGCCAGGGATTTTTGCCAAGCTCACCCATCTAGCATTCCTAGGATCTATCTTATACTCCTTTTTGAAAATTGGAATGATATTTGTAAGACTCAAGGCTCTGCCACTTATTCCTTTCTCCATGATTTCTCCAGTGTTGCTGACAGCAGCTCCCCGGATATATGTGCAACCTCTTTGAATGTACCTGATATCATTACCATAGAATACATTTATGTAGCACTTTAAGGTTTACCCAAGTGCTTTTATTGAAACAATATCAAGAGGTAGGTAATACAACTCTTAGTCTCTTTGTCCTTCAGATGGGGAAATAAGCTTTGGGAGTTTAAGGGAGGTGACCATGGTCACCATGGTCACACTGGTGGCCACATAAGGAGAAGATGGGAGTCATTGCAAAATACCTTGATGTTAGGAAAGATTGAAGGCAAAAGGAAATGAGGATAGCAGAAGATGACATGGAGGGATAGTGTCATGGAAACAATGAAGATGAACTTGGACAGAATTTGAAAGATAGTGGGGGGATAGAGTAGCCTGGCATGTTATGGTCCATGGGGTCAGGAGCAACCAGACATACCTAAAGAACTGAACAACAACAAGACCATGGTCACATATAGTAAGTGTTAGGGCCAGTGTTTGAATGCAGATATATTTATTCCAGGTGTAGTATTCTTTTCATTACATCAAGCCATCCCTTTGATAATTAATCTGGCACTGAGCTCATCTTACAGCTGTTAATTCCCTTTGATAACATCTTGACCATATTTGTTTTATCTTTCCCAGTTTCAAGAATCATTCTTTTTGATAGAGAATTCAAACAAATTAGGAATGAGTAGTTCTTCATTTTCTTTCTCAAGGGTCAAAGCAGTCCAGTCTACCTTTCCAGGTTTTCTGCTACTCCCCTTCACATTATTTATATTCCTGTCAAATCAGACCATTTGCACAAAATGTAGTAGAAGGGGAAAAAAAAAACCCCTTGATATGGAGTCTTATAGCCTGGGTTTGAATTCTGCATTGCCTACTTTCTTCCTCTATGACCTATTTAGTAAGTCACTTGACCTCCCTATGCTGCAGTTTCCTCATCTTTAAGATGTGGGGATTGTGCTAGACCATCTCTAGAGGCTCTTCCTCTATATCTACCATCCTATGATCCCTGTTCTTTTCTTACCCTTCCTTATCCCCACTGCATTTATCTCTCCATTCTTATGCCTAAAGTGGACTCCTTTCTTTTCTTTCTCTGCTTTAGTTGTTGAAGTCCTGCCTTTGAGGACTGACTCAGTTACTATCTCTCATTCTTCAATCTTCATGTAGCATTTTGCAGGCAGTTCTCATTTGACCTAATCTCTCTCTGTCTCTCTGTCTCCCTCCTCATTATTATTTGTATACGTCTTTTCCCCTCCCTCCCATTAAATTAAATATCCCACTTCTTAATAACTGGTTCTGTGCTGTATTTACATATGTATCAACAGGATTTAGTATAGCATCTTGCACACAGTAGGCACTCAATAAATGTGTATTCAATTGAATTGAAATGTGTCAGCCTTATAACATCTGCCTTAATGGGCAGATGAAAACAATTTGTTCTAATGGGCTATGAAGGTGGCAGAAACAGGTGCTGTGGAGTACTTAGAGCTTGGTAAGACAGTGAGGATGCCATGGTCATCTACCGACTTTTGTTTGGCCATTAGACTTTGATGATTCTGTAAGAGAGAGTGACGCTGATGACTTTGTGCAACTCTGCCTCACTTAAATCCAGCTCATGCCCAAGTCAAGACTTTACCTCATGATGTCATTGGTCTCCTTTATCTCTTATTCTGAATATACCTAAAGAACTTACCCCATCACTTTTTTTTTTACAAGTCTTAGTTCATTCTATGCTTTACCTTATCTCACACTATTCTTACAGTTTATTGTGGAATGTCTACATGGTGTAATAGATAGAATATAGGACCCAGAATTGGGAAAGGGAGGTCTAGGTTCACATTCCTACAACTGATACTATATGGCTATGGATAAGTTAATTAAAATCTCAGCCTCAGGGTCTTCATTTATAAAATGGGTATAAAAGTATGGGAACTAGACTTTTTTCTTCTCCTTATATCTGATTGGCAGTTTCCTGAAAGGTTTCAGTTTGATAGAGATGAAGTAAACTTCCCTGTAGATAACCTCTGCTTTGTTGAGCTCATCTCCATGACAGATCCTTCGCAGGCTGCTGTCCCACATGCTATGGACAAATGCAGAAGTGCTGGAAATAAGGTGATCATGGTCACTGGGGCAACCAAGCATAATTAAAACTATTGCCAAAGGTGTGGACATCACCTCAGAAGACAATAAATCCATGGAAGACATTGCTGCCTGCCTCATGTAAGCCACAGAACTATAGTAAGGATAGGTGATGCCATGGATAGAATGCTGGATCTGGAGTCAAGAAGACCTGAGTTTAAATCCAGCCTAAGACACTTGCTAGCTGTATGACGCTAAGCAAGTCACTTAACCCTATTTGCCTCAGTTTCCTCAACAATAAAATGAGGATAAAAGTAGTACATCCGAGGGATGTTATGAATCTAAAATGAACTATTATTTGTAAAGTGCTTTGTAAAACTTAAAATATTATAAAAATCACAGAATCTTAGAGTTAGAACAGACCTCAGTAGGCATCTAATCCAGCACATTCCAGAAAGGAATCATCATTGTAAAATACTTAACAAATACTCATGCAGGCTATCTTTAAAGATTTTCCAGAGCAGAGCTGGTGGGGTTCCACTTCTCAAGGCTGTCTAATGAGCTCTTGGATGGCTTTAATTGTTTATAAGTTTGTTTGTATTTCCCCAACTTAAACTTGCCTTTACAACTTCTGCCCATTGATATTGGTTGTGATGTCTTGGACCAACAGAACCTTGGACCTACAGCCCTTCAGACATTTGCAGTCCACCTTTGCCCCTCATCCCCATGTAAGATTTCTCCAGATTAAACATTCCTTCAACAATTCTCCAGGCTTTTCACCATCCTGGTTGCTTTCCTCTGAATATAGTCTAGCTTATCAATAGCCATTTTAAAATGTTGTGCCCACAACTGAATACAATACCCTAGATGTGATCTGACTCATGCAGAATATGGAAAATCATCTGCTTCTTCCTAGAAACTATGTCTTTCTGTAAGGAGCAAGAGATTTTATTAGCTTTTATTTAGAATCATGAATAATGCTATTTATCATTAAAGACCTAAGTCACTCATATTCATCTTCATTAAGTGCCCCTTCTTCCATATTTTAATATGACATTATTAAACTGAACTTATTGAAACTTCCTGCTGTGGTCAAATTAGTTCTTTAAAATAACTTGAGCAACAAAAATTTAAGTGCTGATACTTGCCTGGCACTGAGCTAGGCACAGAGGATACAAATACCGAAAACAAACAAACAAACAAACAAACAACAACCCAAAAAGCAATCATTACTTTCAAGGAGCTTTCCTTCTTATGGGGAAGACAAGTGAATATAAATAAACACACATACACAGACACCATTAGCTTTCTGGCTATAATTTGTAATCAAGACATAATAGAGAGCCTGCCATGACTATTAAATCCTTCAACCATAACCCACTTCTCCTAATTTGACTAGGAATGAGTGACACTATCCAGAAGAAACCCCAAAAGTATAACTAGTGATTTTGCAGTGCTAGATAAGAAGCCAAAGGAATCAGGAGCACAAGTGTGGTGGTTTCATCTCTTCCTACATTCTCTGTATATGAAGGTTTCATCTTTTTTCATAAACTCTAGAACAGTAGTCCTCCAGCCTTCTTTAGCAAGGATGTCGACTTGTACCTAATTTGCACATAGTTTGTAAATATGTCTTGATTACACTTGATCTCTGAATTTCCAGTGAACCATTAATTCACTTTCATAATTCCTCATTCTCAAATGAAACTAGAGTCCTTGTATTTCCCCTGAGAACTTCTGCTGTTAAGCCTCAGGAGTAAATTTACCTATTCACTATGCCTATTCACTCACTAGTCCAAGAGACCTTGGAAATATTATTTAAAGAACTTTGATGCATAATAAACTACTAGCATTTACATTACATATATTATCTTGCTTGATATTTATATAACAACCCTGTGAGGTTGTTGCTATCGTGCTATTATCATCCCCATTTTATAGAAGAAGAAACTAAGACTAGGAGAGGTTAAAAGTATCCTTCCATTCTCTGTAAGTATGCTTCAAGAGGGCAGGGTGGCAGAATTAATATGGTGCTGGAGTTGGAGTCAGGAGAAATGTGGGTCTTAATCCCTCATAAGATATTTGACCTAACTGTGTGGCCAAGGGCAAGGCAATGTATCTCTCTGAGATTCTACTCTTTATTTGTAAAATGGGGATGATACCTAGAGTACCTACCTCCAGGCTTATTATGGGGCTCAAATGAACGAAGTATATAAAGCACTTTGCAGACTTCACGGGGCTATATAAATGGCAGCTATTATTAATCTGTTTAATGTACTTAACTAATAATTAAAACTAGTTACATAGTTTGTTCAGCTGGCTGCCTGCTTGCCCATCCTCCTTAGACCATCCATAGCCCTAAGCAGCATAGGGAGTCCTCTGAGCAGAAAACTAAAAGATTCACTCATCTCCTCCTTTCTATTTGGCCTCCTACTGGGCTTCTAGTATGTGAATTTATCAGCTCTTTCTTGACAGTGGTCTCCCAGCAGAGGGTGGGGACAGGAAGAAGGATTTCAGAACTTTGGACTCTGGAAGGGGATTCCTCACCCACAGAGGAGGCAGGGAAGGGGAAGCAGACCCCCAAAGCACGATTTTCTTCCCACCTCCAGCTCTGTGCATGGCCAACCCTGCCTGCCTTGGCTATCCCTTTTGTTGTCCTTTACCCTTTAGCAACAGCTGACTTTAGGCCCAAACCGCAGCTGGCTCTGAGAAACAGAGAGCATTCCTAGCAAGTCACCTTAGCAGATGTAAAGTCTTTTGGGAATAAGGAGACTTCATTTAAAAACCAAACCAAACAAAACAGGGTCTTTGCTTTACCAATCATTTCCTAACTATTTCCTTTTCTCCCAATCGTTTTTGCTCTCCAGGTGTAGGGTTTCTGTCTCCTTCTTCCATCCTGAAGAGCCCCACAGGCTCTTTACTGCATCCCTTTCATCTGTGGAGCAAAGAAATTCTGGTTGGCAAGTTGTTAAAAGGGCTAGAAGTAGAAGACTCCTTGCTGCTGAGGTCTCACTGAGGCAGAGAGAAGCCTGGGGCTATTCCTTTTAAATCAATGTATGAAATTTGAAAGGGAACCCATCTCCCTGTTAAAGCTCTTTTTATGTTTATCTTTACATTCAGAAACTTCTGTTAAATTTTCAACAATGAGACTAATATAAAATGACCTTCAAATTGTTTTTTTCCATAGTATCTCATTCTGATTGCACATCCCACTGTAAGCATACGAGCTCTTGCCATAACATATTTTTCAAAACCTCTCCACAAAACCCATTTTCATAAGTTTTCCTTGGCATCCCTTTCTCCTTCTACCAGTTTACCTAATCCCATTAATATGTCTTCTAATGCCATTAACTTGTCTATAATTAAGATCAAAGGAAGCTCATGAAAAGTTCATTATTAACATCCATCATCAATTTATAAATTTTATTATATTGAAGGAGCCTGGGACTCTCCTTATGATCAAAGGAAAAGCCCTCCAGTATCCTCCATTTATATTTTATTTGAATTTAAGAGTTAATGAGAAGCTTGATCTGACTTATAGTGTGCTGAACACTACCTGAGTGATAGGATGAAGGAGGAGAGGATGACTGAGAACTCAGTATTTTCCTTTCTGTCTGTCATCCCATCCCATGACTCAGACTCTTGATAGAAGCAGGAAAATGGTAGAAACTAGGACACTGCACAGAGGTATGTGTAGACTAGTCCTTCAGCCTGTGTATATACAACAGGGCACACAGCAGTAGAATGTTGGGGAAGAGGACCCTGGAGGAAGGAGTTCACAGATCCTGAGATAAAGGGAGAAAAGTAGTGCTGCTGGATGGTTACTAGTCTCTGGAGAGATCCTTCTCTGCTTGAATTTTACTTCACTGCTACCAAATGCCTAAAGGTCATCTATCTTTCAAGACATGTGGTGTAGACTGAGAACTTAGTCTGTCTCTATGTTCCTTGTAACAACAGTGTCAGTACAGGATGAGAGCTTAATAAATGTTGGTGGTCTATTCAGAAATGTTTATAATTTGCTATAAATAAGTATTTTTATTCAATGCCCTAATACTGATAGATTTCTATTTATCAGTTGACTGTGTTCCAAAAGTTCATTTCCAAGTGGTTTTTGGGGAGACTTGAAATTTATTTTCCTATAATATATTCATACTTTATTTCAATTTTTCTTCACAGATTACTAGGTATAATGGAGAGTAGATTCCAATGGTTAATCCTGAAAATGTCATGTTAATCCACAGTGTAGCCAATGTCAGCCTGACACCAAAGGAAAGAAAACTCAACCATGCTGCTTCAGGGACACCATTTTAAAAGTAGAAGAATGTCTTGCCAGGTAAGAGAGTTTGCTTAATGGGGAGCCCCTGAAAATTTTTGGGAAGAGGGAAGCTACATTGTCGCATCTAAGCATAAAATGCATTATGGTCTAGTGAGAATAGCAATAGCTTGGAGTTAGCTGAAAATCCTGCCTACAATCTTTAATGGTTGTGTGACCATTGGCAAGTATCCCCTCTAAGATTCGATTTTCTCATCTTTAAAATAGTAATCGTACCTCTCTCACAGGATTGTTATGAAGAACAAATAAAATAAAGTAGATTAATAATTTTGTAAATATAATTATTTAAATGTTAGCTCTCATTGCTATTAAAAAATGCTATTCTGGTTGGATTCTGAGTGAAAGATTGGAGGCAGAGAGAATAGCGATAGGGAGAACTGTTAGGACTACTCAATACACGTGGAAATAAGGGTGGCAGCAGAAAAGAAGAAAAGAGATGCAAGACATTTCTCAGGAAAATTACCCATGGGTCTTGATAATTGATTAGAAATGAGAGGTGATGGAAAGAAGACTCCGGAAGAAGAGAAGATACAGGGGAGAGGTGGAGGCATGGGGGCAGGGAAGGTTAAAGAGGATAATTGTGCTCTTAGGGTATATGAAAAGCCGCCATATGGAAGAGGAATTAGATTTGCTTTTCTTGGCCCCAGAAGGCAAGAGGCAGATTTAGGCTTAGTGCAGGGGGAAAAACTTCTGAACAATCAGATGTAACCATAAGTAGAATGGCTGATCTTAAGAGGTTGAACATTACCCTCTCATGGAAAGTCTTCCCGTAGAGGCTGATCACTTGTTGGGGAAGTTTAGAGGGAATTCCATCCCAAGGACAGGTCAAAGCAAATGTCTTAAGTTTCTTTCCAGTTCTTAAATTCTATGATTTTGTAGAGTACTAATGTATTTATTGAATCTATTTATTTTAACAAAATTTCTTTGGGAAAATGTTTTAGTTCCAAGTGGAGGAAGACGTGTTGTTATGTTGAAGCCCTGGCAATGGGACCAGAGAAACTTCCCTCATCCCAGCTACAAAATATTAATAATGGATTCTGTGTCCAGGGACAGAGGCCAGAACATCTGGGGCTACTATTGTGTGGGGACTTCAGAGAGACATGAGGATGGGTACTGTGGGAGCTAAGGGGTGAGTCTTGGGGCTGGTAAAGAGTGAGAAACAAACCTTGAGTCTTTCTTATTAAAAAAACATTCTCTCCATTGCCTCTCAATTCATTCTCTCTCTATTTCTCTCTCTCTCTCTCTCTCTCTCTCTTCCTCCCTCCCTCTTCACTGTTAAACTTATAGAAATCATAATCTATACTTCTGCTTCTACTTTCTCACAGCCCACTCACTCCTTAACCTCTATATTGAACTATTCTCTTGAAGGTGACTTCCAATTAACTTTTTCCAAGATCCCTCTCTGTTTTCTGTTAGTGATTCATTTTTCTCTGCCTCTTCCTTTCCCAAAATGTGGGAAACCCTCAAGATTCTGTCCTCAAACTTCTTTCCTTATTTTTTTTCTCTATGTTCTCTTCTTGCAACTGAATCCACTCCCATGGGCTACAACTTCCACCTCTACACAGTGACATAATTGGAGTGGTATGTTAGAAAAATGACCCAGACATCAGTGTGGATGATGGATGAAAAGGAGATAGGCTGAGAGCAAGAAGACCACCTAGAAGCCTATTTTAACAATTGAGAATGGCTGCAATGGAACTTTAAAGTAGGGGATAAGTATGAGAAATATTATGGAGATACATTTAATAGAATTTGGGAACTGACTGGAAATAAGGGAAGAGGAAACTGAAAGAGCCAAAGATTATAAGGTTACAAGCCTACATGATTAGGGAGATGATGGTCCTTATCTATAGAAGTATTGAAGTTCGATAAATCAAAAAAGCATTTCCTAATGTATCAAGCTGTGGTCTGGGGATACAATGAAAAGAGGGAAATAGTCCTTGTCTTTGAATTTACATTTGTTGACAAATAGCTTGCACCCATTCTGGTAGAAACAAAGCGTATACACACATTTTGTGTATGTATATATGTAAATAAAATGTGTGTATGTATATATCTATATATCTATCTACTTATCTGTCTATCTATGGCAGTCGAGGTAAAGTAAGGTAAAGAGACGTAGCATGGTATAGTGAATAGGGCAGAGGATAAAGACTTGAGCTGAAATACTACCTCAAATGAGCTCAATGATCTTCGAAAAACATGAATAGACTTCCACGAAATAATGAAGAGTAAAATAAGCAGAACCAAGAGGATGTTATATACATGGATAGCAATATTGTTTTAAGAACAACTTTGAGTGAATAAGTCATGTTGACTATTATAAATACCCAAATTAACTATAAAGGGCCTATGAAGGAAGACATTATGTGCATCCAGAGAAAGAACTGATTAATAGAATTATGTATAGAGTGATTTTACACATATATACATATTTGTGTCTAATGGTAGCTATCTCTAAGGTGGGGGGAGGGAAGAAAAAAGAAAAAAAATAAATTTATATAATAACTTTATTATATATTTAAAAGGAATAGCAAGTTGACATAATAGATTTGCAGTTTCATGTGCAATCATCTTTTTATTATAATATATTATGGAAATACTTGTTTTATTCCATAAATTAAAAATAAAACAAATAATAATTAAAAAAAAAAGAAATACTACCTCAGATACTTATCAGCTGTGTGACCATGGGCAAGTCACTTAACCTCTTTGAGTCTCATTCTTCATAGACAAAATTCTGAGGTTCCTGCTAGCTCCAAATCTATGATATTGCAATATGTGATCAAACAGGAAGTGGTACCAAAAGGGACATTGGGAATGGAAAGTACTAGAAGATAATGACTGAGAGTGACATGGGCTGGTGCACAGAGGAATAAGAGCCACTGGGTTATGTGATGAATAACACAATCAAGTTTTTCTGTCTAGTTGGCAGTGATTAGGGGAGTTGAGTTTGGGGAAGCAACCAGGAGGAAGGCTAATTATAGGAGAGAGGGAAGTTTGGGGAAGGAAGAGATAATTAACTGAGAAATTAATTAGGCCAAACAGTCCAGAAGAGTGAAGTGAAGAATGTGAGTGAAGAAACCTCCGCAGTTTGAAAATGCCCAGGCAAGGCCAGAGATTTGGCCACGTGGGAAAGTCCAGGGTTTTTTCTTTCTGGGGCCCAGATTCCAACCCCGTCACAAGGAGGGCCCCTCTAGGGCACCCCCTCAGAGGAAGCCCAGCAATTCAGGCAGGGGAGGTCCCAGGGAGGCTCGCTGGTCCAAGGAGGGCCCCTCCAGGGTGCCCCTTTGGAGGAAGCCCCCAAGACAGACACCTCCAGGACCTAGCCCAAGATGTGACCAGGAGGGACATTGGAAGAAGGATTGTCCCCGAGGTAGGAGAAGTGGTAGAGCAGCCACCCAGTGCCCTGTTCTCCAGTCTTCTCAAGACTGGGGAGGACAAGGGAGCCTGGGTCCGGCCAATACTCCCACTTTCTCCATCTCTCTCGCCAATCCCTGGGCAGAAATCGAGACTGAAGAGTTGGAGCCATCAACTTCCAGATGACTGCTCAGGTTGTGTACCTGAACCTGGCATCAGCCGGGTTTTGAAGTTTTACCCTGGAATGGGATCCAGAGAGGTAGGGACAGCTCTATGCCCCTTGCCAGCAGGAAGCAGTTTCAGAAGCCAAGACCTCCGCCCCTTACACCAAATGAATTTGATTCCATTTGTTTGAGGGGGAAAATGATGAGGGTTTCATTCAGTTTCAGAAGAAGACAAGACCTTTGCAGCCTTGCCTTTTAATCTTATTCAGATGCGCTTTCCTCCCTCTCCCTAAAAAGAACCTGGCTCCTGTTTGTCTGTCTTTAATCTCCCTTTGAAAGCAAACTTCTACCTTCCAGTTCCCTTCATTATCTATTCTCATTGTTTATTCAAATTTTTCAGACCTTCCAAACAATTTCCACCTGCACCCTTTTTCTCAACCACCTCCCCCCTTCAACTGGCCTTTCATTGTGGCTACACCCAATCTCCCTTCCATTGTTTTGCCTTCCTATGACCCGTGGCCATTTCCCACCCTTAATCCTACCTAGGCCCACAAGGTCCAGGACCCAGGAGTTCTGTTCACCCCAGCTTATTGGCCACTCCCATCCAGATCTCCCTAGGCCCTTCCTCCCGTCACCCCAAACTACTTGGCCACTCCTAGATCACTCCCACAGTCTTTCTGTACTTAAGATTCACCTTTGCCCCCATTTAGACACTGAGAATCTTTCAAGCCTAGAGGCTGAGGCTTTCTCATGCCCGATCATCCTTAAGGCCTTCACCTGGCCTCCCCCATTCAGACGTTGAGCTTTCCTCACTCCCAAAAGGCTGAGACTGTCTCATGCCTGCCCATCCTTACTGGTGTCACCTGACTTAAAGATCCACCTTTGCCCCTATTCTGATGCTGAGAACCTCTCATGCCCAGAGGCTGAGGCTCTCATGCTCACTTGTCCTCACGGGGGTCACCTGTCCTGTATATGATTTATCTTTAATAAACTTTTTCTCTGGCTGGAAGAAAAAAAAAAAAGAAAATGCACAGGCAAAAAATTCTGCCCATTATTTCTTGGGCAATCTCAATGCAAAAGGAGAAGAGTGGAGTCAGATAGAAAATGACTATCTGTCAATACTCAGGATCCAGATTCATCTCTTGAACCTCCCCTCTCAATAATTCTCATACAGTCTTAGCATGTTCAAACCTGCCCACTAGTGCCCTACTAAATTACTCCTTTCCTATGGGATTCTTTAAAAAATTTTTTTTCTGTCAGACCTAAGATTTATTGATATTACAGTGAAACTCCCTCTATCAATGTGATTTGCTGCTTATATTCTCAGAGACGATATCTTTTTTTTTTTTTGGCAGTTGGGGTTAAGTGACTTGCCCAGGGTCACACAGCTAGTAAGTGCCAAATCTCTGGTCTGAGATAGGATTTGAACTCAGGTGCTCTATCCACTGAGAGAGAGAGGAAGAGAGAGAGAAAGAGAGAGACAGAGACAGAAACAGAAATAGAAAGACAGAGACAGAGAGAGAGAAAGAGAAAGAGACAGAGAGAGAGAGAGACAGAGACAAAGACAGAGAGACACAGAGAGAGAGAGAGACAGAGACAAAGACAGAGAGACACAGAGAGAGACAGAGACAGAGAGAGAGAGAGAGAGAGAGAGAGAGAGAGAGAGAGAGAGAG
>NW_020954569.1:35417547-35423260 GCF_900497805.2 Vombatus ursinus | reverse complement strand
AGAGAGAGAGAGAGAGAGAGAGAGAGAGAGAGAGAGAGAGAGAGAGAGAGAGAGAGAGAGAGAGAGAGAGAGAGAGAGAGAGTTTTGGGACTCATTTAAGTCAGCTCACCTAAAATGCAGGTCACGTTTTAAAGTTTGATCTTCATTATTAATATTTTCTCTGTAATTTCCTAAGTCAAGACAATCAACAACAACAAAATTGATCCCTGATTTGTAGCATTTGCTGATTTCTGAGGTTTAAATGCTCACCCAGAAAATTTAACAATCAGTTCTGATGAACCGATACAAGCTCGCCCTAGCACCACTTCTGCAGGTATGAGATAACTGCCAGGTCATCTGCCCAGGATAGGTTAAAGAGAATCTTGACTGTCCTAGATCTCTGTCTAGATGTTGTAAAATGTCTCTCTAAAAGCTTTGTTCCTATTCCTAAAATACTGTTGAGTCTGGCCCTTGGTTTTAGGGATAATGGCATCTCTTCTGATTAATTCCTACCTAATCTCACTCAATTGGGCTTTCTCATTCCTTTTCCTCTTTGTGCCCCCTCTCACCTGATCTCAGCTGCTTCAGTCCCATCCTGGTCTTTGTCTGACAGTTCAATCAATCAGTCAATCAATCAAAAAACAATTAAGTCCCCACTACACGTCAGGCACCCTGCTAGACAGTGGAGACCTGTCTCATTTCATGTTAAACAGCAACATATGCCATTTAACACTATGACCTCTCGGGGGAGATGTTTTTATATCTTCTTGATTCAAGAACAAATTCCTGCTTCTGCGCCTGGGGAGGCCCTTGACCGTCAGAAAGAATAATAGACCATTCAAGTGTAAGTATTGCTGGCATTGGGAGAACTGCCAAGAAAAACAATGTTTGTCAGCATATCTTTTAGGAATAATGTGAAGAGCAAGGGTGGCATATCACCACTCTGTGACTGATGTGTTGATAATGTGGAAGGAGGTAACAATTGTGTGTCTCTCTAAGAGCTAGGTTTGTATGGACTAAACAGAAGCAGGTTGCTAGGTGATATAGCAGCCCAACTCAAATATCAGTTTATTAGAAGCCTCCCAAGGGGACAGATGCACTACATGAGCAACCTTTCTTCGGGGCACATTTCAAAGCAGAGAGCAAAAGCATTTGGGAGACAAGGGTTTGCTAGGGCCTCTTCCCATTCTTCCTAGTCATCCTTTGCTAAGATGATATTCAGTTCATTTTAATCCAACAAGCATTTATTACTCAACTATATACCAGACACTGTGCTGGATACTGAGGATACAAGGACAGAAATGAAAGTCTTGAAATACAACATACACTTTCTCTCTTTCTTTTTTTTTGGGGGGGGGAAGAGGAGTTGAGTTGGAGCTATGGTTTTATCAGTGTAGGGAACATCTAGTGAAGAAACTCCTTTTCTCTGCTTATTATTGGTAACTGTTCTGTAATTATAGTATTTGAGAATTGCCTGAGGTACAAGTGACTTGCCTAAGGTCACACTGATAATGTGTATCACTGGTAGAACTTGAACCCAAGTCTTCTGATTCCCAGGTCTATTGCCTCTCCATTATACTAGTCTCCCTCTGCTTGCATAGATAAGGAAATACAAAACTATTTCTTCAGTGAGGTGGGCAAAGAGTCCTAGGACTCGGGGAGAGGAATAGGGGCTATCAGGATGGTCTTTGTTTAAGTCAGGCGGTAGCTCCTGAGGAGCTCTGGGCTTCATGAGGTAGAAGGAAGGATAGAGGATGTTCTAGGCATGAGGCGACACAACCTGGGCATGTTTATGGACATGGGACATGGAATGGCATGTGTGGAAAAGAGTGAAAAGGACAATTTGACCAGAAGTAGAATGATGGAGGGTATATAATCAGTAATATGTCTGTAGAAACCTCCCCTTCTTTGCCTATCAAGTAGCTATCTGCACACTCTTTAAAGCTGACCTTAGATAATACCTTTTCCTCAAAGCCTTCCTTGATACCTAGAGCGAGTAATGACTTTCTTTCCTCAGACTTCACATAGAACTTGGTTTTGTATTTCTCATATATGGATGTGCATGTATGTGCATACACACAAGTATATACGTATATACATACATGCTTATACATACACACATGTGTATATACACACATATACACACATATATGTATATGTATGTGTATGTGTTTGTCTGTGTGTGTATGTTTCTTATCCCCCTCTTAGACTATGAGACCCATGAGTGCAACATCTTATCTAATCTCTTCTTACCTCCCTCTATGATCTTGCCAGACTGGCTCACTTGTTACTTCTCACACATACTGTTCCTGCTTTGCTCTCCATACCATTACCCATGCTGCGCTCTAGGCCTGCCATCCTTTTTCATTCTGCCTCTTAGAATTACCAGTGTTCTTCAAAGCTCTGCTCAACTATTACTTCTTACACAAGGCCTCCCCTGATTCCTTCAGCTGCTACTGCTTCCCCTCAAATTACCTTATATTTATTTTTATTTACTTATATATGTGCATGTTATCTCCTCTATTAGAAAGGAAGCTCCTTAAAGTCCCCAGAAGGTTTGGTTTCACATTTGCATTTTGAGCAAGTAGCCTAGGGTCTGGCAGTCTGGATATAAGTATTTAAATTTAACTTTTAATTTAAATAAGTTAAATAAATATTTAAAATTCTTATTGATTCATTGATTGACCTTTAACGTATTGCTAAAATATACTTCATATGTATAAAAGATATTTAAAAACATGCTTTTAAATGTGACTTATTTACTTAATTTCTTGCTACAGTATACTTTTGTGTGTGTTTTTGGAGTTCTTTTGCTCAGAAGCTCTTGTTATTTAGAGACAAAAGGGCTTATGTATTTCAGCACAGAATTTTAAGTGCTAGAAGATATTCTAGATTCATCCAGCTCCCTCATTTTACAAGTGAGCAAAACTGGTGTATTTCTGTGTTTTGGGAAAATTTTACGGTTCAAATAATCTGATTTTTGTCTTTGAAGTTCAATGTAGCATGATATTTGATGTAGTAACGAATAGAATGCTTAGGGGTGATATTGACTGGCAATAGTGATAGACCAATAATGATACTACTAATAATATTTACATAGTGCTTATTATCTGCCAGGTACTGTGCTGAGCACTTCACAATTATCATCTCATTTGATCCTTACAACTATCTTGGGAAGTAGATACTATTATTAGCTTCATTTTACAAATGAGGAAACTGATACTACTGAGGTTATGTGACTTGCCCAAGGTCACACAACTAATAAGTGTCTGAGGCTGGATTTGCACTCAAGTCTTCCTGATCCCAGGCCTGGCATTCTATCCACTGTGCCACCTAGATGACCAAACATAATAAAATGGAATTGATAGGAATAAAAATAAGCCCTACATTTGAGTGAAAAATGGCCCACATATAAAAAGGGAAAGATAGGATTAGGTAATAATTATATGGAAAAGGCCTAGGGATTTTAATAGACTGTAAGCTTCATATGAAACAAATAGAAGCATAGGATATAGACTAATAGATGTGATAATCCCACTCTATTTCCTTGATGGTCTGACCACATCTTGAGTATTGTGCTCAGGGTTAGGATCCACATTTTAAGAAGGACACTGGCAAACAGAAGCCTCAAGAAGTATGGTGAATAGACTTGAAACAAAGCTACATGAGGGCAGATTGAAGGAACTGAGGGTAAGTATGGAGATTCAAAGACTTAGGCAGGAACATGACACACATCTTTAAGTTTTTGAAGGCCTGTGTTTTTATGCTTGAAAGGGATTAGAATTGTTTTATTGATCCTCAGGCCATCAAAGTTGTAGAGAGGCAGAGAGTAATGGATGGAAGTGGTAGAGAAATAATATAAGGGACAACTTCTTAACAATTAGAGTTAGTGGAATATTCTGCCCTTCAGAGATATTGAGAATCCCCATTGATATAGTTTTTTAATTGGAGTTTGTATAGTCACTTATGGCACATCTTATAGAGAGGATGTCTGTTTAGGTAAAGCTGAACTGAATAGTTAATCAATCCATAAGCATTTCTTAAGAATCTACCCTGCACCAGGACTCTTCAATTATGAGTTTCTCTCATTTAAAAAAAATAGGCTTCTAAGTATATAGTTTGAGGGGCAATGGATATTTGAAGAGGTAAGGGAAGGATTGGGGAAAGAACATTCAGTTCTAAGTATTATCTTTATATTTCCTTAGCACTATTGATAGGAATGTTTGGAGACCAAGACACCATGTTGGTTTATAAAGCTCCTTGGAGACATTAAAAATAACTGCTGCTTGACCAAATGTCATGGAGTTTTATTTACTCCCAAATGATCAACATTTTTCTATAACCAGTAAGCTAAGTGCTTAACTCTTTTAAACACCAGTTCAAATCTCATTGTATTTGATCCAGTTTTTCGTGTTTCTGAGATAAGTTAATACAGTACATGTGTGTTTAGGGATGGGAATGTAAAACCAGTTTCCCATCTGCTTGGCTTGAGCATTAATTCTCTCTTCTGATTTTGAAGATTCTGGCCAAATACAATTTTTATATATGCACTTTAAGTGAACTTTCTCTCCAAATGCAGTATTTCCATTATGCACTATATTTTCTAAAAATATACATATTCCTTATGCCACTGTGCCTCAGGACACCTACATTAAAATATTTGAAGATTATATATCATTAGATTTTGAAAAATAGTCTAATAACGGCAAAGAAACTATCCCTATAACCTAACTATTTCTGGGCTAAAAGTAAGTGGTTTTGGATTGCATGCGAAAGGTCAAGAGATTCAAGTTTTGTAAGAACTACGTGGGAGGCAAGGCTGGAGTTCCAATGGGGAGGATGAGATGTTTTGTGGAAAATACTCCATTATAACATTCATTGAAATTAGAAATGAAACTGTTATCAAAAATAGATTTGGTTTCAGCTGTTTAAAGGGGACATTAACATCTTCTAATTGTTATTCAATTTATGTACAAGATATATTGTGAGAGAATGAATTTTAATTGATAGTTACATTATTTATAATGTTAATTGACTTTTTATTTGTATAGCTCTATAGTTTGCTAAGTGCTTTCTAATTTTCTGTAATCCTGATACACCCAAATCAGTGCTTACCATGAACTTGCTAAAGAGCATCTAGCTGGTAAAAAAAAAATCAGCCAATAGCCAAAAAACATTTATTAAGCATTTACTATGTGCCAGGCACTATGCTGTACCCTGGGCATACAACAAAAGGTAAAAGATAATCCATGTTCTTGAGGAGCACACGATCTAATCGAGGTGACAACATATAAATAACTACGTACCAACAAGCTATATACGGTAAAAGACAAATTGGAAATGATCCAACAAAGGGAAGACATTAGAATTAAGAGGGCTTGAGAAGGGCTTCCTACAGAAGGTGATATTTTAGCTGGGATTTGAAGGAAACCAGAGTAGCCAGCAGATAGAGATGAGGAGAGAGAGCATTCCAGGCATGGGAGACAGTCAATAAAAATGCCTAAAGTTGGGGTATCCTGTTCGAGGAACTACTAGGAAGCTGATGCCATTGGATCAAAAGAGTAAGGTATAAGAAGACTGGAAGGTGTGTGTGTAGGGGCATAGGTTATGAAAAGCTTTGAACATCAAATGGAGGCTATTGTATTTGATCCTCAAGGTAATAGTGAACCACTGAAGTATATTGAGCATGTGTGTGTGTGTGTGTGTGTGTGTGTGTGTGTGTGTGTGTGTGTGT
>NW_020954569.1:35346176-35417537 GCF_900497805.2 Vombatus ursinus | reverse complement strand
TGTGTGTGTGTGTGTGTGTGTGTGTGTGTGTGTGTGTGTGTGTGTGTGTTTGACATAGTGTGACCTGCATTTTAGGGTAAGTGCTTTGGCAGCTAAGTGGAGGATGCATTGGAGTAGAGAGACTTCTGGAAGGCAGGCCAACTAGCAGGAGATTGCAGTTGTCCAGGCATGAGGAAATAAAGTCTTGCACCAGTGGGGTGGAGAAGAGAAGGAGGTATATTTAAGACATATTACAAAAGTAAAATCAACAGGCCTTGGTGAGACAGATGGGATGTGGATAATGAGGAGTTGAAGATGACATCTATGTTACAAGCCTGGCTGTTTGAGAGGGTAGTGGTGCCTTTGACACTAATAGCAAAGTTTGGAAAGGCTGCTGGAATTGATAATCAAAGGGTTGAGGGAAAGATGATGAGTCCAGTTTTGGACATTTTTAGTTTAAGATATCTATAGGACATTTAGTTTGAAACGTCTAATAGGTAATTTGGAGGGGTAAAACTGTTGTTGCTATTGTTCAGTCATTCAATCGTATTCTGACTCTTTGGGACCGCATGGACCATACCTTCCATGGAATTTTCTTGGCAAAAGTACTGGAGACGTTTGCCATTTTCTTCTCTGGTGGATTAAGGCAAACAGGGGTTAAGTCACACAGATAGTGTGACTGAGGCTGAATTTGAGCTCAGGTCTTCCTGACTCTAGGCCCAATGCTCTATCCACTTAGCTGCCTCCTGATGGAAGACTAGAGGTCACTAAAAAAGTTAAGGCTATACAAGTAGATGTGAGAATCATCATCATAGATATAATTGAATCCGTGGGGGCTGATTAAATCACCAAGTGAAATAGTATCAAGGGAGAACAGAAGAGGGCCCAAGACTGAGCATTGTGGGATACCCACAGTTAGTGGGTATGACCTGGCTGTAAATCCAGCCAAGGAGACTGAGAAGCAATAGTCAGATAGGTAGGAGAAATAGGAGAGAGTAGTACCTCCCAAAAAAACCTAGAGAGAAGAGAGTATCAAGGAGATGAGAACTATCAATAGTTTCAAAGGTTGCAGAGAGATTAAGAAAGACGAGGACTGAGAAAAGGTCATTAGATTTGGCCATGAAGAGATCACTAGTAACTTTGGAGAGAGCAGTTTCATTTGAATAATGAAGACAGGAGTCAGACTGTATGGAGATAAGAAGAAAGTAAGAAAGAAAAAGAAAAAAGTCGTTTAAAGCAATTTAGCTATAAGAAGGAGAAGGGATATGAGATATAGCTAGAGGATATGGATCACAAAAATTTGAGTGAGAGGAGAGAGAGATTCGGGTGAGAGAAAGAGAGAGTAATCTGGCCTATTGTCTTATCACTTCCAAGTTATAGACCCAGTTCACTGTTTGTCAGCAGTGCCTGTCTAAATTATGTGCTGACAGGAAAAAAATAGATTGACCATTTGAACATTCGTACCTGGGAAATGTGTATTCTTCATCCACTTACGTTTTCCAACGTGAATTGTTAGGCTAAGCCCTTTTCAATGGCCACTCATCTCTTCAAGAGGGCTATATAGTGTGCTGCAGCTTATTGAAATCAGTCCTCTGGAGAATGTCACCAGATGGAATCCAAATTAATTAAAAAACCTGTGCAGCGAATGCTTCATGACTGTGATCAATACATTTGTCAGGCATATTTGATGTCTCATTTGAAATTGATAATTAAAGAGTCATTAAATAAGGTTATGTTTATGGTCAAATCTATAGTATCAGGTAATTGATTTTAATGTATACATGCATGGACAATGCCTTGTTGGAAGGGACTTTTTAAGGCTACATTTTATGCTGAGTGAAATGCTTCTTTGCTATCCAACAAATAGTAAACACTATGAAATACTGTATTCTCAACTCATCTTGGCCATTTACATGATTGTAAAGATGTGGTATTTTGTAGATTATCCTTGATTTGTGTGCTGAAAATTCTCATAAAGATTTTATAGAAATTAAAAATTAGGCGCATGGTTTGACAGTTATGGATGTTTTTTTCCTCACCACATGCCCCTCCTCTGCCTTTTTAGTAACTATATCACAAAATGGTAGTTTCTTTCTTTCTTTCTTTTTTGGAATTATATCTTTCTTTGAGACATCTTTAAAATAAACCTCTCAGAGGGAAAAAATCAGACATCTAGAACATAAAGGGATGTTCAGGAATTGGTGAGTAGTTGAACTAATTGTGGTATATGAATGTAATAATATACTATTGTGTTTATAAGAAAATATGAAAGATATAATTTCAAAGAACTTCTAATGAACTGATCCAGAGTGAAGTGAGCAGAACCAGGAAGATGATTTATATAAAGACAATAGCATTGTAAGGAAAAACAATTTTGAAAGTCTCTGATCAAAATAATGAAACATTCATGTTTATAGAGGACTTATGATGAAGCATGTTAACCACTTCCAGACAAGGAGATAATAGGTTCAAAGTGTGGGAGGAAACATACATTTTTTGTTTTTTAGGCAATTGGGGTTAAGTGACTTGCCCAGGGTCACATAGCTAGTAAATGTCAAGTGTGTGATCTGAAGCCAGATTTGAACTTAGGTCCTCCTGACTTCAGGGCCAGTGCTGTATTCACTGTGCCACCTAGCTGCCCTGGAAACATACATTTTTGGATGTGATTGTTGCATAGATTAAGTTTGCTTGACTGTACTTATTTGATACAAGATTTTGTTTTCTTTTCTTCTTGTTTTTAATTAGAAGGCAGTTAGCAGTAGTGATAACCATTAAAAGAAGTCTGTGAAATATTTTTTAAATGCAGAGAAGAGAACAACAGAAAGTCCAGAAAGAAGCACAGACAAGCAGGACAGTTTTGAAGGTAATATATGGAAATTATTATACATTTTAAAAAGTAGTATGAAATGGAGACAATTTGCAATGCAAGTTTTATAAGCATAATTCTTTCTGTGTTCTACTGTGTGCATACAAAATGTTCTTTGGGGGGGGTATTTAGAGTTTAGAAAAAAAATTAAAAATTAAATTAAAAAAAAAACACCAAAATAAACTCCTCAGTGCTTTCTCAATTATCACTTCCATCACTGATTGTTTTTGTATTGTCAAGTCTAGCCAATTTTTTCAACATCATCATATTAAAGCTATTTCTGCCCCACCTATCCTCTTTTCTACTCGTCCACTTGCTGTGCATATCTAATGTTTCCAAGTCTTTTTATTTCTACCTTCATGATACCTTTTGCATTTGTCACTTCCTCTACATTCACACAGACATCACTCTGGTGCAGGCCCTCATCTCTTCGTGCCTTTTGATTGTTCTCTCTGCCTCAAGTTTCTACCCACTTCATTCCATCCTCCATTTAAGATGCCAAAGTGATTTACCTAATGCAGAAGTCTCACCATGCCACCCCTAAGCCACTACTCAATAATCTCTAATGATTCTTTATTACCTCCAGGATCAATTATAAAATGCTCTGTTTTGCATTTAAAGTCCTTTGTAATCTTGCCAATTCCCATCTTTCCAGTCTTCCGACACTTTACCCAGCTCCATATACCTTATGATCCATTAACACTTGCCTAACTTTCTCATCATGGCACATCATTCTATCTCCCAAATTGGTACTTTTTGTCTGTTCCTTATGCCCAGGATGCTTTTTCCTTAACTCTGCCCATTGGCTTTCTTCAAGATTCAGTTCAAATTAAATTGGTCAGTGCTCACACTATTTAGAGATTTCAACCTGTCTTCTTGAAGGTAATACTCAATCTGTGCAGATGTGACTTCAGAGGGATCTACAAGCTTTTGGTCTCTTTCTTTTCTTAATCCTGAACTCTTTTTCTATCACGAATTTCTCTATCCTGCCCTAGACCTACCTTCATGGTAAAGCCTCCAAGTAACAATTTATGCTTGAGGGTTTTTTTTTGGTAGAATTTCATCTTTTTTTTTTTCACAGAACCTTTTTTATTTAATTCTCTACAAGTACATTTTTGTTGTTGATTAGTTGTATCTGACTCTTCACGACCCCATTTTGTGATTTCTTGGTAGAGACGCTGAAGTGGTTTGCCATTTCCTTCTCCAGCTCATTTTACAGATGAGGAAACAGACAAACTTGCCCAGGGTCACACATCTAGCAAGTGTCTGAGTCCAGATTTGAACTTAGGTCCTCCTGACTCCAAAGCTGGTGCTCTATTCCCTATTTGCCCCATCTATCTGCCCCATAAGTATATTAGCTGCAGTTATTTTCATGGTGGTCTTGTTGCTTATGAGATTATGAGCAGTACAAGGCTAGATGTTTCTTGTTGTTTTAGACAGAAGATTGCAATTAATTTCACCAGCTCCTTCATTTGCTTCTCCAAGGAAGAACTGGATTCTTTCCTATTTAGCTACAACTTTCTTATATTGACAGATTTCACTTAAGGTGAAAATGTCAAAACTAATGTGACTTCTTCCAGTAGTATATAAATTCATTGTTGAATGAACAAAGTTCTCACATTTAGAATACCAATAATAAAATTAATGTTTTAGGCAAGCTGGGTTCAAATCTTACCTCTGAAGATTAACACCTGTGGAATATTAGTTAATTCACTTAATTTCCCTCAGCCTGTTTTCTCATTTGTAAAGTACTGGGGTTGGATTAAGTGGCCTCTGAGATTCCCCTTTAAACTCTAGATCTGTTATTCTCTGACATTATGATCTATGACTATACGTATGATTCTTAGCATGCTCAGCTGCCATCACTGCGAAATTGGAAGAAGGCTAAGGGACAGCCTTATACAGCACTGAGGACTGTTTTGTATTTTTCTTTATTTCACTCCTCAAAAGTCATTCTTTGATGTATCATTGTGGTGAAGAGATGAAACAGGCCTCCATTCTGCTGCCTATGCCAGAAGAATGTACAGTCTGGTAGGTTCTACAAGCCTGTAATGTTAGTCATATAATCTCAGTGATGGTCATTACTTGTTCTATAAAGACCGGTTTGACTAGGTATAGAGAGTCTCCCTACCAACAGCTTAATCATTGGAGATGAATTCTTTGATGATGGGGACCCACACAACAAAAACAATTTTAAAATGAAAGTTTGAATAACATTGTAAGAACTGAATTTTACCTTTTTTGCAAACAACCAGTATCCAAAGTGATCTAATGAGGTTATCATCATTCAGACTTGTTTCCCTTGAATCTTTTGATAGACTTCAAGGTGAAGAATAGAATCTGAAAATTAAAAGTTTTCATAATACTAAAGATAGTGTAAAGTTACTCTATTTTACAAGGCATTTGTATCCACCCATAGGAATCCTTCTATGTCCCTTATCATTGTATATTGTTCCAGTGATATTAGCCAGATAGGAAGGATCAGTTTTTTTATTAAAAATATATATTGTCCAGGAACATATGGTCATTCCATTGTCAAAGCAATATGTAATAATGAAAAAAATTTCAAAGGATAGGCATTGAACTTGCAAATTCTCACAGCAGAAAAAGTAGATTTTCTGTGAAACTTCACATTTTAGGTGATGAAGTCAATAGCTTCCACAAAATAATGATTCCCACCTGTCTTCAATAATGACCATAGGGAAATGGGACTTACTACACCAGAATACTGGGACATACTACACCAGCTGTAGGATAATAAAATTCAAGCTGAAATTTTCTTAACCGATCATCAAAGAACCAACCAATAAGAAAGCAATCGTTAAACACTCATTATATGCCAGACATGGTGCCAGGTTTGTGAGATTGTAGTTTTTAGAGAAAATATCTAGTCCTCTACCTCTTTGCTTATGTGATTGAGACAATGTTTTCTACGATAGTTGTATTAAAATCACCACATTTTAATGAATTGTAAGTTTTTATAAGGTAGAAAAAAAGGAAATCAAGAAAATACTGAATCCTTAGCTATTAAATACTCAGTATAATATGTTCATGATTTGCTTTAATAAGAAAAATTGTTTTGAGTATTTCAAGCTGTGTTATCTTTTTGCAGGAACATCAGTTATTTTAAGCATTAACTTATAAAAATTAGAAACAAATATTTGCAATGTTCCTTTTTAACATGCTTTATCTACATTTATTTTACACCAACAATACAAAGAATGCAATAATCTGCAATAATCATGCCTTCTTTCTCTCTCTCTCTCTCTCTCTCTCTCTCTCAAATTCTTCTTTAGTGACTTATACAAATTGATATCCATAGAAGGGAGTCAATGAATCCCTGTTTAAGAATTCATGAATTTTACTAGTATTTAAGATTCTGTCTTAATTTAAGTCTTCCTCTGATCTCTCATCATGTCATGGAGATGACCTTTAGTTCTCAAAAAGTATGTTTGAAGAGCACATGCTCTAGTAGGTATTAAGTAGGAAAGGTTCCAAGTACATCCTTTTGGTGATGTTCATGCATGCCTTCCAAGGACACACTAAGTTTTGAGAGACTCAGTTTCAAAAGAGTGGCTACCAAGTAGTGTTTTTTTTTTTCATCCTTATTAGCTTACAAAGACCATTGCCTGAGGTACTTAGGGTCCAAAATCTTAATGAGTGCAAAGAAGCCCACACTAACAAAACAATGGATTCTTAATGATTTAAAGCAAATGTTGTTAACCTTTGTGTGTGTGTGTGTGTGTGTGTGTGTGTGTGTGTGAATGGATCTCTTTGGCATTCTGGGGAACTCAGTGGATCCTTTTGCAGAATGTTGTCCATGTATAAATACATAGGATTACAAAAGAAACCAATTATATTGAAATACGGTTAGCATTTTTTTAAACAAGTACAAGGACCCCAGGTTAAGAATCCTTGACTGAAAGTGAGAGGCAAGGGACTGCAGTAAGAACATCTAGGCAATATACTTCCAATGATGTTGTTTGTCTTTCATTTTCTAAGAGGACCAATTACTGTATTGATTCACTTGTGAATTGGATTTGTGAGGCAGAGTTGCACAAAGTCATTTCACTCTCTCTTCCAGAGTCATTGAAGATGATTGAGCATGAAACTGCAAATCTACTATGCACAACTTGTTATTCCTTTCAAATATACAACAAAATTATCATATAAATTTTTTTCTTTCCTCCTCCCCACTCTAGAGATAGCCACCATTAGACACATATACGTATATATATATATAATTTTTCTATACATACTTCTGTGCAGATAGTGTCTTTCTTCATATGTCCTTCAACAGCTATTGAAATCTGAAATATATTTAAAGTAATAAGATTTTGAATGATAGTTGCCTTGTGAATACATCTTTCTTGGAAAGGTAAAATGCAAGGATGGGTGGTGTCAAATAAATTTTAAAAATGGTCTTTAAAATATTATCATTTTCTCTTTTGGTGTTTGCTAAATAGGTACTTAGTTAGGATCTTAGTATGTAAGGGGAATTATCTCTAAACTCATAATTGTGGCAAAGAATAGAACAACTGACAATTAATGTTAGAGTGATCTGGCCAGGTCAGAGAGAACCAAAAATTAGTGGTGCCTATTTTCTATCCTGAGAAAACTGAAACATGATAAATACAAGTATAATTCCCAAGGGCTGCATAAAATTTGCAATATCTTATTTAAATGCAGCCTGACCAGCATTAGAGTCAGGAGGTTTAGAAATCCTCCCCAGTTGTTAACATCTCTAATATAGTAACCATTTCCTATGTCAACAGGAGATTATTAATTTTTAAACTGTTCCATTTCCTTCTGGCATTATATTGAGTTTTCTGCATCTTCCGTTCAATCATATCCTAACTATCATCTCAAGCACTGGGAAAATAATTGTGACACCATTCACATACTTTAGGCAGAGGAATAGATGAGCAAATGTCAGGCTGGTTTAAACCAGTTCTGGTTTGTGTCTATTTAAATACTATTTTTGACCAATAGCAAATGTGTCTGTTTAGAATTTTTCCGTATGTATATTCATAATCTAGTGAAAAGATAACCCTATATATTCTACAAGTGGTGCCAGAGATACCTCAATTATTTTCCACAATTTAAATGAAGAGAGAGTGATGTATTTATGGCTGGTGTAATATTGTGACTGGATTTTATTAAAAATATGCTTATCTATATGTGCTTTTCAGATGAAATCACTGTGGGAAGCTTTCCAGTTTTTAAGATGCTGTGACTTTGGCAAATGTCTAAACATCTACTATTGGCTAGTCTTAAAGTCTAGCTCTCTGTCTAAAAATTAGGTGTGCTCCTCAAGATCTTTATTAAAAACTCCAGATGAAGGAGATGATACAGGTCCTAAAGAGTAATACTTCTACATCCTGGAATCTCAAAGGTTCAGGGGACCTTAGACATCATCTTGTCCAATCAGCCCCTTTATTTTACTGATGAGAACTTGGGCCAATCAGTAAAATCCAGGCCAGTTAGATCTCCTTACTCTCCAGGCTGTACTCTGGACTTCCTCTATCAAATTCCAGATCTTCATCCTGAAGTCCTCATTCCAGCTCTGGAATGCACAAATTGGAAGGACCCCCTTCTTTGTGATTTCTCTTCCCTCCCCTCTCCTCTCCTCTCTCATTGGATAGCTCTCCATCTATTTATTTCTGTAGAATGAACAGGCCAGTCATGTCTTATTTCTCTCCAGGATATACTCCTGACTTCTACCATTCCACTTCCCCACGTTTTCTTATCCCCCTAAACTTCCTTTTCAGTTTCTTTTTAATGTGTCTTCCCCCAGTGCCTAGCATATAATAAGTTTTGACCCCTTACAATCTGGCTCATAACCCAACACTTTGCTCAAACTGCCATCTCCAATGATGTCATTATCACCAAATTCAATGGCTTTTTCTCAGTCCTTACATTAGCTCACTGCAGCATTCAGCACTATTGCTCTCACCTCTTCTTTTGAGCATATGCTGTCATCCCTTAGCTTCTGTGATGTTTCATTTGTGTACTTTCAAATATCACCTCCATGAAAAAGATTACCAAAACATTTTATCTACATCCAATAACTTCCCAAATCTCTAATTCTGCACTTACAGCTGTCTCTTGTCTCTTTCACACTTATCCTGTCTTCTTCAATTTCACTGAGACTACTTTAGGTCAGAACCTCATCTCTTCTTTACCTGTACTGTAGTAATGGCCTTCTTGCTACTTGTCTCTCCCCTTTCTAATGCTATTCCCATTATTTTATTCCGTATTCCAATCATACCTTACTACTCATGCTTCCCAGTTCTTTTCCTTCTCAATTATTCTTGTTCATGGCAACCTCTAAGATTGGAATGGATTCCTTGCCTACTCTCCATTTATTCTTATTGAAGTCCTTCCCTTGAAAGGTCCAGTTTAGGTGCCATCTTCTCTATGAAGCCTTCCCCAAGAGGAAATGATCTTTCCTCCTAAATTTCTCTTTACGCTCTGCTTAGTTCTCTCCTTTGTACTTATTATCTTTTCCTTTGTATTATAGTGTTTACATATATAAGTGTGTGTGTGTGCATGTGTGTATGTTAGACACTGACTTGAGATCAATGTTTATATTGTATCTATCTCTGTATTCCCAGAGCCTTTCATGAAGCAGTTGCTTAATATTTGCTGATTTTTTTTAATACAAAGATATATATGACACATTTCTCAACCACAAGAAGCTTAAAATGTAGTAGAAAATATAAGACATGTAAAGCAAAACACAATGGATACCATGTTTTAAAAGGAATATAGATAAGCTAGGGGAAATTTAGAGGGGAGTTACCCAGATGGTGAGGTTACTCAAAACAATGCTTTGTGAGATCAGTTGAAGTAACCTGAGTAGATTAGTTGTGGCGAATAGATAATTTTAGGCATATTTTGGGGGCTAACATGTAAAAGTAGGATCACAGTTTTCTACTTGGTACAGAGGAGGGAACCTAGATCAATGAAAAGAAGTTATAAAGGGGAAGATTTCTGCTTACTATAATGAACTCCCTAAGAAGTAAGTTTTCAAAACTAGAGTGAATTATCTTTAGCAGTAGAGGGTTCACTGGCATCGGAACTATATGATCAAGGTGTCATAAGTGTTACACAGATAATTCCTACATATGGTAGGGATATAGGCTAAAAGGTCTCTAAGGTGCTTTCCATTTCTTAATATCTATGATTCTATCACCATTATTCTTCTCTACACATTGGATATTCTAATCTTTATATGGTAATGGTTTGATTTTTTAATATGAAAATTTTTTAAATATTTAATTTAATATTTAAAATATTTTTAATCTTAAATAAACTATCAAAACCCAGGCCTATGTTAAAATTAGGAAACATTGCTCTATATCTGGCAAGCCTATTTCCAATATCCTTGGGAAAACTCCATAGGAATCATTCACCTAGAATTGGTCAACTCATAGACAATACATGGTATTATTTCTGTAAAGCAAGGTTGATGGATAGCCTAAACCAGGGGTGGGAAACCTGCAGCCTTGAGGCCACAGGTGACCCTCCAGGTCCTCAAATGTGGCCCTTTTACTGAATTCAAACTTCGGAGAACAAATGCCCTTAATAAAAGAATTTGTTGGCCTAAGCAATGCTTCACAAGTCAAAACAAACATTGTACTTTCCTTTGTGTTGCCATTTGTAGTCAAGGAGGATGGATGAGAGACTTATTTTGTTTGCTTTTCAACTCTCAGACAATGAATAGTGCTCAATTATGTCAAACTCTATCACATACGGCACGGACTCTATGGAGCGTTCATTCAGGTGTATGATTAAATCCCATCTCCCACATCAATTGCAGTTTCTGTAATTGGAAGGAGTGGGCATGAATCTCTTAGTTGAATGGAGGTGGATTCACACACACACACATATGTATGTATATGTGTGTATATATTTATTTATATATAGACTTGCTTATCATTCTGCCAGGTAAATTCCACAGTATTGTCACTATTAGCAACATAATAATATTTGTCAGGTACTTTTTATGACAGAACCAAAACAAAATTGTCTTATATTTTATATCCCCCCCCCAAAAGAAAAAAAGAATTAGAAGGAACCTTCAAGAGTTGCATTTAATGTTTTAAAAGGATGCAGCTTCATAACACTGTATGCTTTCCGTCTTATTTTAACAAAGGTTGATTAAGTCAAAAAAGGAAAGATTTTAAGATAGATATTGACTTGAGTGTTATACCCTCCACAGAATCTCCCTTCCCGTGATGACTCAGTTTAGTTGTCATCTCTTTCCACAGGCGATTCAAATTTCTCAAACTAGAAGTAGCATGAGCTAGTAAATAGCTGTGTATTTTTGAAGTAAAAATAATTTTTGATTTCACAGGTTCTCCAGGATCTGGGAGATTTAAGGGTCATCAGAGGTCATTTAGTCAAACCTGTATCAAACCATTAGATTATAAGGTCCTTAAGAGCAGGGACTGTCTTTTGCCTCTTTATATATCTCTAGTATTTGGCCAATGCCTGGCACATAGGAGATGATTAATACATGTTAATTGGTTGATTGATTGAACAAGAATCCTCTCTATGGCTTGCCAGTTACTTAATTAACTATTAGGCCTTTGTTTGAAGACCTGCAGTAAGGGAGAACCCACAAGTTATCTCAAGCCACTTTTTTACAATGCTGATTGTAAGGAAGATATTCCTTATCTCAAACCTGTGTCCCTCTTTCTACTTCTCATTGCTACTAGTTTATGTTCTAGGGACAAGCAGAAAGAATCTAATCCCTCTTCCACGTGAAAGTCTTTAAACCACTTGAAGATAGCTATGATCTTCCTGAACCTTTTGTTCTTTAGGCCAAATATCCCTTGTTCTTTTGACTGATTCTTGAGCAACATAAAATTGAAATCTTCCACAAGTCTGATTGCTTTAAAGATCATCAATATTCTTTCCAGAGTGTGGTACGCAGAAATTAATGCAATATTCAATGTACTCTGACCAAAGCAAGAATACCTAGGGAGCATAACTGATACTCCCTAGTTCTGGGTACAATGTCTCTCTAAATGTAGGTTAAAATCCCATTACCATTTTTGGGTTGCCATATCATACTATTAACACATATTAGGCTTGTATTCCACTAAAACAATGAGATCTTTTTCAAGTTGCTATCGAATCATGTCTTCTATATTTTTTATGTATAAATGCATGTGTGTAAGAATTTACATTCATTTACATAAAATTTAATCTCATTATATTTGGACAACTGTTTTATCCTGTGAAGATATTTTTGTGTCTCAACTCTGTCATCCCATGTGCTAGCAATCTCTCCCAGTTTTGTGTGTTATGCAAAAATTAATGTGTTTGTCAACTATTCCATAAGGCATTCCATTACAGACTTCCTTCTAACTCAATAGCCAACGTTAATGGCTACTCTTTGGATCTGGCCAAACAAGTATAGAACCCCTTAGCAGTACTATCATTTAGTACGTATATCTCCATTTTTTCCCATAAGAATAGTGTGAGAGCTCTATCAAAAGCTTTGTTGAAATGTACATAAACTAAAGCTAGAGACTTCCCTTGATCTTCTAGTGCAGTAATCCTGCCAAAAAAGGAAATAAAGTTAGTGTGGCATGACTTATTCAAATTACTTTTGACTTTAATAAAATGGGTTATTTTGTTCCCAATCTGATGAAATGACCATAAGTTCATTTTCACAGTTGAACCTGATAGTTTCTTTGATTGTGAAAGTAGCTGAAAGCCAAGATAACATAATATACATTCTTTCTTTTGGAGAAATGGCAATGAGTAAACTGTAGTGAAAGGAACAACATTTCAACACTAGGAATGATTTTCCTAATGAAGTAGTTATTGGAAATAGCATGTTTAAGTTGAAACCAAATAAATCTTTGGAAAGCATGCAGTAGTATGAGAAGTCCTTCCTTTTGGAATTGGGGAATTGATCTTAATAAACCTAAGAGTTTTCTAACAATGTTGTAATCTAAGATTGGATTCGTAAGTGACTTAGAGGACATGATTAAGTCCTATGGGGGAACGATTTCCTTCCTTCTTCCTCCTTCAAGTCTTAGCAATTGTCTCTACAAAACCTGAAACATATATATGTATACACATTTTTTTTTCTAATCTGGCAGAGTTGTTTACTTTTTGTTACCATGATTTCAGTGGATCTAGAATCACCATAGACTATTCTTCAATAAAATGTTCAGATTGGAATGTATTCTCTACGTTTTGGTTGCACCTTTATACAGGTCTTAATTGATCAAGTCTGTCATATACTCTAGAACTTGGTTAACTGTTATGTGTGTGTATGTATGTATGTATGTATATATGTATTACATATATATATATATGCATCTATGTGTGGTTATTGACCATATTGACTACACACACACACGTATATACACATATGCATACATATATACAATATATATGCATACATAACAGTTAATTAATATGGTCAATCCTAGAGTATGTGACAGCCTTGATTAATCAAAGACTTGCAGAGGTGTATGTGTGTGCATACACACTTATGTATGTACACATGTATATATATACATATATACATATAAGCATGACTTGTTTTATTGCACTTCACTTTATTGTGCTTCATAGATACTGCATTTTTACAAATAGAAGGTTTGTGGCAACCCTATATCAAACAAGTCTATTGGTGCTATTTTTCCAACATCATGAGCTTACATTGTGTCTGTCACATTTTAGCAATTCTCACAACATTTCAAATTTTTTCATTATTATTATATCTCCTATGGTGATTTGTGATCAGTGATCTTTGATGTTACTTTTGTGATTGTTGTGGGATGCCATGAACTGTGCCCATATAAGACAGTGAGCTTAATTGATAACTGTTGTGTGTGTTCTGACTGCTTCACCACCTGGCCATTACCCCATTTCTCTCCTTCTTTTTGGGCCTTCCTATTGTCTGAGACACAACAGTATTGAAGAATATGACATAAACTTAGTTGATAAAACAGTGGCAGGGTTTGAGAGGATTGACTCCAGTTTTGAAAGAAGTTCTACTGTGGGTAAAATACTATCAAAGAACATTGCAGGCTACAAAGAAATCTTTCATTAAAGGAGGAGTTAATTGATGTGGCAAGTTCATTGTTGTCCTGTTTTAAGAAATTGCCACAGCCACCCCAACCTTCAGCAACCACCAACCTGATTAATCAGCATCCGTCAACATCAAGGCAAAACTCTCCACTAGCAAAAAGGTATGACTTACTGAAGGCTCCAGTGATGGTTAGCATTTTTTAGCAGTAAAGTATTTCTTGATTAAAGTATGTACATATTTTAGACATAATACAATTAATAGACTATAGTTCAGTATAAAAGTAACTTTTATATGCCCTGGGAAACCCCCCCCCCCAAAAAAAATCATGTGACTTGTTTAATTGCTATATTCGCATTATTACAGTGGTCTGGAACTGAACCCACAGTATCTCTAAAGTATGCCGCATATGTTGTGTATATTTATACATAACATTTGTGTATGTATATATGTAAATAGAAATAAGATAAAATTATGAAATGTTACTGATCAGAGGGACTTGAACTTAAACTTCACTCCTTAATTTGACTTCTATGAGAAGGGAAACTTGAAGAGCACATTACCTAAGGTCAGATAACTAGTGAAAGAACAGGAACACTGACTGATACAGGTCTCTAAACACCAGGGTAATTCTCATTTCACCGAGCCATCTTTAGTTCAAATGAAATGAATCTTGAAATGTGCCTTTAATCTTAGATCCACATATATCCATTATATTTATAATCCAAGTTTTATTTTCAAAAGTGAAAAGTTATTTTAAGTAGCTGCATTTTCAGGAAGAAATAAGGCAAGAAATTCATGAGACAAGAAACAGAAAGAAAAACTTATGGCTTGTAAAATATAAGCTGCTAGTTATTTTAAGCATTGAAGGTAAACATGAAAACAAAATTCTAAAATCTGGAATCCATTTAAAATTATGTAACCTTAAATGCCCACCAATAGAAGCTAGAGAATTATGCCTAAGGGCAAGTAATATCTGGTCTTTGGGGTGATATGGGGAGGGATAAACTTACAGTGACTGAATTCTGATTTTCCCTTTTATATCTTCAACTTCCCAAGGAGGAGGATGATGATGATAACAATAATCATAGCTAACATTTTTATAGCACTTACTTTGTGCTTAGTACAGGCATTGTGCTAAACTCTTTACAATTATTATCTCATTTCATCCTCATAATAAACCTGGGAGATAAGTGTTATTATTATCCCCATTTTACAGATGAGGAAACTGAGGCAAACAAGTTAAATGACTTGCCCAAGGTCTGTAATAAGATCAGGATTACTAATTTTCTGTCCTGTGGGATCCCCCATCCACCTACTGTGTAGGGTGGATTGACTGAAATGAGAAAACAAAGGTTTGAGCTTCCAAGCATATTGATTTATTAAGTAATGCATGCCAGTTGCATAACAAATGAGGACAAGGCCTTCCTCAGCTTGGCACTGGACTCCAAACACAGGAAGAGAGAATTTTAGGCATTAAAAGAACACAATTAACAGGCTACAAAACTGGATACAAGATTACATAATCTGATTCCTAATTGGAGGAAAGATTAGAAGCTTTCTGAGTTGGGAGAGGGATTAGTGAGTTTTGAGAGTTGGGAGGGGGGGAGAGTGAATAGTTACAATTCCCTGAAATCAGAAAAAGAAGTGTCCCACTTCTTCAAGTATCTGTATTCATTCAATCAAAGGAGTATGGAAATAGCAACTGATTTACTAGTATGGGGTCAGTTTTCAGATAAGATATAGGTGTTTCTTAAGATGTATAATTGTGAGAAAATTCCTTGCATCAATCTTCAGATATGACTGGGTTTCTGATCAGCATTACCGAGGCCCTTCATTAGTTAGGGGTCAATAAGCAACAGGTAGAGGTGGTCCAGTTTCCTAGCCGTACCAGGATAGGTTTAAACAATGAAATAAGGTTTTCTCACATTTCCCATAATTGAATAACAATTTTCTCATAAGACAGAAATTGAGCTGGACCCATAACTAAATAGAAGGGGAACTGAGCTAGCTCCAGAATTGAGTCATAAGTTGGAGTCAGTGTGGTTCATTCAATTTCCACAGTTCCCTCACTACTCAAACATTTCCCCAATCAGTGTTTTTGGTCCCTCAGATAGCTACCATCCCTTTCATTTCCCAAATAGTGTATATACTCAATGTGTATGCACAGAGTATCACTGATGCAGCTTCCCTCCTGGAAGAGGCCGGGGACCTTACTTCTGGGGCAGTTGTAATGAAGTGTGATGGGAGTGGATCTAAAATGTTCTGGAGAACGGGCAGACACTCTGTAACAGATTCTGGTTACTTAACCACAAGTGAACAGGAAGAAGTTTCTTTGCGGAGTCACGCAAGGGGCATCAGTCAGCCTTCACTTTTCTGCTGTTGGTTTGACTCCTCTGATGGCGTCGGATAATTCTGCAAGGGCCTTCCTTCTCTCTCCAGGATTGCCATCAAGCCCCATGGAAACAGTCCTTGTCCTTTTGCCTCAGCATTTGTTCTTTCATTTTAAGTGAAGATATTAGAGACTGTTGAGTTCTGAAATGTTAAGAGAGTGAGCCATCCAGGTGATCAGGCATCTGGGCTTCTGGGGTGTCTAGGAGTGAAGGTCATGTAGGGCTTTTTAGTTGACCTGGCTTAGACCTCCAAAGGATTGAGGAGTGACCTTCAAGACCCCACCCCACAATAGTTCTGAGGAGGACTCATCTGGCAGGGATGCCACATTTGGACATGAACTTAATGGAATCAATGCTATGTTGATGTCAGCACACCAAACAGTGCTAATCCTGAGCCCACTATCCCCAGAGAATGAAGTGATATAAAGGACTATGTCCCCAGGGTGCTGGAGGGGAAATGTTTGCACTTTTATTCTCTTTATATCTTTGGGGTAAATATCCTTTTCTAAAAGCAAAGTGAATGGAACTGAGGCGCTAGTCACTCATGCACTGGGTGCTACCAGGGTTGGCAGAAGAAGGCAAAGTGATGGGGGCTCAAGCAGATATCACTGGAGAGGAGACATAAGGAGACAAGCCTCCGAGAAATACCCATAGGACATTGAAGGAGAGAAATAACAGCCATGTTCTGGGAATGAACAGATCATCCTGTGCAGGTACATCATCCATCTTTATGAAAAGAGTCATATTGGAAATTAAACACCTGATTCTATTTTTGGTGGGGGAGAAGGTGCAGGGGGCTAAGAACTGTGATTTCATTGACATAGGAAAGTTCTTTTGTGGAAACTTTCTACATTTATGCAGGGCCCAGCAATTGTGCGTAACTTAGAAACTTTGCATGCAGCCTCAGTCACAGAGAGGTTAAGTGAGTTGCCCAGGGTCCCACAGATAATATATGCCAGAGACATGATTTGAATGCAGATATTCCTGACTCCAGCACTTGCTTTACAGGCCCACGACCCATGCTTCTTCTCAAACATTTGATAGCTTTGAATAATAAGAACAGTTAACATTTATATGGGACATTAAGATTTACAAAGTGCTTTATATACATTATCTTGTCTGATAAATAATGCAATAGATTCTGTTTGGACAGATTATTTCAATGTTTAAGAAAATTAACATTTAGCAAAAAAAAAAAATAAGCAAGGCAATGTGTTCCAAAATCTCAGCATTGGAGATAGATCTCTAAATATTAAACCAGGAAAATCGAGGTAGGGGTAATAGCCAAAGGGTGTTACAACACAGTTTCAGTATCACCATCATCACAAATATTTATGAGGTACACTAAAGCCTCTGTTTTAGAAAAAAAAACACAAAAACGATTATGTGTAACCAGTAGTCAGGATTACTGATCTCTTTCCTCTTCTTCTCTTTATGTGCTCTGGCTATTTGTATGTTTTTTCCCCAGTATTAAAACATAAATTTTTATATGGAAAATTATATGAATTGCCTTGGAGTCTGCAAAGATAGCTCATTTGCTCCTGAAAAAAAATCCCCATGTGTCTCTGGAGAAAACAATATGACAGAGCAAAGACAGTGACTTCAGTATACTTAAAATTAGGTTTTGCTTAATCTTTCATAGGTCTTCTTTTAATTTTGTATATAGTATAACAAAACAAACCATATTTTTTTTTTTACTCTAATACCTCATTGCTTAATCCGCAATTTATGGTTTATGCTACCCAATAAACCTGAGTCAAAGAGGGAAAACACAGTGAGGTCATGACACTATAGATTTGGAGATGAAAGGGATTTTAGTCATCTAGACCAATTTATTCATTTTACAAATGAAGATACTGAGGCCTAGAGTTTTGCCTCCCGGAGTTGTGCTTCCCAGAGTTGTGCTGAGGCACTGGGTGATTTGACTGCGGGAGAACGTTGTAGCCCATGGTGGTTTTCCAAGCTGGTATTACCAGTTCCCCTGCCTGTATTGAGGCTTTGTGGGTGTGGGGTGTTTGAGAGGGTCCTGGTGTTGGCACTTGCCTGCCGCACCAACCTGGGTCTCAGGCTCTTCTTCTGATATGCTGAGGTGGGGCTTGCTGCTGGCTTGCTGGGACATCTCCCATCCTGTACTGCTTCCCCTCCCCCAGAGTGAGAGGGGCCTTTCCTGTTAATTCCTCAAGCTTCCTGGGCTATAAGACTGCAGTACACTGTGTTTTTTGTTGTCTTCTTTTCTGGCTCAGGGTTTTTCCTGGGTCGATATTTTCTGGGCTTTCAGAGGTCAATGAGGGAGGGTGAGAGTAACTTATTTCTTACTCCACCATCTTGGCTTCCAGAAGTGGAACCCACCCAGGTCCTCTGATTTCAAATCTGTAATAGATTCTGGTTACTTACAGTCTTTTGTCTATACCATACAGTTTCCTCCAGGTAAATAAAGAATAAGGCTAGATTCCTGAACCAACCTCTGCCAATCAGGCTGTCATCAGATCCACCTTTACACTTGATATTTTAGAGCATCACTAGACAGGAAGATTTCCTTAGAGGGAAGGGAAATGAGAGGAAGAGGGACATGCAGACCACATGTTTAGTGCAATGGCTGGACTTGGAAGGAGATGTAATTTGAGGGACAGTTTGATTCATATGTTACAGGATCTGGCCAATGAGGGCCCAGCCCTTATGAGCAAGTACAGCATGTTTAGCTTGATGCAGTTCCTCATGTGGACTTCAGAACATGTGCAGATAGGCTATGATAGGTACCTGCCCACTTACTTCAAAGGGAGATAAGCCTCTTGGTTGGATACCTGGGGAGACCTGAGACCTGTGAATGTGAATGTGAATGCGCCTCTGTTCTTTGCTTTTTTTGTATCTGTTTTCTTCCCCCTTCTTTTAGGTGAAGGAGAATTGGACAGGGCTATGGTTTTGCCAGCTTTGAAGACTGGAAAAGCAGAGGTCAAGCCAAGTCAATAAGCATTTATTAAGTGCTTACTGGGCACCTAGGTGGCACAGTGGATAGAGTGCTGGGCCAGGAGTCAGGAAGACTTATTTCCCTAAGTTCAAATATGATTGCAGACATTTACTAGCAGTACGACCCTGGACAAGTCACTTCATTTCCTCAGCTGTAAATGAGCTGGAGAAGGAAATGGCAAACCCCTCCAGTATCTTTGCCAAAAAAACCCCAAATGGGTTCATGGAAAGTCAGACAGGACTGAAACTGCTGAACAATACGTGCTTGTGCTTGCTGTTTGCCAGGTACTGAGCTAAGTAAGCACGGGGAATACAAATGAAAGCCGAAACAAAGGCAGTCCTGGGTCTTCAGGAGATTAAATTCTAAAAGAGGGGAAGCAATACATAAAAGAAGCAGCAAAGGTGTGCTTTAGGGAGTGGATGGGCTGGGATGGGCTGGGTTGGGGTGGAGATGAGAGGGTGTAGCTGTGGGCAGGGGCTGGGGAGTCGGGATGGTAGAGAAAGTCCAAAGAATCAGAAATACTTCTTGGAGAAGAGCAAAGATGTGATTGTCCTGGAGTCCTCTTTAAAATGGAGATTCTGGGAGAAAACAGCCAATCCGAGGGAGAGGCCACAGGCTAGAGGGGTATTTCTAATGTGTGAAGGTAGAGTGAACTTCTGAGGTGAAGAGGTTTCTGTGACTTTGAAAAAAAATTGGGAGTCAGAAGGTTCAGTGGATTCTTTTTCTGGTGCCCCCTTATCTTCCTTCTTACCTTTCTTTAAATGCTTTTTATTGTTATTTGTTGGGAGGGGTGGGATTCAATGCCTCTATCCAACATTTCTCCAATGTCTCTTCGTCCTTTTTTTTCTTGTTTTCATCTTTTCTTCTCTTAATGCCACTAGAAGTTACTTCTGGGCATGCCCAATGGTCAATAACAGTTTCAGCTACAAGTAAAAACTATCCCAATTACTTAAATATAGTTTCATTTTCAAAAAATCAAACCAACTATCTTCCCCATAACATTTTTGCCAACATACCTTTCTAGATCAAGTGAGTTTTGCTCTGCAACCTTAGCCAAAAGAATATTAGTGTAAAACAAACAATGCCTTTAAATCAATTGATTTTTGCCTTAATGAAACTCTTGGGTCCAACAAATTAGAAGACCCTCCAGCACCTACATTAGTAGACAATTTCCATTTGTATTTTTTAAGGTTTTGTATTTTTTTTTCCTAATTCCCTTTCTTTTTGTGAGTCAATAATTGTCTGTATGTGATTAAAAGTTCTTCTATCCCAGCAGACATTTGACTTGTCAAGTTAATTGTTTGAGAGGCTATTCTTATTGAGTGACCTGCCTTTTGGGGTAATGTGATTGCTGCACATGATGGGTGGGGTTGAAAAATGTCAGCATTCTAGCAAGAGGTGTATTTTAATGAGCATAGCTCTGGGAGCAAGGGCTTTACATGGGCTGCTCACAGCTATGATATGAACTCCCTCCCTCTGAGAGCTTAGCTAAGAATTTTTGACTTGCTTTCTAGTTCATCTTTCCCATCTGCAATATGAACAGGATAATTTCTCACAAGCAGGCCAAGAGATTTGCCCTTGTAGCTTTGTGCTTATTCCCGTCTCCCTTCTCCATACTCCTGAGTTTGCTCTCTGCATGCAGAGAATGCACCCTGGGAATCGATATGAATAGTTTTCTCAGAGCTGAGCAGGGTCCTTAGATGATACTACTGGGAGGGGAATTAGATGAGGAAGGAAGTTGTAAAGATGGTAGGTCAACAGGGGAGGAAGATGTTTCTGGTGAGATGTCAGAGGAATGAGTTATGGAGGAGGTTATGATGAGAGAGGAGGGAAGAACAGAGTAGAAGGGTTTACTTTATGAGCTTTTTCTGCTCCCAAATATAATCCAATTAGATCATTGCATTCTATTTTGTGGGACTTCTGGATATTTTTTGGTTTGTTAGTGTGTTTTTTGGAATTAAAATAGCTTGTAGATAAGGCTCAAAAATCTCAAACTAAGAAATTACCACTGGGCCCACTTACAATTTATCAATACTATTTCAAAGCTGAACAACTCTTTCTCGTATCATGTGACTAAAAGAGTGCATGCCTTTAAAAACACAGACACAGCCATCACCCACAAACATACATTCCATGTAAACATATCATTTCTAAAAACTACATAGTGTTCTCCCTTAGGGATGGTCATACTATATAGTTTTAAACTTCCTGTGATTGATCCCTAGTGAGGGAAAACCCCTAATTCCTGCTGGGAAGAAATGCTAGAATCAGAAGGGACCTTAGGTATCTATAATCTGAAATCCTCCTCTCATAGAGGAAGAAACTGAGGGCTAAAGATGACATACAAGTGGAATCCTGGTTTTTAGAATCCTAGTCAAGACAGAAGTAAGATGGGATGATGGTGCTGAACAATAGATAAGGATAAGGACTTAACCTGTAACTTCATAGGCATAGCTAATTTCCAGGTTACCCTCTGTCAATGCAGGTCATCATTAGTCTTAGAGAGTTGCTTAGAGCCCTGAGAGGTTAGATGAATTGTTATACACATAGTCATATACGTAGTACATTTAATAGGTGGACCTTGAACCCAGACCTTCCTGGATTTGAGACTATCTCTCTATCACTATATCTAGCATATTATTTGCAAAAAAAGATGGTTTTATTTCCTTGTTGTGCATTCTGATTCCTTCTATTTCTCTTCTCTCATTGCTATTGCTAGCATTTCTAGTATAACATTAAATAATATTGGTGATAATAGTCATCCTTGTTTTACTCTTGGTTTTGTTGAGAAGGTTTCCAGTTTATCCTCATTATAGGTAATGCTTGCTGATAGTTTTAGGTAGATAACATCTTATAATTTTAAAGAAAAGTCCATTATATCTATACTTTCAAGTGTTTTTTAATAGTAATGAGTATTGCATTTTGTAAAATGCTTTTTCTGTACCTACTGATGCAATCATATGCTTTTTATTGATTTTGTTATTGATATAATCAATTATATTTATAGTTCCCTTATATTAAACCAGTCCTGCATTCTTGGTATAAATCCCACTTGGTCACAATGTATAATCTTTGAGATATATTTCTATAGTCTACTAGCTAGTACTTTATTCAGAACTTTTGCATTGATATTCATTAGTAAAACTGATCTGTAATGTTTTCTTTGTTTTTGCTCTTCCTCCTTTAGGTATCAGCACTATATTTGTTTCATAAAAGGAGTTTAGCAGGACTCCTTCTTAACTTATTATTATAAATAATTTATTTAATTTAGGAACTAGTTGATCTTTAAATGTTTGGTAGAATTCACTTGCAAATCCATCTAATCTTGATGCTTTTTTCTTAGGAAGCTCATTTATGGCCTGTTCAACTTCCTTTGCTAAAATAGATTTATTTAGGTATTCTTTTTCCTCTTCTGTTAAGCTGGGCAATTTATATATTTGTAAGTATTCTTTTGTTTTACTTAAATTGTTAAATTTATCGGCATGGAAGTGGGCAAAATAACTCCTAATAATTGCTTTAATTTCATCTTCATTAGGGGTGTAGTCATTCTTTTCATTTTTTATATTGGTGATTTGGTTTTCTTTTCCCTTTTTAAAAATCATATTAACAAATAGTTTATTTTATTATTGTTCTCCCATAAAAGCAGCTCTTAGGTTTATTTATTAATGATTTTCTCACATTTAATTTTATTAATTTCACCTTTAATTTTCAGGAGTTTTAATTTTGTGTTTAGTTGAGGATTTTTAATTTGTTCTTTTTCTAGCTTTTTAAACTGCCTACCCAATTCATCGATCTACTCATTCTCTATCTTACTGATATAAACATTTAGAGATATAAGTTTTCCTTTGGTTAATGCTTTTGCTGCATCCCATAAGTTTTATTATGTTGTCTCATTATTATCATTCTCTTTAATAAAACTGTTGTTTCTATGATTTGTTCTTTGACCCACTCATTCTTTAAGAGTAAGTTGTTTAGTCTCCAATTAATTTTTAAGCCATGTTTCCATGATTCTTTATTAAATGTAATTTTATTGCAAAAGGATGCATTTAATATTTCTTCTTTTCTGTATTTTACTACAAGGTTTTTATGCCCTAATATATGGTCTGTCAGTTTTTGTAAAGGTACCATGTACCACTGAGAAAAAGGCATATTTCTTTCTATTCCCACCCAGTTCTTTCCAGATGTCTATCATATCTAACTTATCTAAGAGTGTACTCATCTCTTTGTCATCTTTCTTATTTTTTTTGTTAGATTTATCTAGTTCTGAGAAAGTATGGTTGAAGTATCCCACAATTATAGTTTTGCTATTTCCACCTGAAATTAATTTACCTTTTTCTTTAAAATTTGGATGCTATGGAATTTGGTGCATATATATTTAGTATTACTATTACTTCATTATCTATGGTACTTTTTAACATAATGCAGTTCCCATGTTTATCTCTTTTAATTAATTTTTTTTTAGCTTTAACTTTGCTTGAGATCATGATTGCACCTCTGTTTTTTTTTTCATATCAGCTCAAGCATAATGAATTCTACACCAGCCCTTTATTTTTACTTTACTTGTGTCTCTCATAAGTAAGTGTATTCAAGCTCACTCATGTTTTACCCATAGAAGAGCCCCCAACTTCAATTCTATTCACTCTTATTTTGAGCCTAATCTGAATGATATTAAATATTTGGTCCATAGACCACAATCAAGTAGCCAGTTAGAAGAGAGCCTCCTACTTGAGGTGGACATCCTAATAGCAAAACAAAATAAAACTAAAAAGCTGGAGAATTAAGGATGAGACAGTATAAAAATGCAAAAAGAAGAAACTAAAAAATCAGGGTAGTGTGCACACATTGGAAAAGGATAAATATCATGGAAGGCAGCCTGGTATGACAGAAAGAGTGCTGCCTTGGAAGACAGAGGGCCTATGTTCAAATACTACCTCTGACAATACCTGGGTGACCTTGAATTAGTCACTTAACATCCCTAGGCCTCAATTTCTTCATCTGTAAAATGAAAGGGTTGAACCAGATGTCCTCTGAAATTCCTTCCAAGACCTGATCTATGATCCTTAATAATGCTGTATTATTACAGAATATCAGACACTGTATTGTTGTATTGTACAATAATTGATAATCAGAAAAATAACTGAGTCACAAAGAAAAGGTGATAGGTTTAGCATATTATATTTAAGAAGCCAATGAAGTGTCTAATTAATTTTAGGTGGATTGACATCAAAACTATAAAAATAAAATATTCAGTGTTTAAATAATATTCAGTTACCAAGAAAAGTCACTTATGTGGAATATCCCATTCTTTAATGATGCTGGTTAATAAATGTCATTATTATATCCCAAAACTCTGGCTGAGCCCTTCAGTACTTCCATGTATATATATACATATATATCATATCATATCATATCATATAGCCTAAATTTCTTACTTAGCTTGGTTAGCCCTTAGTAGGTAGGTATCTCCCTACATTTCTAGTCTCATCTTAAAGTACTCCCTTCTATGTGTACTGTGTTCAAGCCAAATTAGACTATTTGCTGTCCCTCATTTTCCTATTTCTGTGCCTTTGCTTCTGCCATTTTTTAAGCTTACAATGATTTCTTTAATTTCTGACTTTCAAAATCCTACTTATACTTCAAGTACGATTGACGAGATGAATCTTTTTCTGATTCTTCCTCATTGGAAATTGTCTTCTTTTCTGCCACCAACTAGTGCCTTGTACTTTTCTTATGGTCTTATCACATTCTATTCTACATTATGTAGTAGAGTTGTCATGTGGTATTATATATGGACTATAACCTCCCCAATAGGTTGTAAACTCTAAGACTACAAGAACCTTGTCTTAATTATCTTACTTATTATCTTAATTATCTTTATATATTACTCAGTACTTAGCAAAGTTGGACACATAAATAGACTTGGCTGTTGAATGAATGAGTGAATTAATGAATTATTTATAGACTACTGGGGTTGCATCCATTTTGGCATGAGAGCCATCAGTCCCACTTTAGGAAGAAAAAGAATAAGAGGGCAGAAGGAATAATGAGAAACAGAAAGGAGGGGAGGGAGGCAAAGTAGAGAGATTAGAGTTGTCTGAAAATAGAATGTACTACTTCAATGAGGTCATGAATTTCCTGTCACTGAAAGTGAAAGGTATTCAAGCAGAAAATAGTTGACCACTAGTCAGGGAAATTGTAAAGAGAACTCTTTCATTGAGTAGGGACTAGATAACCACTAAGGTCCCTCTCAGCCCTACAAAAATCTATAATTCTAGCCAGAGGGATGAAAGTAAGCATATATTCTAACTGAGGAGAAGTAATAGGCACACTGAAGGAATGACATGTATTTATTTGCTCATCTACAATATATTTTCTTCCCCTTTCAGAAGTGTTTATTAGCTGTTTGGCTCCTTACACATCATGAATAAATTGTAGTTAATGTTCACTCTTAGATTAATTACTCTGGATGAGTTTCACAGTTTTATAGTGTAAATAAATCCAGTGATTTGTGAAGTCCCTCTAGCACATTGTATACTTTTTCTGTCTCTCCTTGAAACTGTCACTGTCTTATTTTATTAATTTGTTTCTATGGTGATTCACTCCACCCCCCTCCTAAAGGTTCCCCCTCCCCCTCACTTTCTATAGTGAGCATGGATATCAATATATAAGCTGGTTATGAGTCTCTGCTTAATAATAGCACCAGTTGTGCCAACAGATTGGCAGGGACTGAAAGTCCTAATCACTACTGGCAGTTCTTGGGCATATACTATCTTAATGAACATACGTTCTCTAGATTGTACAATTCGTTAACACTTTCCTGAGCAGCACTTAAGAAAAAGCCAGCTCCCGCTACTGTAACAGAGGGAGTTGGTTTGCCCCATCCACAGGTTTAGTGGATCATAGAATTTTAAAGCTGAAAGGGATTGTGGAGATCATCACGTTCAAACTTTTTATTTTACATGGGAGGAAACTGAAGCTCAGAGAGACTGAATTTATTGCTCAAGGTCATACAAACAACTATTGACAAATGTAGAACTCAGGCCTCCTCACACTGAATTTGGTGCCTTTTCTAGTATACCAATGCCTTTTATTAGGAGCTCCTGCTTACATGGTATTTATGGTTTTAGATTTTGCATAATGAGAAAATAGTCATCCCTATGTAATAGTTTAATACAGCTAGACAGTATAGTGGATAGATAGCATATTGAATCTGGAGCAAGAGAGATCCAGTTCAAATACTGCCTCAGACACTTCTTACTATTTGTGTGATACTGAGAAGTCACTTTACCTTTTTTAGCCAGTTTCCTCATCTGCAAAATGGAGGATAACAATACCACCTACCTCACAAGGTTCTCATGAGGCTCAAGGGAGATTATATATCTCTATCTCAATCTGTCTATCTGTCTATCTATCTATCCATCTATCTATCTACCTATAACTATCTATCTATTGTGTTTAACACAGTGTCTGACACATAATACCATACATACTAGGCATGTTAATAACTTTTTTGACTTGACCAAAAATCTCGCTTAGTAGACTGAGTACATTCTTGGTGAAAATCTGAATTGGCCCAACCATTCTGAAAAGCAGCTTTAAATGATAAAAAAAAATGGAGTAAAATCTCAATTTTTGATTCAGAGACCTTACTGTTAGATGTTTGCCTCAAGGAAATCAAAGATAAAAGGATACTATATACATTTTTAAAAAATCTTAGGTGTCTATCAGTAAGCATTTATTAAGAAATTATCATGAGCCAATAGCTGGACTGAGTTCTAGGAATACAAAGAAAGGCTTTTAAAATACAGTCTCTAATGAGTCTTTTGGAATTATCTTAGATCACTGTATTGCTGAGAAGAGTTAAGTCTATTAGAGTTGATCATTGCACAATGTTGCTATTACTGTGTATAGTGTTCTCCTGGTTCTGCTCACTTCACTCAGCATCAGTTCATATAATTCTTTCCAGGTTTTTCTGAAATCCACCTGCATCATTTCTCTTTTTTTTCCTTTTCTTTTTCTTTTTTTTGGGGGGGGGTAGGCAATAGGGTTAAGTGACTTGCTCAGGGTCACACAACTATGTCTAAGGCCGGATTTGAACTCAGGTCCTGCTGAATCCTGGGTCGGTGCTCTATCCAGTGCACCACCTACCTGCCCCTCATCATTTCTTATAGCATATTAGCATTCCACTATATTCATCTACCACAACTTGTTTAGCCATTCCCTAATTGATGGACATCCCCTCAATTTCTAATTCTTGGCCACCACGAAAAGAGCCGCTATAAATATTTTTGTACATGTATGTCCTTTCCTCTTTTTTTTTGATCTCTTGGATAAGCCCTAGTATGTTATCCACATCCAGAGAAAAAATCCAGAGTCTGAATGCAGATTGAAGCATACTATTTTCTCTCTCTCTTTTTTTTTGTTGTTTTTTTTTTTTTCTTCCTCATGGTTTTTCCCTTTTGTTTTGATTCTTCTTTTATAACATGACCAATATGGAAATATGTTTAATATGATTATACATATACAGTTGATATCAGATTGCTTCCTGTCTTGGAGGCAGGGAAGGGGAAGGAGGGAAGGAGAAAAAAATTTGGAACTCAAAATCTTATAAAAGTGAATGTTGAAAACTATCTTTACGTGTAATTGGAAAAAATAAAAAAAAATAAAATGGAAAAAAAAAACACAGTCCCTGACTTCAAGTGACTCACATTCTAGTGGGGATGGCAATATACAAATAACTATGTGCATAATAGATATATACAATGTAGTTGGAAAATAATTTCAGAGAAAAGGCCCATTCAAACTCTCTCACAGTTGTAAGGATTTGAAGATATGTTCCAGAACCAGATCACATAGGTGCTTGGAAGCCAATTGCTAAATTTTCAGTGTGAACATTCTCATCCTCAGAAACTGGCAAATAGGACAAATTGATTTATTGTTTAATGTTGAATTAAGAAAGTGATGGAGAAAATGTTAATAAAGTAATTTAAACTTAAAAATCTTTCATGTGTACATTTTTTTTTTCTTCTGTAGAACTTGTTAAAACATTTGCCAGCACACCTCTGCCAAGAGGGTAACATTGTTGTGGGGAATATATTCCCCCATTCAACACTTGGGTTCTTCAGCCCTGAAAAATGCCCTTCCACTTACAAAAATCGGGCAACTCACAATGATGACTCATTTAGATGTTAACAAAACCAATTACTTAGCAACCAGGCCAATGAAATAATAGAAACATCATAAGTACTTACAAATTTAAGCATATGCAGGAATACTAAATGCATCACGATGAACACACAATATTCGGTTTTACTCTCTCATGAATGCAGAAAATATCTGTGAGCAAGAGTTCTTTACACTCTTATAACAACCTGCCAAGGAGGCAGATGATGAGGAAAGCCCATGTGCTCGTGGGCTGTTAACTTGCAGCTCTGGAATGATAAACTTCAGTTTCAGGACCCGTCTCTAATAGCTCCTTAATAAACATCACTTCTGTGTTGAACAGATGCTTCCACTGCTAAGCCGAGTTGCCCTTAATGTACTTCATTAACACCTCACTAAGCATGAGACTCAGCCAAGCTAGTCAGTCTTCTGCATGATTGTTTGGTTCCTGTCTGCTTACATGAACTTTACTCCTTTCATCAACAAGTGACAGTACAGAAAAAGGGGGTTGTAATGTCTCTTGAACCCAGTTCTAAAATCTATCCTTTCACCCCTCTTTCTCTTTTTGGATTCAGACTCTAGGTCCTTTCTGCAAATGACCCCACCTTAGCTTATGATTAGTAATTCAATTCTCATCTTCTGTCTATAATCAAATAAAATATATTGTTCCATATCATAAAACCATCCCAGTCTCCTATTCCCCTAATTGTTACCATCGAAAATTCTCCAAAAGTTCATATACTCATCATTGAAATATATTTTGTTGTCTCTTCCCTCCAGCATACCATGAATTTTTTTACATTCAAAATGAGAAGCTGATATCTCAATGCTCTCTCTGAGTCAGAGTCACTTGAGGCATTGATTGTCTTAGAACTCTGAGTAGAACCGTGTCCCCTACAATGAAGGAAGACCACTCAGCAGCTGCTTGTTCTTAGAAGTAGACTCCCTCCTAAATATATTAGAATATCACTGTGCTATAAGAAATGAGGATTATGAAGAATTTACAGAAACATGGGAAGACACATGAATACTGCTTGTATGACTTTGGCAAGTCATTTCTCTAGGCCCCAGTTTTCTAATCTGTAAAAAGAAAAAGTTGAACTACATCAGAGATGCTGTGCAGCCCACAAAACTCCCAGGTGTTCCCTGAACTAGATTAAAATGTAGTTCCTATCTGCTTGTATCGTGTTGATGTATTAATTTGTGTGTGTGTGTGTGCGTGTGCACGTGTGCGTGTGTGTGGGTGTGGTTTTCTAAGTCAATGTATGCCCTGCAGGGATCTTTTATCTACACTTTAGTGTGCTCCTCCCTCCCCTTTCTATTTGAGTTTGTCCCTATTGGACTAGAAGATCCCTAAGTTCCCCTTCTAGCTATAAAATTACAATCTTTATGAAACAGAAAGAAGTAAGCAGAACCAGGAAAACAATGATTTCAATGATGTAAATGAAAAGAATAGAAACTTAGACTGATGGTGATATGTAGAGGGGGCAGATGTGTTCTCTTGAGCCCTGGTAATGTGTTGGTCACTACCAAGGCAGATGGAAAATCTCTTGTTTTCTGGTGGTTTCTGGGACTCTGATACAGTCTGCCCCATCTATGTGTGCCTATTTTGAGGATAATACACTTCCACAGATCACATGAAATAAAAAAAAAAAACATGAAAAAAGAAAGTTTTTTTTCCATCTATCACATGTGAGCTGGATATTTCGCCTCAGATTATGTTTTCACTTTTATGACAATTAATTTTATTTATTGTCTGAAACTGGTCTAGTTCCTATGTTTTCTGCGATGTGGTGTGTTTCTGGTTGATTTTCAGGTCATCCTGCCTAAGGAAAGTTAGAAAGTAATAAGTTCACTTAGAAGTTATAGCTTGGTGAAGAGACATGGGTGAAGTTTTTTCTTGATAAAAAAATATAAGCACTCCAAACATGATGATTCAGGCAGTTTATTACTCATGGGCACATAATTGCAAGTCTCATCAGCCTTGCAGTCCCATGGACACACAAAAGAATGATGGCTTGATCATACAGAGGTATGCAAACCTGACTGAGAGCCTAGTTCTGGGGGCTTTTGCACTTATATTTGATTATTGTTGTTGGACAGAGTCACAGGGACTGCATCAGAGGGTTATATTAGTGGCAATTGACAAGCTGGTGGTCTGGACTACAATTCCCCTTCTCAACCATAGAGGACATAGAGGCATAACCTTGAAGAGGCAGCTGGTTGGGCCAAAAACGAGGTGGCCTACGGTAGTTGGGGGGAAAATAACTCAGGCACATAGGTATATCAAACAAGATAACAAAAGTGAGGCTACTTCTCTCCTCTCGACTCCTTTGGTTGTATGTGGCCCCTTTATGACTTCTTTTACCCTCCATTGTTGCCCATGATGTTCATTTTTACATAACTTCACCTATATTAGAATTGGAGACCGTATTCGCAGTATCATTTGCTTGGCACCTGTATCCCTTTGGAATAACTATTGATCCCAAGTTGAATATGAAAGGAACATCTCTAAATAAGGGTAATGTTTTTTCTCTATAAATTTTGCTATCAAAATCTTCAGGAAGATTCTAAAAGAGTTTACTGTGTTTTAAGGGGTCTCTATATAATTTAGCAAATTAAAAACTTTCCATGTTTGAGTACATAAAAAATGACTTTCACTGAATAGTTGTAATTTCTAAATTTTATTTTCATTTACAGTATGAAAAAATTCACATTTTTTCTTTCATTTTAGGAAGAGGAAAAGCTGTGGAAAGCAGTTAAAACCAGGTCATCAGGAAATAATTTTTATAATATGTAGACTGTATGGTCTGAAAAAGAAAACAAACCTCAGTGAATCAAAACACTGAGCTGTAACAATAATAAAACTGTTTTTGCTCAGGATAGGTGCTTGGAGAGGAAAAGACTTGGTCATGAGGAAAACTAGTTGGAGGATATTTTTGAGTCTATCAGCCAGAAAAGATTATTTTCTATTATAATAAACGGCATGGTAATTTTTTTTTCTTTATCCACCCTTCATCCTTCCCAAGATCCTGGAAAGTTCTCCACCTAGGTTAGTTTGCAGCTAAATGGAAATTATCCGAAATACAAATGAAAGATTCAGCTTCAGCCTCTAGCTGAATGAGCACACTAACGATCTGGACATTGTACCCAAATAGGTTGGCCTAGCTCCAGTAGGGCTTCCTGCAGAAATCCCATTATTCATACCACAGATTAATTTTCTCTTCCTCCTCTTCCCCCCAGGATCTTTTCTAATCCCTCTCCCCACCCACCCCTACCCAGCCCCCAACATAAGATTATTTGGGTATAGCTTCTGATGTTAATCTCATATTGCACTGAATTTGGAGGGAGAAACTGTGACATGCCTTTAAGCAGGCATCAGAATTCTGCGTTGGTTTCAGCGCTTCTGAGCCTGGATACTTAAAGCATCCTCTAGAGCAGGCTACTGTGTATCAGCTTTCTCACAGCCATCTGGCAAGAGAATACTTTATCAACAAAGTGAAATGAATGCCATGTTCAAGGAGACGTTAAGTGTCAATCCACTACAGAATGAGGAATTTAACCAGCATTACACAAAGAAGCCGACTTCTGAAAGACCATGTGGTGATCATTGATAATCAGTCTTTAGCTTGAATCGATCAATATTATTCAAGTATTTCTTGAGCTCCTCTTATGTACAAAGATCTCTAGAGTGCAAAATAAGCCTAAGGTATGATCCCTGTCCACAAAGAATTTGAATAGATAGACATATGTGAAATAGAGAGGAAGGCATGATCAGCATTACCATCACCAACATTAATAGTTTATAGTAATAGCTAACTTATAATGCTTTGATGCTTGCAAAATACATTACATTTATTATCTCATTTGATGGTGACAACAACCTTGTGAAGTGGGTATCAGCACTATTTCCATTTTACAGATAGGAAAAATGAGGCTAAGAGAGATTAAGTGACTTACCTAGGGTCATGCAGGTAGTATCTGAGGCAGAATTTTAACTCAGTTATTCCTGACTCCAGTTCCAGTGCTCTATTATCCTCTGTGCTACTAAGTTACCTCTATTAAGTACCTATTACATGCATATCACTGTATTAGGAACTTAGGAATATAAAAAGACCTAGGATCCCATAAAAAAGTTAAGTACAGTTAGTCTGGCATTGTTATAGGTGGCCTTTGTCTTGGTCAGTGCTTTTTAATGACTGATGGGGATTCCCTCATGGTTCAAGTTGGCATTTATGAATGCATTTCTGTCTATAGAAATTAGGTTGAGTGAAGTTATCAAGCCCGTACATGAGATTAGATCCATTTATCCAAGTATGGTTATTATTGCATACCGAAACTACCGATACAACCTGTTTGGGGAGATTCCTTTAAGAAAAGACACTTATATTATGTATAGTGTGTAGTAACTTTGCATCTTAAGAAGTAATTGGTTTTTGTTTGTTTGTTTGAAGTATATCATGGCCACTTGTCACATCTTGGCTTGTCTGTTAGAAATCTGTTTTTTTTTTCTTCTTCTTTTTTGAGAAGCCTTACCATATAGGTCTGATCATACCACATCCCTTCTCAAACGGATTTCTGTTGGTCTCCATTGTCTATAGGACTAAATGCAATTTCCTTTGCCTGGAATTTTAGGTCTTCCACAAACTAACTTCAATCTATTTTTATCTTCATATTCTAAGTTCTAGTGAAATCGAATTACTAGCTATTCTCTAGTCTTTTCCTACCTTTTTCTGCTTCTTTGAATTTGTGTAGGTTGGCCTCACCACTGGGCCTGGAATGTAATAATTCTTTTCCCCTCCCCAATTGCTAACTATTAAAATCTTTCTCTTGCTTCAAGGTAAACCCTCTAAAAGGGCCATAGATTTGGAGCTGGAAGATGCCTCAGAGGTCATTTAGTTCAATTCCATTATTTTACAGATGAGAAAACTGAGACTCAGAGAGGCTAATGACTTGTCCAGTTTCCTATATGGACTAAGTAGCAGAGAAATGATTCTAACCTAGTCACTCTAATTGACATGCTCCTCTGTGAAGCCTGAGGGAGCACAACTCTCCTCTCATCACCCATTTCACCCTCAGATTTTCTTAGAAAAATTTGCCTGGTTCTTTCTTGTAACCTTGTCAGATTCTACTTTATATCTCCCTTGTTTGTTTGCATGTTATATTCCCCCCGTTAGATTGTACCCTCCTTGAGGTCAGAAATGATGCAATTTTTATCTTGGTATCTCCATCACTTATTACAGTGCATATAAAAAGTTTGTTGAATTAAGAAATTGGTCTTTCACATAACTTATCTAGATTGCAACCTTCCTGAACCTGGGAAATGGGTTCAGAATTTCATTTGTATTTTGACATAATGCCTAGTATGGTGCTGAATACCATGTACATTCCGTAAACGTAGTAGACTGCTATTCCTTCATGTGTAGATTTCTGTGATAGAATCTTGTATTCCTTTACACTGGTTTAAAAAAAAAAGTTGCTAAGCTAATACCTCTGATTTTATCTGGGTAAGGTTTTTTCCCCCTAATTAGTTTTCAGAACTCCTACATAGTTTCTCTGATAGGGCACAACTCTGATATGTTCCCATCATTTCTAACAAAATAACATGTAGCATCTTTGGCCCCAGATCAGCTTTTTTTTTAACTTTCAGATTTAGGTAGATGCTGTTTCTGTTCAATATTCCTGATCATACTTAATGCTTTTAAAGAGTCAGCGGATATAAAATATTTTTATAGTCACCAGAAAATGAATACGCTTCATGCAGAATAAACAGAAATGAAGAATAAAAGGAATTTAAGTAGTTCCACAAATAAAAACAAAACCTAGGTCATTTGTCTGTGCTTTACCATGCAAGAAAATCTTTTAAATTTGAAGTAATTAGCTCACTTTAGAGGAAGAAATGGAATGTATTATTTGCATACTGATAGCTCCTACTACTTCTGTCATGAGGATGAAGGTAACAAGGGACCGTAATAAAAAATGTGGATCTGACTTAACAGCTTGAGAAAAGAATGTTTCAAGGTTGACATTGACTGAGAGAGCCATCAAAGTGATTGCTCATAACATTTTTTAGTAGGGCATATTGTCCCACTTGAATAGGGACACATTCTGAGAGTAATTAGACTTTCTGAACTGTTCAGGAATAAAAACTAGTTTCATATTTCCACAGTAAAAATTTCCCTGATTCATATTACTACATTCAACATTTAGAAATGGCTTTTCAGTGACAGATTTCCATTTTTCTTATTTTCTCTAGAGTGATTTGGTGGGTCTCCATTGCATTGCTCTATCAATATTTAGTCAGTTTGAAGAATTTTCAAAGAAATTCCAAACCAAGACAAGGAATTATTTCTTTTTCCTCTTCTTCTGGGCCCTGATTTACAATCAGGATTATTAGCAAAGATGTTTGTCATTTTGCCTCTGCTAAAGTCTGACTTTGCCTCACTGTGGCTTGGGGATGACCTAGTGACCTCAAGTCTATGACATTCAAACATACTGTCTGGCACATTTTGTCAAGTTAAGTTTATCCTTATATACCTGGCCACCAGATGACTAATTATTTTGGCCATGCATCATGGAAGGACTGTCTGTGTTGTTGAAGTGATGGAGCTTTTTGAAAGTGTTACAGAAACATTTTGTTTCATTATGAATTGTGTCTGTATGCTTTATACCAGTGAGGATCATAGGATTGTATGTCAGAGGCCATCTATTTTACCCCTTTTAGATTACAGATAAGAAAACTGAAATCAAGGGAGAATAAGGTAAGATTTGAATCCAGGCCCTCTGATTCCATCCAATCTTCTTTCTACTGTATCAGGCTTGCCTGGCAGTCTATTTTCTATGATAGAACATATGATAAACTTTCAAAGAAAAAAAAACAACAGCAAAAATTTAGAAAATGAAACCAATATTATTGTTTATAGTTGGAATGGAAGTATTTCTAGTGGTAGGATATGGAAATTTAAATGAATGACCCATAATGACTCATGAGGGGAAATATAATAAAATGAAAGGAACAATGAATTTTGACTCAGAGGGTCTGGCTTTGAATCATGCTTCTGCTACTGACTGACTACCATGGGTAAATTGTTTTATCCCTCTGTGCCTTACTTTTCTCATGATTAAATGAAAGAATTGGACCAGATGATTTTTTAAGGCTTAATTTCTCTACCACTTCTCCCTGAGACAAAAGCCCAAGTCCAAAGGTCTTGGTATATCTATGATATGGAATCCCAAACCAAATAGTCACTAGAGAGAGGTTGTCTGTTTCTTACCTAGATTAATTAGTAGGTCATTAGAAAACTGGAGGAGAGGTAAATCCATGGTAGAATGAATAACATTTCCATGCAAAAATATGAGAATTTGGCTCCAAGTGTTATCATTTACTTCATTAGCAAATGTGACTGGACAACATCTCTTGATAAAATATTTTTTTCCCTTTGCTTCCTCCCCTGAACATTCTGAATATGACCACTGTATTATGCTATGTGTCCATGTAGCTACATATCTATCTATGTATCTATCTCATATACATTATTGCTGTTCTTTGCCATCTACATACATATTTAAATTTGCCTTAAAATGCTGAATTTATATTTCATCTTAAAAAAAGGAAATAGTATTATATTTGATTCAAGGATATGACCTGAGGCTTCCATCCCAACATTCCCCTACTCAAAAACTTGTAGTGATTTTTCTATTGTATATTTTATCAAGTCTTTAGCTCTTTATCAACTAATTCCCCTCCCATTCCTCTGTCTTCCTTTATTGCTTCCCAACATACAAAAAAAGACTATTGGTTCCAGCTAAGCTTCTACTCTCCAGCTATTTCCTCCATATGACCTTATAGTTCCTATTCTTTGTCTTTGCACATGCTCTTTCCCCATCTCTAAACCCTACCACCTCCTTACCATGAAACCAATGTTTTATCCCAGAGTAATAATAGCCCAAGAATCTGCTCTAACCTTAATCTGCTCCTGTCATTTCTAATTCCACATCTCTAATTTATTTATCTAAAGTATACAATTTAAACTGGCTTGTCCTCATAGATCTTTAAGCAAAACAGGTTGATTGCTGGGTGGGATTCTACAGAGGTACAGGTTGAACTTAATCAGTAACCATTTATTGAATACCTACTATGTTTTTGGTACTATTCTTTGAATAAATATGTGATCCTTGGATGGATGAAGGCTGTTGTTCAGTTCACCGAATCCTCTGAGGTATATCCACACTTCAGATTATCTGATACTGTGGAGGTCCAGAAATTATTAGCTGATGTTTGATCATGACATTTTAGTTGTTTAACAATTTCTTCTATATATACAACACAGAAGTACTTCTAAAGTAGAAGAAAATTTTTATTGGTCAGGGTATATTATATAATAAAATATATGAGTTTTGAAGATCCAATCATATAGATAAACTATTGATGTTGGTCATTTGCTGAAAATGTTTTTTTTTTTTTAACATCCAGATAGATTGTGGATCTGTCATCTTTTTCTCTAAGTGATTGGTTCAACTTTTCTGGTTATGTATATTTAATAATGTACTTTATACTATATATTGTATGCAAGTCATTGGTAGTATATATTAGGCTATTTAGATCCACCATAACACTAGCCATTGCCTATTGGGCAACCTATAAATTCGGTTTTAAAGATTTTCCATGAGTTGCAGCCATATAGTATTTGGGGAATATGTTTTTGTCCTATAATTAAGATTACAAATTGAAAAATAGTAATATTAATGGAGATAATTTTCTTACTGAGAGTTGCCTATACAAATTAAATCAAAGGTCCAGTTCAGTGGTAAGGGTATAGTGACTAGACACCTAGCCATGTAGTTAGGTAAGACTGGGTTCAAATCTTACTTGGAATCAGACTAACTGTGTGACCCTGGGCAAGTCAGTCAGTTAATAGCAAGCAAAGGGTTCACATTGAAAGTTTTACCTTGACAAGGAGAAGGAATACCTCTTTGTGCAAAATAGGGGTGAAGGAGGAAATAATGGAAGATATATAAATGATGTGGGATAAAGTGGAAAGGGAAATAAGGAGCTCTCCTGAGTAGAATTTTGCATGTGACTATAGATAGCTTTAATTTCTTCATCTGAAAACTGCCTGTTCATATCCTTTGACCATTTGTCGATTGAGGAATGACTTGTGTTCTTGTAAATTTGACTCAGTTCTCTGTATATTTTAGAAATGAGGCCTTTATCAGAGATACTGGCTGTAAAAATTGTTTCCCAGTTTTCTGCTTCCCTTCTAATCTTGGTTGCATTGACTTTGTGCAAAAACTTTTTCACTTAATGTAATCAAAATTATCCATTTTGTATTTCGTAATGTTCTTTATCTTTTGTTTGATCATAAATTCTTCCATTGTGCATAGATATGACAGTTAAACTACTCTTTGCTCTCCTAATTTGCTTATGGTATTACCCTTTATCTCTAAATCATGTATTGATTTTGATCTTATCTTGGTATATGGTATAAGATGTTGGTCTATGCCTAGTTTCTTCCACATTATTTTTTCAGTTTTCCCAACAGTTTTTGTTAAATAGTGATTGCTTATCTCTGAAATTGGAATCTTTGGGTTTATCAAACAGTACATTACCATAGTCATTGACTACTGTGTCTTGTGTACCTAACCTATTCCACTGATCCACCACTCTTTTACTGGGTCAATACCAAGTAGTTTTGATGATTGCTGTTTTATAATACAGTTTTATATCGGGTATGGCCAGGCCACCTGCCCTTACATTTCTTGTAATTAATTCCCTTGATATTCTGGAACTTTTGTTCTTCCAGATGAATTTTGTCATTTTTTTCTAGCTGTATAAAATCATTTTTGGGTAGTTTGGTATAGCACTGAATAAGTAAATTAATTTAGGTAGAATTGTCATTTTTGTTATATTAACTCTGCCTACCCATGAGCTACTGACATTTTCCCAACTATTTAGATCTCACTTTATTTGTGGGAAAGTGTTTTGTAATTGTGTTCATGTAGTTCCTGGGTTTATTTTGACAACTAGACTCCCAAATATTCTGTATTGTCTACAGTTGCTTTATATGGAATTTCTCTTTCTGTCTCTTGCTGTGGGGCTTTGTTTGTAATACACAGAAATGCCAATGATTATGTGGGTTTATTTTATATCCTGCAACTTTGCTAAAGTTGTTAATTATTTGAAGTATTTTTTTAGTTTATTCTTTAGGATTCTCTAAGGGGACCATCATATCATCTGCAAAAAGTGATAGTTTTGTTTCTTCATTGTCTATTCTAATTCCTTCAGTTTCTTTTTCTTCTCTTGTTAAAGCTAACATTACTAGTACAATATTGAATAACAGTGGTGATAATGGGTGTCATTGTTTCACTCCCAATCTTATTGGAAATACTTTACCTTATCCCCATTACATATAATGCTTACTGGTGGTTTTAGATAGATGCTACTTATCATTTTAAGGAAAACTCCATTGATTCCTATGCTCTCTAGCGTTTTTAATAGGAATGGATGCTGTAAATTGTCAAAAGCTTTTTCTGAATCTAATGAGATAATCATGTGATTTCTGTTAATTTTGTTATTGATATGGTTAATTATGCTGATAGTTTCCCCCATATTGAATCAACCCTGAATTCCTGGTATAAATTCCACCTGGTCATAGTGTATTATCCTCATGATAAGCTGCTGTAATCTCTTTGCTAATATTTAATTTAAAATTTTTTGCATCAATATTCATTAGGGAAATTGGTCTATAATTTTCTTTCTCTGTTTTGATACATCTTTATGTTTTATACATTATCAGATGTTTATTATGAGAGTCATTGAATAGCATTACTTCTGTTTATATAGAGATAATGGAAGCAGTGTAGTGGTGAGGGCACTGAGGGACCAATATACAATGTATCTGAAAAAAGGAAAGATGTTCAAAGTGTAAAAAATATCCCAGAACTTATCAATATTGATAAAAAGACTACAAAAGGATTGAAAACATCAATAATAACAGCATTCTATAAACAAATTAAGAGCATCCTCAATAAGGGAATCAGTAGAGAAGACTACATTTATTTTATCAATTCACAATTGATTGAAAAGGCCCATTGTGCTTATTATTTGTTGATTACCAAAACAAACAAATATAGATTTTATTTGATAGAATAAAACATTGCCTTACAGGCTCTTTTACATGAATTTGTCTCCTACCAATACATCAAGATCATTGAAGATTTCTTAGACGATGTAAATAAAATGAGTTCCAGAATTACAGGCTTGGAAAATAGGAACAATATTGATATCATAGAGATAGTTTGAGGGATTCTTGGAAGGTCTACACAATTTTTCAAATAAAATTTAGTCTTTTCTCTTCCTCCTATTTAGTTTTGATTTCAGTTTCTTGACTATATGAAGCATCTATTGATCATAAAGTCCATAGATGGTAAAATTCTTCAGCTCATCCTTTTTGTTGATGAAATTATGATAGCTACATCAAACATTACAAAGCCTCCTAAATAAATATTCATGAAAAGAAAAATCAAGTTATACAGAGTAGATTAAAAGTAATCTTCTAAGACAGGCCTGCTCTTCTAACAGGGATGGAAAGGAGGACCTGGGAAAAGTCTTCTGCATAAGGTAAGATTTTAATTGAGTCTTGAAGAGCAGGGGAAACTGAGTCATAAGTGAGGAAGGACAGTAATAATCCCAGCACAGAAATGGGAGATTGAGTGTTGTGTATGAGGTTTTAATTGGATGACCCAGCCCATTGAATTCACTAGTATATATAGCTTGAATATGTATTGCAGATGGACAACAATAAATACTAAAGTAATTGCGTAACTGCTTAGATCTTGCCATCTAGTCAAAGTTTCTCATTTTATAACTGATGAAACTGAGGCATAGGGAGATTGAATTATCCAATCTCACCCAGGCTGTGAGCTTCAGAAATAGGCTTTGAAGTCAGATTGTCTGACTCAAGAATCAGTATACTTTCCACTCTACTGCCTCCACAGAACCAGAGCAGTAGAATAATATCATAGGATCATAGATTTAGAGCTAGAAGAAACCTTAATGGCACCTGACCCAACACCCTTATTTTACAGATGAGGAAACTGGGGAGCAAAGAGGTTAGGTGATTAGCTCTAAGTCACACAGGGGTTAAGCGACCAAACTAAGATCTGAAACCATCTTTTTGATGACTAACCCAGTGCTCACTAGAGGTCTTTGGGATTGAGGATTGGGAACCTTTCAACCAAGAAATATAGAAATTATGGCAGATGGAACAAGGATGGATATATAAGTTGTATCAATTGAATGCACATTTATCAATCACCTCCTATGTGCTATGCACTGTGCTAGAACCTAGAGACATAAAGACAAAACAATGAAATAGTCCTTGCCCTCAAAGTCCTTATATTCTACTCACAGTTGAGAGACTGTGGGAGGGGAGTCTATATACCATTTTTGGATAATAATACTTTATGTTAAAACTCTAGGAAATTAGAAACTAATTGTTGATATAGGAAACATTGTTATCAGTTTTCAATTTAAATCCTAATCGTGGTCCTTAAAGCGTACTTTTAATACTCAGCTGAGACTTAAGATGCATTTTAGTTATGGTAACCTAGATCTGGGGCATAAATTTTAGTGGAAGCCTGGGCCTTGGGTTGTAGAGGATAAGGAATAGATAATGTGGACTTTAAATTTTTCCAGTGTGTAATTGTGGTCCTGGGGAACACATTTGACACTTCATGATAGAAGCATCCAATGTGTGTGTGTGTGTGTGTGTGTGTGTGTATGTGTATGTAAGCATATATATACATACATACACATATATTTCAGCTATTTAGTTGTGTCCAACTCTTCATGCCATCATTCTGCACTATCTCCTGAAGTATGTCCAAGCTCATGTTCTTTGCTTGGATAGCACTGTCTCGCCATCTCATCCTCTACTGTCCCCTTTTCCTTTTGCTTTCGATCTTTCCCAGTATCAGGTCTTTTCCAATAAGTTCTGTATTCTCATTATGCAGCCAAAGTATTTAAACTTCAGCTTTAGTATTTGACCTTTTATTGAATAGTATGAATTAATTTCTTTAAGTATTGACTGATTTAATCTCCTTTCTTTCCAAGGGTCTCTGAAAAGTCTTCTCTAGCACCACAATTTGAAAGTATCAATTCTGCAGCTTTCATCTTTTCTTGTAGACCAACTCTCACAGCCATACATTGTTACAGGAAAAAAACTATAGCTATGACTATAGGCACCTTGGTCGGCAAAGTAATGTCTCTGCTTTGTAGTACACTGTCCAGATTTGCCAAACTTTCCTTCCAAGGAGCAAGTGATTTTTAATTTTATGGCTGCAGTCACTGTCTGCAGTGATTTTTGAGCTCAAGAGTATAAAATCTGACACAGCTTCCATTTCTTCTCCCTCTCTTTGCCAGGAAGTGATAGACCAGTTGTCAAGATCTTATTATTATTATTTTTTTAATGTTAAGCTTCAAGTCAACTTTTACACTCTCCCCTTTCTTTCTCATCAAGAGGCTTCTTAATGCTTTTTTTCACTTTCTGCTATGAGAGTGCTATCATCTGCATGTCTGAGATAGTTGCTATTTCTCTTGACAACCTTAATAGTGGCTTTTGGTTCATCCAACCTGGCATTTTGTATAATGTACTCTGTATAGAAGTTAAATAAATAAGGTGAAAATATACAGCCTTGTCATATTCCTTTCCCAATCTTAAGTGAATCAGTTGTTCCATGTTTGGTTCTAACTGATGCTTCTTGGCCTGCATACAGGTTCCTCAGGAGACAAGTAAGATGATCTGACACTTTCATCTCTTTGAGTATTTGCCACATTTTCTTGTGATACACACAGTCAAAGGATTTAGTAGACAATGAAGCAGAAGTAGCAGTAGAAGTAATAGTAGTAGTAGTAATAGTAGTAGTAGTAATAGTTGTTGTTGTTGTTTTTCTGGAACTCCCTTGTTTTCTCCATAATCCAGTGAATATTGGCAATTTGATCTCTAGTTCCTCTGCATCTATGAAAACCTGCTCTTCTGGTAGTTCTTGGTTCACATATTGCTGAAGCCTAGTTTGCAGAATTATAAGCACAACCTTGCTGGTATGTAAATGAGTACAACTGTTCAGGAATTTGAACATTTTTTGGCATTTCCCTTACAATTGGGACATAAACTGATCTTTTCTAATCTAGTGGCCATTGTTCAATTTCCAAAATTTGAGATTTATTTAGTGCAGCACTTTACCAGCATCACCTTTTAGGATTTTAAATAACTCAGGTGGAATTCCATCACTTCCACTAGCCTTATTGTTAGCAGTGCTTCCTAAGGCCCACTTGACTTCATTCTCCATGATCTCTGACTCTAGATCATTAACTACAGTATTGTGCTTATCAATAATGTTAAGATGTTTCTTGTATAGTTCTGTGTATTCCTGCCACCTCTCCTCAATCTGTTCCACTTCTGTTGAGTCCCAACCATTTTTGTCTTTTATGATGCCCATTTTTTCATGAAATGTTCCCTTGATAGCTCTTCTTGAAGAGATCTCTTGTCTTTCCCATTCTGTTGTTTTCTTTTATTTCTTTGCATTGTTCATTTAAGAAAACCTTATTTCTCCTTGCTATTTTCTGGAATTATGTATTCATTTGGGTATATCTTTCCTTTACATTTCACTTTCCTTCTTCCTTTAACTATTTGTAAAGCCTCATCAGACAGCCACCTTGCTTTCTTGCTCTTCTTTTTTCTTTGGAATCTTTTTTGTTGTTTTTTCATGTACAGTATTTTGAACCCTTGTCCGTAGTTTTTTTTAGTTCTTCAGGTACTCTTATCTACCAAATCTAATCCCATAAATCTATTCATCACATCTACTTCATATTCATAAGGGATGTTATTTATGACATACCTATAGTCTGATCATTTCCTCTACTTTCTTCAATTTTAAGTCTGAATTTTGCAATAAAAAGCTCATGATCTGAGCCACAGTCAGCTTCAGGTCTTGTTTTAACTGACTATGTACAACTTCTTCACTTTTACTGCAAAATATATAATCAATACGATTTCTATATTGACAATCTAATGATGTCAATGTGTAGAATCACCTTTTGGGTTGTTGAAAAAGAGTGTGTGTGTACGCACATATATGTATACATACATATATTGCAAATATATGTACATATCTATATCCATATAATATCTATAGATCTCAATATCAGTATGTATGTATGCATGCATGTATGTATGTATATAAGTATATCTTTACTGTAGCCCACCAAAAAAAAAATTGATTTTTTTTCTTTAAATCTACCATGGCATCAAACACCATCCAGAAGTATTTACAGATTACCCATTATTCTTCTGTGCTTGTGATTTAGCTATGGCTTGTCCCCGTATGCACAAGATCTTTTCATTAACATATTCCCCCAGATTTTAGCATGGAGGATCAGTCCTAGTTCCCCACAGTGTAAACTTGAGGTTTTCTGTGAAAAAGCAAGTTTTCCAGATAATTAGGGAACATTACCTACAGTAACTATATAAGTCTTAAAATTAAGCTTCTGTGAACAGGTGGTTTTCAGGAAATTAGTGTCTACCGCCTGCTTCTCACTTATCTGTAATGATATGGTGGCAGCAGGGTGGCACGTTATGGGATTGGAGTCAAGAAGATATGAGTTTAAATAGTGCCTTAGACACTTAGTAGTGGAGTAATTGTGTGACCCTGGGTAAATCACTTAACCTTTTTCTGCCTCAGCTTCCTCATCTGAAAAATGTGGATAATAATAGTGCCTACTATTTTCAGGGTTATTGTGATGATTGAATGAAATAATATGTAATGTGTTTTTCCAACCTTAAAATCTGGTATAGACGCTGGCTATGATTATTATGAGAAAAAAATAAGCCTCTTCTCTGTTGTCCCTTCTCCCCTCCCTCCCTTACCCTACTTAGTGTGTTAAGTAAAATTATAACAAGGGCAGCCTGACACAGTTTTCTCCAGGGTAAAGTAACATATTATTAACAGTGACATGCAAACTGTTAGTAAAATGGGTCATGATGGCCATCTCAACCAAAAGGCCAGAGACTGGAGAATGATCAATTTATTTGTTAGGCTAGCAATAACCAATAAATTGAGTCAATGGCCTCTTTCCATGATCAAAGACCCTGAGTGAGGACCAATAGGATCATTTTAATCTAGGTGTGGCTTCCTTCTAATTGGCCTGACAATATATCATTTGAATCTCCCCTGAGAAGGGCAAGGCAATGCCAGTTGGTAGACATTTAATGAGAAGGTCTGTCAAGAGTCCTCAGCTCCTCCCTATTACTTCATTGTTGGAGGGGCAGGACTAATGCTCAGGTAATAGTATTAGTCTGTAGCTGGGGAAAGTGTGCTGGCCTTCTGGTGTGGCTGATGCTGCAGCTCTCTGACACTTAAGGAATGCTAATTGCTATATGAGACCCAACTGCTCAAACCATCTCAAGTCCCCTCCCACCCTTCACTTTAGTTTCCTTCTTGGAGGCCAAGTCACCCCTAACTTAGAAGAGGAACAGCAAGGACAGAAGGGTTGTCCAATGGGAAGGTGTGTATCCCAATCTGGTTCTTTGTTTACAGGGTAAATATAAGCTAGGGCCCCATTTAAACTGGTTAGTAAGTAGATGCCTGGGAGTAGGGGTGGGGGCTGTTGGAGTGATCACATTCCTTAACCACACCTTTGATTCAGGCTTCTTTTCAGCTGGGAAGAGAGAAGCTAGATGGCACAGTGGATAGAGTATGGTGGCAGGGTGGGGCTTTTAACCAGAACAAAAACATTTTTGCTGGGCTGAGAACTAGGGTTTGACAAAATGGTGAAAAGAATGAATTACCTAGTAATATTGGTTATTAAATGATATAGCATAATATTAATTTTCTTCATTTGGCCCTAGAATGTTTTAAAAACCAGTTGGAATATCAAGTTTGCTCTTGTGGTATATCTCTTTTTCTCTGTGTCTGAACCTAGTTTATTTCTTTCTGAAATGATTTTCTTTCATTTTATACATTTATTTATTTCTCATCCATGTCAGCTTGCTGTCCTTGATATAATGCATGCTTCTTTATAAGTTTAAATATCTTCCCCTGCATAAAGTTCATAATATTATTTTGGAAGTTTATAAATATATTGAATTCAAGATATTAACACTTTTCATTTCTGGTTGTATTGGGCCTTTGTGGTTTGGAACAAACGTAACACTGAGTGGCTCTGAATCAACCCTGAGAAAATTTCCCATTATGAGCCCTTTGTGTTACCTGGAAAAGGAATACATGGTATCGGCAACATTAACATGAAAGCCTTGTCTTTTTATTTGTACAGCTGGATGAAATGTTCACTGCACTACATTCAATGAATGCATGATTTTAATGTCTTACCATTATGTGTATTTATATTTTCAGATATAATCATGTTTCTTGAAAATGCAATTACAAAAAATTATGTCCATTATGGATAGAATTCTCCTTGATAAATAATAGGTAGTGAAGACATAGATCTGTTTATACAGAAATAGATATTATGCATTGTCCTGGGGCAGAGGGTGAGTATAGAAATGGGACCTTGACAAAGTGCATCTGGGGATATTCATCAAGTTTCATTTGACACAATATAATTTTAAATCCTAGCAAGCATAGTTAAATGGGAAAATTCACTGTGCAGTGGCAGATAGGAGGCTCCCCTTAACATAGAACCTAGTGGGAAGAGAGCCCAAACTGTATCCTACAGTCTATTGGTGCTATTTCCTCTCTGTCCCATTCCACATCTGGGCCCATCCTATTTGAGCTGAGCGGGGGATTCCACTTGAATTGCAGTGGTGAGTATTTCTACAGCCCCAGTGTATAGTGTATCCTCACATGTGTTCTAGGGTCTCTATGGGAAAGTAGCAGCTATTTTCTTTCTCTGTTCCTTTCTTCCTTCCTTTCTTTCTTGTATGGAAGGAAGGACAGAAAATGGGAGTTAGAAACCTGGAAAAATAAATGAAATGTCTTAATGTGTAAAGAAACTCTTTTAATTATAATATCAACTCAAATGTATTTTAATGTATAGTAGAGCACTGGACCTGCAGTTTGCTAGTCATAAGTTTAAATCCTACCTCAGACACTTACTTGCTATGTGACTCTGAACAAGGAAGGTAAAAAAGCATTTATTAAGTGCTTACTATATTTCAGGAAGTCAGCTAAGTGCTTTACAAATATTTGATCTTCACAACACAGGGAAGTAAATGTTATTATTCTTTCCATTTTAAAGTTGGGGAAACTGAGACAGGCAAAGGGTAAATGACACAGCTAGTAAGTGTGTGACACGAGTTTTGAAATCAGGACTCCTGGTCACATTCAAGTGACATAAGCATTGAAGCAACTACATGGGTTCTGGGTGGCCTAGGCCCCAGGGGAAAAAGCAAGAGGGGAAGGACATCCCAGGAAGTCTTAGCTCTTTCTGGCTCTTGGCCATCCTAGATGGGTTCTGAGCTGTGTTTCTCCATTACTATTTGGTTGACCTAAAACTTCAATTGTTTGAAGACTGTTATTACATGATCCACAGTCATGCAACATCACCAAATGGGCCTATATCACAACACTCCTCTCTGAAAGCAAATGTGTAAATACGTTCAGAATGATTTCATGTAATTGATAATATGGTTTTGCGTGATTCTGTCTGTATCTACCGATAATAACTTAATACAAAAGGACTTATACTGGAAGATGAATGAAGTGCATTCAACACTGTGTGCGTGATTGTTTTTTGAATTCATGCCTGTGAGGTGATATGTTCTCCATCATAGATTATTTGGATTTGTTTTTGTCTGAATCTGATTCCTCTGAGGTACTATAGGCAAAATATACCCATCAGAAATGCAGAGGGTAAACTCTGTTCATAAGCTCCTATGATTGACAGACAACTCAAACTGAGCTCCTAAGTGAATTAACTGCTTTGGGCAGTTAAGTAGTTGACATTACAGATGGAAAGTTTGAAATGTATTGACTTCATCAGCTGCTCTTTCACAACAGATTTATTTCTTTTTGTTGAGCTCAGTCTCAGAAGAAACTAATCAGAAAGAGCTCATTTATTGAGCTGCACTAGACAACTTTACTGTTTTCTGAAAGAGCTGATAAGCTGTATCCTTGTTGCTAGATAACCAATGGAAAAATCTGTGGATTACCTTAAATTATAAGGACAGAATTGGGTCTATAACAGTATATAATGGTTGTATTTTGTGCAGAAAATGGCTTGTTCTCTCAAGGCTGTGACACTAAAACTATTTTTAGATGAGTGAAGTAAACTGTAAAAGCTCACTACCAGCTACATTCTTGACCAGGAAAACAGGAAAAAATAAATATAGACCTGTGCAACATCCTTTGGTATCTTTAGACATGCAGTTGAATTAGGAAAATGGAGTAGGCTAAGAATTATGGTATTTTAACCATCCTACTTTGGGGCATGGGAGGTCAAAGAGAAAAAAGTCCAAACTTTTTCTCAGTGTCCTTTTAATGGTTAATGACTAATGTGACTTCTGTGATCTAACGCATGATGTAAGCTGATATTAATATATGAGTTTCTATATGTAGAAATAAAGCTAAGTGATAGAACAAGCCCAATGAACAGTACTAGGTCTATTTGGGGGAGGCATTTTGCTACAGTGGAAATAAAGTTGAACTTAGGGTCACAAACCTGAGTTTGATTCTGTCTCTGTATCTCACTACCTGTATGACTGGGGGGAAGTCATTTAACTTCTTTGGGACTCAATATCCTAATCAGTAAAATTAGGGGCTTAGATGAAATGGCTTCGTAGGTAATTTTTGACTCTAGATTTATGATCCTTTTGTTTAATGTATGCTCAAAACATCAGAGCAACTACCATTTTTAGAGATTTTCTTTCTAAATAGAACACTTGCATGAGTATAATATATTATAACCCTTTCTGCCTTCAGGTTAAGGTTTAAGAGATTTCTAGTTTTCTCTGAAGCAGATCATAATCACTCCTCAGTCAATCAATAAACATTTATTAAGTGCCTACTATAAACCAGATATTGTGCCAAGCTCTGGGGATACAAAGAAAAGCAGAAGACATTTGCTGCACTTGATGAGGTTACAATCTGATGGGGAGACAGCATGCAAACAGCTATGTTCAAACAAGCTATATATAAGAGAAACAGGAAACAAAAAATAGAGGAAAGGTACTAGAATTAAGAAAGATACGGGAATGTTTTCCTATCAAAGGTAGGATTTAAGCTGGAATTTGAAGAAGGCCAGAGAAGTCAGAAGTCAGAGATGAGGAGGGAGAGCATTCCATGTATGGCAGATGGCCAGTGAAAATGCCAGTCATGATATAAAGTGTTTTGTTTGAGGACCAGCAAGGAGGCCAGTATCATTGAATTAAAGAATACATGGGAGAGGCAGGTAGGTGGCAGTGGATAAAGCTCCTGCCTTGGAGTCAGAAAGACCTGAGTTCAAATCCGGTCTCAGACACATGACACTTACTAGCTGTGTGACCCTGAGCAAGTCACTTAATCCTGAATGCCTCACAAAAAAAAAAAGAAATTCATAGGAGGAGGAAGTAAGGTGTAAAAAGACTGGAAAGGTGGGAAAAGGGCTTTTGACAACAAACAGAGGAGTTTGAATTTGATCCTGGAAGTAATTGGAGTCACTGGAATTTATTGAGTAGGAGGCTGACATAGTTTTAATTATGCTTTAGGAAAATCACCTTGACAGCTGAGTAAAGGATAGAAAGGAGTGAGAAGATTCTTGTAGGGTGCAGACTCACCATAGACTATTGGAAAAGTCTAAGTGTGAAGTGATGAGGGCCTGTACCACAGTGGTGCCTATCAGAGGAGAGAAGAAAGTGAATGGAAGAAATATCACAAAGATATTGACAGGCCTTGGCAATAGATTAGATATGGAGGGGGGAGATAGTAAAGAATCAAAGATAACACCAAAGTTTCAAGCCAGGGGACTGGGAGAATAGTAGTATCCTCAACAGAAATAGGGAAGTTAAGAAGAGGTGAGGTTTTAGGGGATGGATAATAAGTTCAGTTTTGGACATGTGAATTTAAGCTGTCTACAGGACAGTCTGAGAGGCAGTTGGAGATGTGAGACTTGAAGTCAGTAGAGGTTGGATATGGATAAGTAGATCTGAGAATAATGAGCATAGGGATGATAAATGAATTCATGGGATCTGAAGATATCATCATGTGAACCAGTATAGAAGGAGAAGAGAAGAGGACCAAGGAGAGAGTCCTGTGGGATACCCATAATAAGCAGGTATGATCTGGATGAAGATCTAGCCAAGAAGATTGAGAAAGAGCAGTTAAATAGGTAGGAGGAGAACCAGAAGAGAAAAGTTTCCTGAAAACCTAGTGTCCTGAAACCCTAAAGAGAAAAGATTATCAAGGAGAAGAATGTTATTGACAGTGTTAATGACTTCAGAAAGGTTAACACTGAGAAAAGACTTGGCAATTGAAAGATCATTCATTACTTTGGAGAGAGAAGTTTGGGTCTTTGTAACCTCTTAGCTGCTGAACTTAGGAAATGTTCAACATTTCCCCCTCCCACCTCACCTCCCCCCTCCTCATCTTTAACTTTTGTAAGAAGCCTTGATAGGGTTTGCCCCCTTAACCTTCCCTATTCTAAGATACTAGAAGATTCCTAGGTCATTCTTAGGATAGTCATTAGCAAACTGTCCACCCTCAGATAATAGGAACCTCCCTAAGTTACTGAATATGTGTCATCCTTAGAATAATTATAAGGAACTGTCCATTATAGGTTTCCAACCCAGATACCAGACACCAGTGTTTAAAGCCACTGAGGGTGTTAAATGAGTACCCAGTTTGAACTGTCCAAAAGAACAGTCATGAATTCAGAAAGAATTCAGTCACCATCAACCTTATCCAATCAGTGCTCCCTCAAATTTCAGGTGCTCAGTTGCTACAGACCCAGTCCATTCAGTGCTACTGAAATATCAAGGTTGATCAATAAGATAAGACTTTACTAATAAGTGACACTAGAAATGGAGCTTTTTTATTTAGATAAATAAGGATAATATGACCTCAAATTTCATTCTAATGTCTGCTGAAGATATACTACTGTTAAAGAGGACAGCTTCATGAGTTCTGTACATGTAGGAACTGACAGGACTTGAAGACTCACAAGTATAGGAGGAACATCAGACACAATTGTATTTCTTACCACTCTTCATCATTTTGGGATCCAGCAGGCTGTGCCATGCCCTTTGAGAATCCCTACTTAATACATGAGGGATGCATATGGTTTTGCTTTCACATTCCAGTAGCTTAGATGTAATACTACATAATTATCCATTTAGAGGACACTTGCTGAATAATGTTAGGCAATGAGCAGGAAAGAATGATCTCTATCTTCTGAAATTAATTCCTCAAAATATAAACCAAAATATTAATCATGTCACTTTTGTGGTAGCAAGGAATTGGAAACAAAGTGGAAGTCCATTAGCTGGTGAATGGCTGAACAAGCTTGAGTAGGAATAGAATAGCAACTGTATAGTAAGAAATGATGAATATGAGAAATTCCAAGAAACATGGGAGGCTTTATGTGAACTGATAAAGTGTGAAATAAGTGAATCAGTAAAACAATCTGCTCAATGAATAAAATGATGTAAATGAAAAGACCAATAAAAGATCACACTCTAAGAATATAATTACTAATCTTTGTCCCAGAAAACAGATAATAAAACTCCTCTCCTCTCAGAAGAGAGGTAGGAGACTGAGAGGGGTAGAACATTGTATATCATGTTAGACATGATAATTGTACTGCTTATTTCTGACTCCTTTTCTTTGTGATGAGGAAGGGTGGGGAGGTGATGAGAGAGATAAAGCCCTAAATGACTATCATGTAAAATTAAAAAGCACCTTTCACAAAAGAAAGATTTTTAGTCAATTCACTAACATTATTTTTAGTACTCTAAAAGTGATTATTGTTTAAAGCCTAATGAGTTCCCTAGTACATTACAGGAAAAATTGAAACACATCAAGCTTTACATTATTTCTCTAAATTTCTATAAGCAAAAAAAAGTAGAAAGAAGTTTCAGCTAAGTGGAAGAATGATTCATAGGTTTTCTTCAGAGAGCTGAATAAATGAATGGATAATATATTGCAGTTGTGGGGTCAGAAGCCAATTTTCAAGAGATTGAAAAATAAATGAGAGGTGAGTTAGTGCAAGCAGAGTCTAGGAGTTTAGTTGTGAAATAAAAGACATATATAAAAAGAGAGTTCAGCTGTCAAACAAAGGAGATAGGAAAATACCTTGAGAGGATGCTAGGGTCAAATGTAATTAAAAACAAACAAACAAACAAACAAACAAACAATTTATGTATAGTAGCAAAGATGTGAAACTGTTTGTAGACAGCATGGATGGGGTCAATAGAGATTGAGGATGAGAGGAGAAAGAAAAATTGAAAGGACAGCTCCATAGCAGTATGGGTAGTTATGGGATCAAGGGATAAGTAAAGGAGTTGGCCTTGGCAAGGTTAAGGACTGCCTTTCCTTCAGTGATGGGAGCAAAGGAAAGAATGAGGGGTGATATAGAGGACTTTTGGGGTATAAAGATGAAAATAAAGATTTGTCTCTTATTTTGCACCTATGTTATCTGCCAAGTAATATAATCTTCAGACTGGAAAACTGAATCAAAGTTGCTAAAAGTTAGTTGATGCCCAAGATAAGTAGGAAGATAGTAAGAGAGTACCTAGTTGCCTTTGACGAGTTCAAGTCACCAGGCCCAGGGGGAAAAAAACAGTTACTGACATGCTTAGAAAACTCCCAACTGTTATTGCTGAAGCACTGATAGCTTCCTCTAAAAGAGCATTAAGAACAGAACTGCCCTAGGACTGGAAGCTATCGTGGTTTCTAGGCTCTTTCAACTCCTGTATTATGTTGTTTGCTTTTCTATGTGGTCTATTGGACAAATGAATGGTGCTGGAATCTGGAAGATCTAGGTTCAAGTCCTGTTTCTGATATGTCCTGGATTATACAACCCTGGGCAAGTTGCTTAATCTTACAGTGACCTAGGCAAACTTTTAAGACTCTAAGTTTCAAAACAGTGGTTAAAACTCCTGGGTGGAAATAACTTCCTTATTATGAATTCCTCAAACACTAATGAAATCACATGTCTAGACAAAACAAATACAACCTCTAAAGGAAATGGTGATAGTTCAGGTCAATGTTTGTTCCTCTATTTCATCAAGAACTTGCATGACTAAGCCAGATTAAGTTATTTTAATTGAGTTCCATCTAGACTGCATTTTTATTCTTCTGATTTTATCTTGATTTTGGTCTTCATTCTGACAAATCAAAAGTCTGGCTGCATACAGAGAGCTGATTCTGAAATGACTGTCTCATCGGTAACAGTGAAATAATAGTAATTTCTTATCAAGATTTAGTCAATTTCATTTTTTTTGTAGTATAATAAATCTAAAAGAAAGGTTAAAGATGAGAAAGCACTTTGAGTAATTATACAACATCTAATATCATATATTTAAACAAACTGTTGAAAGTAAGGTAAAAATGAAGACATTGGCTGATAACACCATTTCTTAGATAAGCAAAGTAAAATAATCACAAGGAGGTCAAAAGAAAATATCGAATTATCTAAGTCAATAAACAATTGCCCTCTCAAGAAGAGATATGGCAGTCAGGGGCAACACTGATTAACAGTACAACAGTAAAACATTATGGAGGAAGATGGACTATTATGAGTAATATAGCTTCATAAAACATTAAGAAACAAAGGAAGAAAACATGACCCTTTAAAAATTTGGCACAATACCCACTGGAAGTAGAATGAAGATAGCAAGTAGCCATAAAATGGAATAGATCTGCCAACATGTCTTTAGTAAGCCTTCCTCATCACTGATGACAGTGGAATGATCTTATTTGATTGTAACATGTAAATACTCAATGTGCTACATGGGAAAGTTAAAATGATATGATGTGGGTGAATGGGGAGGAAAGCTGGATATGAAACACAAAAAGGAAATCCATGCTGGAGGCAGAACAATTTTAAAGGAACCTGGGAAATGCTTTATAAGAAATCTAAAATATGAAAAAAATCTCAGAAGAATGGACAAGATTAGAGATAGTATTCTTATAAAGAAAAAAAAGCATTAAAGAAGACATCGATAATTATTGATCCCTATAACTACTTTCTTATCTTAAGAAAATCATTATGAAAATAGTCTATGTAAATATCAAGACTTTGATGAAAATATGAAAAGAGAACAAGAATGTTTTTGTAGGTGATTCTCTTGAGCAAGTTTCATCTTTATAGTCACACAGTTGTCTGGAAAATATAGACAATTAAAGATGCCACTATTTTTACTCTTTATCTATTACAAAAAAAAAATGGGTCTTAGGAGAGCAAAATATAGCTCCCTTGGGTAGGGGCAGGGGTCTCCAAAGCATCTATTAAGTAAGAACAATCTTGTTTGATAATCTTCTCGTTATCAATTTCTTGAGAGTCATAAAACATGGAGACATGCTTTCCAAAGGTTTTTGCCACTATTGAGAAGGATATTATATGTAAACCTTAAATAAAAAAGAAATTCCCTATAAGAATTCCTAAATGAGATTGATCTAAGAAAACATTGAGGAAAAAAGCTTTTAAAAAGTATATAAATAAAGTGGATGAAAAATGAGTATTTTTCCAAGTCATTGAGTTGGATGGGTGAATTGGGTCAGTGACTTTTGAATTTCTTCCATTCTTTTTCTATAAGATAAAGTATATGTAATATCACACAATGCGTATTTCATATATACATGTATATGTATATATATGCACACATAAACACATGTATGTGTGTGCATATATATGGAGAGAGAGAGAGAGAGAGAGAGAGAGAGAGAGAGAGAGAGAGAGAGAGAGAGAATGAGAATAAAATAAGGGACAAGAACACAGATGGATAGTGGGCTGGTCCCAGAATTGCATAAGGGAAGGAGAACCAACTGAATCACATATGGGTTACTGAGTAGTACTTTGAGTGATAGCAACTGACTCCCTGCCACTAAAGCACATCTTTTAAAGATCAATATTCTTCTTATGATGCTGTGAGTTCATAAATCATGGAATGCCACAATCTCAAAAGAATAAAAATATTCCAACCATTTTGAAAAATAATTTGGAATTATATTAAAAGAAGTCAATAAACTATACCTGTATTTTGACCCAGCAATACCCTTACAAGCATATACCACAAAGATATCAAATACAGAAGGAAATGCTTCATGTGTACTTATATCTAGACAAATATGTATATATATAGACATATTTTTAGTAGTTGAATGCTGAACAGAAAAAGGGTCCAACAATTAAGGGATGGCTGAACAAATTGTGGAATACAAATTTAACATAATTTTATTGTGCTAAAAGAAATGGTTAATGTGAGCAATTCAGAGAAACTTGGGAAGACTTGTATGAAGTGAAATAAACAGATCTGGGAGAACAATTTATTTGGAAACCATAATAACATAAAGCAAAACAATATTGATTACAGAATCAATGGAATGATCAGTTATGATTTCAGAAGACTTAAGGTAAGGTAAGCCTTCTACCTCTTCGGCAAGGAGTGATTGGTGCAGAATGAAACATACCTCTCTTGCTTTGTTTTGCTTAATTGCATTTATAGGGAATGTCCTAGGGGATAGGGTTAGTCATTGCAAAGTAACAATGAAATAAAAGAAAACATCAATAAAATCTGTCTACATGATAAATTGAAAAAAATATATATAATTTGCGCATGGCAGTGGAAAGATGTATGGTAATTAAAAGGCCAGCTTGTTATCAAGGATGACCAGCATGTAAAAGATGGTATAAAAGATAGTAAGGGCATATCTGAGCATAAAAGGAGTAATGGTCATCATGTAGTGAGAAGGAGGGTAGCAGATGGACAACCCATATGTTGTACTGGAATCAACAACATTTTAAAAGACTCACTGGGATAAAGAATCAAAACAATCTGCATCAGGGAAGAAATTATGGATAGGATGAAATATTAGTGAAGAGTAACTTTTGAACAAAAAAAGGGAGCAAGTATAGACAGTGAAATTTTAGAGGAAAACACATTTCATTGGGTCAATGTAATAACAGCTACCTAAAATATAAAAATCCTGACCTACACCCATCCCTGTATTAAAAAATATAAGTGTATTAAAAACAAAGTCGCTAAACATATCATTTCTTCATTAATCACCATTGATGCATGGAAAATACCACTTTATAAAAATGTTGTTTAATTCATGAGTGTTATAAGGGGTGAATGCAGTGTGCCAATAGCAAAGTTTTCTGTTGAAATAAATGAAAGGACATTACCAGATAGTCAGATCTGCATCTTCCATGCTTGTGGAATGGAGTAGAGGCACAGATCATCTTCTGTTTACCCATATTAAACTTTGGAATGAATGATACGATTTTTCTAAGGACTTACCTCCCTAATTTTATTTTGCTAAATATTAAATTGAGTTTAAGTTGGTTTGAATTCCCTGAGAACACAACTGGGTTGTAGGGAGGAGGTAGACCAGCAAAATCTTTGGCAGAAGGGAATAGGGAGAAAGGGGGTGGAACTGGATCAAGATGAAACATATGCCATGGGTAATTGAGAGTGGATTAATAGCTAACTTCCTCTACAAGCAATTTTAATACATAAATTACAGTGATGGAGTTTTTTGACCTTGTTTCTTTGCAAATATAAGAATTTTTTGTTATATTTTTATCAGAAGACTTGAGAAGCTGCTCTGGTGTGATAGAAGGAATATTTCCTATTTCACCTCATTCAAACACCAAATAAAAAATCCATTGATTTTTTGAGTTAGTCAGAGACAAAATAAAGTGGGAAAAGGAAAGGAAATGGGAAGAAAATAGAGGAAGATTCATTCTACTAGACAGAGCAACAGACTTTCTCTCTTCAAATGGTTAAGTATGTTTTCCATGAAATGTTACTAGTTTAAAAGTGGTGCTAAAGAGAAAGAGGAGGAAGAAGAGAAGTACAGAGGAGAAGAAAGGAGAAGAACGAACATGGAAGAGAGAGTCTACAATTAAGTATATGTCTTATTCTATTATATATTTAAGTTATAAAAAGAACAGTCAAATTTTATCTCACTTCTCAGAATCAACATTTTGTATGACTTTGGGTTTTAAGTCTTGGTGAGTTTCACTCAAAAGAGTATGTTCCTTTGGGTGTAGTTGGATTTTCAATAAATTGTATGTACATATGTATATATATATGTGTATGAATATAGAAAGCTATAGGTGTAGATATAGATATAACTATATAAAGTTTGATATATATTGACACATATATGCACATATACACATATGTGTATGTATTTTTTAATAAAGATATATTTTCTCATGATCTGAAAATAATCTATAAAAAAGAAGAGAAAAAATAATACACATTTTTAAAAACCTTTTGAAAAAGGCTGCCTCTGAGGGAATTGTGGGAAGATTAGGTGTTGCCCATTTTGTAGTTCAGTATAGATGGACTAAAATTCTGACTTTCAACATCCTATTCATATTTTCTTCTTATCTAGGCTATAGAGATGGGCTTGTTTTACTCAGGTCACCAGTATGGTGACACTCCAGAAGATGTCACTCTTGTTTTTGCATCAGTTCCAGAAGTAGTGCTGAACTAGTTTCTCAAGTACATCATTTACTATTTGTTCTTGGGAAAACTTTAAGCGACTAGGAGCTTCCATGATTTTCTTCCACCCATAAGCTGCTGTATTCTACAGTGTAAAAATGTATATTCCCTTGAGATTGAGTGATTGTAGGATATACAACATTAAGAATCTGCTTCAGCTGATGAAGTAGAAGCTCTTCCTTTCAGATATGAAGGAAAAAAAAACATGATGAAGGAACTTTTATTTTTGTTTTTCCATTGACATGATTACTCCATTCCCTGACAACTTATTCAGGTCAACTTATTAACATATCTATTAATTAAACCATTCCATTGGCAACTAATCAAAAAGACTCAAACTCTGCATTTTAAAAATGTGTTTCTAAATATCTCCTTTTCAATATTCTTACTAGCTCATCGGGGTTGTTATACCATTTACCTTTAAGCTAAAATTGAATATTTGCCAAAATAGCATGATGCTGGACAATATTTTGTTATTATGTTGGATCAGTAAGGACCCCACTCCCTCTCCACAAAAAGTTTTTTTTTCTTTAAAGGAGTAAAACTCACATTTCTAAACAGATGTATTATAACACTAAGAATTTGTTTCACCAACCCTTTTTAGCTGCTAAACAGTTTCATAGAAAACTTTAGGTCCCCATGATACAATGACAAGTTTACTTATAATGCCTTCCCTACCACATTCCATCAGATCACCACAGACAATGCACAATCGAATTTACAAATGTGAGCATTCTGGGTAGAAATGGAAAAACCTTAGCATTAATGGTATATAATCTTAGTACATTTAATGCGATGTTCAAAAATAGGAGCATGTACAGTAGCAGAAGAAATAGTATAGGAAACTTTAGAGAGCATCATGATTTCCCACCTACATGTGTAAATATTACTTTGTAGTATCAAACTGAAATGTGCCCTTATGACCTGAGAAAGCAATATGTATACAATTTCTAAAGTATAGTTTCTAAAATTATTGAATAGATTTACTTGCCAAAAATTACTTTAATATTTTAAAGATCCATGGATTTGTCAAAGCAGGTATTCCCTCCATTGGTAGAAATTGTAAATCTTCCTTACTTCAACAAGTAGCTTTCTTTGTTTTCAAAAGGAAACCAATGGTGATTAACCTTCTAGTGATGCTTCTATTCAAACTGAGTTAGCCTGGTTTTTACCTGCCAGGAAAAATGAAGAGATATGCTGTTTTGCCAGGACATGCATATCAAAAGTGATAGAATGATTTCCAATACTAGTAAACTTGATTTCTACCTTTCTTTTGTGATTCACATTGTCACATGGTCATCAAAAGGAATCTTGGGAAGAATTATGAAGTCCTGGGCAGAAATTCAAGACCTTATAGGCTCAGGAGGTATTTTAATTTATACTACCTACTAAAGAAATATAGGGCAATAGACTGAGAGAGTTACAGGGTCAAATGTAGGTTTGCTTTTGTTTGTTTGTTTGTTTGTTTGTTTGTTTTTAAAGGATAGAGGAGATGTTTGTCCAAGGCAGCAAGGTAGGAATCAGAGATCCTGAAAGAAGAAAGGGAAGAATTGAAGGGGTAGGCTATAAAAAGAAGTGACCATGAGATTAAAGAACACAGAGCACAATTTGGTGTTGGAAAGAGAAAGAGTCAAGTTTTTCTTAGAGAATGGAACAAGCAGTGAGTGAAAGACAAAAGAAAATAGGAGGTTTACTATAGATGACTTTTGTTTTCTAAGTAAAGTAGGTGGAAATATCTTCAGCTGGTAAGAATGGAAGGGTGGTATAGAAAGCTTGAGGAGAGAAAATGTTTCAAATAACTTCTTTAGGCAATGTGTTACAATAAAAGAATAAAAGATTTTCCATGTCTCAGGGAAGGCCTAGTTGGGATTAGAAGACACACATTTAGAGAAGAGTCAGTTAGTACATCTTTGTTGCCTTCTTCCAAAGGAGTTCAGTAACATGCTGGTAAAGACAGTGAAGAAAGACCAACTGTGAGAATAAACCAGGTGTGGAATTTTCTTAAGCAGGGAAAGAGCAAAGGGGCAAGCAATTTAAGGGTAGAGAACATCACCTATTTGAATTAGTCAACTAAAGAGTCAAGACTCTAAAGACAGGCTAAAGCAAGGTCTGTGATGGAGGAAGGAATAGTGTTTTAGTTGGCTGAGGAAAAGGGCCAGGAGAGGTGTATGTACCTACAGAATTTATTGTACCTATAAAAGGCTCAAGTGGACAATCTATCTCTATTTCTAGCTGTGGATATTTTCTGTGAAAAATACTTATGGGGCCAAAGTACCTTTGTGGAAGGGTCAGTTTGGTGGTAGAGACATGCCCTACCACGTATGAGGAATAGCAAGGAAAGCAATTCAACTGGAACATAGTGTGGGAAGGTGAGTAATAAGGCTGGAAAGGTAGGTTGGGGACAGAGGTTATGAAATAACAATGATGAGGAAATGGGTTGAGAGTGTCCTTCCCAGGGTCACACATCCAAAAGTATGACATAAAGTCAAAAAATCTAATATAATGTTAGGCTTCATTGAGAAGCAGGGTGTCTGGAATGAGGGAAGCCTGGCTGATTGGCTACACTTGGCATTTAGTATTTAATTGTTAGTACCCTTTCTTAGGCAGAATACTGACATGTACAGAAGAGGCCAACCAGGCCTGTAATAGGTTTAGATGTCATGCTATAAGAGGATTGGTTAAAGGAACTTGGGCAAATCATTTGATATCCCTGATCCTCAGTTTCCTCATCTTTAAAGTAAAAGGGGTATCTCAATGACCTTTGAAGTCTGTTTCAGATCCTGATCTAATTTTCTAAGTCAGCTTGACTTGGAGAAGCAAAGACTTTAATAGGAGCATAACTGTCTGCCACATGAAAGCAAGGTTACATTTGTTTTCCTTAGTTCTAGAGGACAGAAATAGGAGCAGTGGAACAGGGTGTGGGGAAGGAAAAGGAGAATTGCTGTTTAAAGGAAGCTTTAGGCTTAGTGTAAGTATTTTCTAACCATTAGAGCTATCCAAAAGTAGAACGTACTGCCTTGGGGGACAGTGAATTCTATCTTTCTAGAGGTCTTTACATAGATGCCCACTTGTTAGGGAGGCTGTAGAGCAGGTTCTTACTCACCTACAAGTTGGACCAGATGACTTCTGAGGTCCTTGCCAACTCTGAAATTCTGTTTCTGATTCTGTTTTTTTTTCATATTTACATAATAAATGGGTTGTCTAGGCTTTTTTCTTAAATGCTTAATTTCAAACTTTGCCTACAACATATTCATATATATACATATATATATAAGCAAACACAAATAGCTGCATTTAATGAACTGTTAATTGCAACTTCATTATGATGTTATTCGATTTTAAATAGCAGCCAATTTTTTTTTTTGCACTTACACTTTTTCTTCCCCCTACGTAAATCTATTTCTTATGAAATTGTTTAAGTGGTGATATTATAGGGGCAATATCACTTCATGTACTTGACTTGAAAAATATTTCCTACTCCAAGCCTTGTTCTTTCTTGAGCAATGTCCCCCAATTATACGTAATTGTATAGGGGAAAATACTGAAAGAGAAATTAGGAAGTACATTCTTAGAGATGGACTATTGAAGGGCGGAAGACCAGGGGGTGTTGTCCAAAAAAGTTTCTCTCTGTACACAGAGTAAAGGGATGTGCATGAAAGAGGAAGTTTGGGGTTTCCCAAGAAAGGTCTTTAATTGCTACCTGAATCCGCTAGGGCAGCATGTCTTGGTAAGTCACAGTTTGGGAGTTAGCTGTAATCCCCCACCTAGAATGGCAGTGGGGGAAGTGGTTCCCTGGAGGGCCTGAAAGTAGGCATATGACTTCCTCTGAGCCTGATTCCTCTGGTAATAGGAGTAATGATTGACATTTATCTAGTTCCTCAAGGTTTACAAAATACTTTCTTTTACAACAACCCTATGAAGTAGGTAGTGCAAATATTATTATCCCCAATTTACAAATAAGAAACCTGAGAGGTTAAAACACCTGCCCAGAGTCACAGAGCTAGGGATATCAGAACCAGCAGTAAAACTAAGGGCTTTTGATTAAAAGTGCAACTTAGGAAGCAGTAGTAGTAGACACTTCTGAAAGTACCCTAGATTCTTTATTCCTTGGAGTTAGATGGCCCAGTAGGTAGAGTGTTAGATTAGGAGTCAGGACTACCTGAGTTTAATCCTGCCTCAGATATTTACTAGTTGTGTGACCTTGGGCAAATCCATTAACCTTTCTCAGCCTCACTTTCTTCATCTGGAAAACAAGGATAACAATAATACCTAACTCCCAGAGTTATTGTGAGGATCAAATGAGATAACATATGTAGAATGCTTTGCAAACCTTAAAGTACTCTACAAATGCTAGCTAGCTAGCTACTTATTGTTCAAAGTTCTTTAGAGTATACTTGGTCGGAGGTCAAAGCCAGAAGGTCTTGGAAAGTCCTAACTAGGTGTTTTTCTCTGGGGTACTAGCATAAGGCTGAGGGTCCTTCCCAGAGCCCTTTTCCTGTTTGACACCCCCGTGCTTTGTGATTTTCCACTGGCCCCTCAGTGAGTGGCATGACCATCCCACTTCCTTGCCCCTGACACTGCCAGGGTCCTTGGTGGTCTCTCCCAGCTACCATTGTCCTCACTTCTTGTGGCTCCCCTCCCTGACCCTTCCACCCCCCACACCTTGGAGTATGTTGATGCATGGGGATTGGTCACTGACTATGCCTTTAGGGCATAGGTCAGACAGTGACAGACCTACTCCTTCTGATCTCATTTACTCAACCAGGGTGGATTATTGTGGATACTTGGGCCTACCTTTTGTGAGTTATGCCTATGACATTTCTACTCCTCAAAGGGAGGGTGACTGAGGTCTTTGTCTCCCTTCCCTACCACAAGGAACAAGATTTTATCCTGTGATAGCTCCCTTGACAGGACCTTGGGTTCTGAGGTCTGACGCTTTGCCCACCACACACACACACACACACACACACACACACACACACACACACACACACACTATTAATAGTTATTCTTTTTTTTTTTTTAAAGTAGAGGGTTAGTAATTCCTGGTAGTCAGTATCTCATAAGAATCCCCTGGGAAGTGGGGTGGGAGGAGTATGTAGCATGAAGATAATGAGGGTATATTCCCCCTTTTTATTTCTGTCCTGTATAAAGTGAGTGACCCCAGAATACACTCTACTTTGTCTCTCAAACCCTAAATCTACAACATAATACAAATGCTACACTCTTCATTGTTACACAGTTTATGATCAGATTACAAAATTATCAATGATAACCATCCATTATACACATCTGATTCAATTTTGAAGGGAGGGGATATAGAAGGGGTGGTTCAGGACCTATGATTTAATTAGATTAGGAAATTCCTAGTGAGGATACTCCCTGTATCAATAAATATCTGCACCTGCACTGTGATTTTTAGCCTCTCTGATCTGGAGGGATTTATGTATTCCTCAAGGAAAAAGTATCTTGGATACACAGATAGGAATACTATTACCAGAACCTAGAGGCTACTCATATGATCAAGAGTCCTGGGTTTGAATCCATGACTTTTCAAGTCATGAAAAGAAACTAAGGTCAGCATACCATTAAATGAGTGGGCCTAATGAAAAGCAGACCTAAGTGAAATTTGATACACCCAGCGCATTCCCTTATGGTTTCATTTTCATGGGAATCTATGTTTGTAGAGAATTCCAGTGTATGTTTTCTGTAAGCAGATGTGTTCTAAATGGTTGATTGGGAGTGTTACAATCAGATAATTTACCAAAGAAGGGTACAGAAGATCACACAGGGACCACTCTAGGCTCCCAAGGTCATGCATGGTCTAAAGGAGACATCCCTCAATCCCCTTGTGTAATGACTAGGGAATAGACCATATGTGAACATGGCATCATCTGTTTGAGAATGTCCTTGGTGTTTTATCCCATTGTATGTAATGCCTTTGAGCTTCCCTAACAGTCTGAAGTGAGTTGATAAAGAATCATGAGTCATTAACTTGGTAATGTGACCCAGTGGACTGATCACAGAACTAGGTTTCAAGAGATGTAGATTGTATTGTATTCCCAGTTTTGCCATTGATTTTCTGTGTGGTCTCAAGGAAATCACTAAGCCTTTCCATGGGCAGGTTTGGCCTTCAGCGAAATGCTGACTTAGCTGCTAAAGGAATAACTAGATATTGTAATCCATTTGGTATCTTGAAAAATAGATAAAAATGCTCAGCAAATATTTGTTTATGATGTAATATTGATTGCAATCTAGTCTTCTTATTGACCTGACAATGTATTTATTATTAATAGAAATTGTCTGCCTAGGCTTCTAATTCAATTAACCATGATTGTAATCATCCTCATGGCAAAGATGTGCTCATGACTAGTGCTGTGAACTGCCAGGAAACATCCTTGCTTTTCAAAATGTTGCTCTAAGGAGGTATGCTGGAATTGAAGGCTTATAGCAAACTTGGTAATGATGTATTCGATATTTTTTAATAAGTGATATTTACTAGATTTGCTCCATTGCCTATAAAGTCCCAGCTTTTAGTATCTGAGATGTGGAGTTCTATTATTTAACTTTCTAAAGAGAATGGATAGTTAGAGTTAACTCTAAAGAACCCCAATATCTGGCATTTATATAGGGTGTACCAGAAGTTAAGCTTTCCAGGTTAAAAACTGTCCTAAGACTTTTGTGATACATTATTGAACAATTTAAAGTATTTTATAGACATCATATTTGAGGCTCACAAGGTAATATTACTCTCATTTTACAGATGAGGAAGCTGAGGCTCAGAAAAGCTAAATGACTTGACCATGGACACCCATCAATCAACGTGTTTGAAGTGAACTGAGAAACCTAGTCTTCTGGAAAGTAAAGCCAGTATTCAATCCACTCAGCCATGCTGTCTCTTCTAGCAAACCAAGCAGAAAGAAATCCTTCTGACCTTTCCAGTCTTCTTATACTTTACTCTTCTCCACACATTTTATGATCTAGTGACATTGCCTCTTTGATGGTTCTTGAACAGGGTACTTCAATTTCTGATTTCATGCATTTTCACCGGCTGTGCCCCAATGCATGGAACTCTCCTCCTCCTCATCTCTCATTGTCTCCCTCGATTAGACTGGGAGCTTCTTAAGACCATGGAGTGGTATTCCAATTTTTTTCCTCTCTTTCTTCCCCACCCTCCACATGCACACTTAACACAGTGCCTATCACATAGTAGCTGCTTAGGGCTTTGCTCTAAGAAGTGGGTCTAATAGACTCCAATATAGAATTGGAAGGAATTTGCAGAAATTATCTGGTACATGTTCTCAAATCATGAATTTCATCCCTTATAAGTGGCCAACCAGAGTCTGCTAGAAGAAATCCAATGATGAGGAATTAAGTCGCTACCTTTTGTCAACACATTTGGCTTTTGAACAGCTTTAATATGTAAATTCCTTGAGGGTAGACATCATATCATTTTTATCTTTATGCTCCCAGTGCTTAATACAGTTTCTTGCACATAGTAACAGGTAATTAAGAAATATTTCTTGAATTGAATTTGATGATATTTCCTCTAGAGGCAGCCAGGTGGCACATTACATAGACATCTGGACCTGGAGTCAGGAAGGTCTGAATTCAAAACCTGCTTCAGACACTTGGGAGCTGTGTGCCCCTAGACAAGTATCTTAACTTCCTTCCTTCCCTCCTTCGTTCCTACCTTCTTCCAAGTTAAAATCTACCTCCATTATCATTCTACCTATTGATGACAGACAACTGAGGTGACAAATTCTCCCTCCTTGTGATAGTCTACAAATATTTAAAAAGTGCTTTCTATATCAATATGATTCTTTGACTTTGTCTTCAATCCCAGAGTCCACACAAAATTTCTGACAGCTACAATTTGCATGTTGAGATTCTAGAAATATTTGTGTACTCTACTCTTCTAGGATGATGAGAATAATTCAGTTGAATGAACACTGACACAAGCACCAAGCAGAGGTCAAACAGGTTTGTTTCTAGTGAAATAATTAATTTTCCAAGGTGCCCACTTCCAGCATTTTAAAGTTTATTCAACTTTTATAAATTCTTGTATTTAGGTTTCGCCCTGTGTCTTTAGGTCATACTGTCTCCCAAGGAGGAAGGAATATTTTTAAGTGCAGTTAATACCATACTTATTTGGCATATAGAAGCTCTAAGGAAAGTTGAATACTGCCTCCAATTCCTGAAATTTTCTTCTATTATGTGCTGAAAGAAAGGGGCAAGCCTCAATAACCTAATAGAAAGAAAGGTCCTTTGGAGAGAAAGAAGAAGAGAAAAGCAATGAACCTTAAAAGTAATTTTATGTCCTTTGGCTGCTGTACTTAGGTCTACCTTTGCCAAAAAAAAGAAAGAAAAGAAAAGAAATTTGTAAAGCAGGTCAACTACCTTCCTGTTTGTTCACATTGTTAATCTCACTGTCCACTATAATATGAAGTGCCTATAGGTCCCTCAGGAGCAATGTAAGTAGAAAAGAGGGACTGAATGTGATCCCATCATGCTTTGCTTTGTTGACTGCTAGATTTCCTTATAGCATGCTGCTGTGTATTTTCCATCCTTGTATATAATAGATTCTTTTCAAGAAAGCATTAATATCCTTCCCTAACTCTCCTGCCAAAGAATGATTATCACTAGGAAGTTTGATAGGTTGCTGTAATCTTTGAAAGGGGATATGATAGTGCCATTGAAAATGATATTCAGATTCTGTGCTGCAGAAAAATCAAGAGAAGTCAATTGTAAACTTATAGTAAGTATAGGAGGGGCGGTTAGGGCAGGGATTTGATATAATGAATAGAGGACTGCCCATGGAGTCAGGAGGACTGGATTCATTCAAGTCCTGCCATTATTATATAATATGAGCAAGTCACTTAAACTTTTGTGCTCCAGCAGCTCTCTATTATTATAAGTTACAGTACAGCTCAAGATAATTTCCACACTGGGAATTCCATCCCTGATGAAATTAAAGGTCTGAGCAAAAATAATGAGCATAAGTATGCATACAATACAATTTTATTTATTTGGAATCTGGAACAATTCAGAAATGAGATGGATTTTGGATAAACTATTTAAAAAAAACCTCCCTAAACAAAATAATGTAAGCAAGTTTGGAAAGAGGGATGTTTACCCTACTCAAGAGAAAAAAAATACATTCAAACATATTTAAACATCCATTTCTAGTCAAACAGGAAATATGATTTGAAGTTACTAAGATAAAATTGTTATCCTTGGATTTAATATATATATATATATATATATATGTACTTCACAGCAAGAAGATTGCAGAGATTTGGCTAATGAGTTTTTCACTTCAAGATGAGGAAGAAATCCATTCATGAAGACGAGCCACTGACTCAGTGGGTCTTAAAAAATGAATGGCTCCTCCCTTTTCCTCCTCCTTTCTCTATCTGCTAAGTGAGTCAGAATTATTTAATTCTCTCTCTAGAGGGGTGGAGGAAGAGGCTGTTTTTTCCCCTGACTTTGACCACATGGAGGCTCTAAGCCTATGGCAGCTAAAACACATATCCTTCCTAAGCAAGCCTGAACCTATGTTTTGGACTTTTTTCTATTTGTTCCTTTCCTGAGTATAGATGTTTGAGAAGTAATCCTGAGATGTCTATTTCTAACCTTCATGGTAACTGTGAGGTAAAAAGATCTTATGTCCCTGATTGAGAGCTGGCTAGAAGCAGAAGTGTTTGGCATCTACCCTAGTGCTTCTTTGAGAGATGACCACCTGCAAGGTGGTAGCCCCTCCTGGCCTGGTTTGCCAGAAGACATAGACAGTGCAGAGCGGAGGTAAAATGTAAAATCCCTATTCAGCAGTTCTGTAGAACTGCTTCCTATTCCCATGTTTTAAGTCTCAACCTCCTGGGAGAGTATAATAGTTGCTATAAGTTACTGCTGCTAGTTTAGTTTAGTTTTTTCTTCTTCTGTCAATGTGACTTTGTGAGTCTTGTGCACTTAGCATTTCTAAATGGGACTAGATGAAGTAAATAGATGACCTATATCTGATTTACACTGCTCAATGAGTACCTTTCTACTCTCTCATTTTCAAGAGACTCTAGACATAAACCAAACCTAAACTTTAAGTAATTTTCTCTGGGAGAAGGGCCAGAGAAAATGAAACAAAGAACCCTGAGGGTTCTTTTTGGATGTTAGGCTCCCCAAATACAGAACTGAGTACTCCCTCAGGGCTGGGTCCAGAACTTAGAGGAGAAGCTTGGTGAGGAAGAAGACAGTGAAAAACAGACACAGGAACTATATGAACATAAATATAAAACACTTTTTATACAAATAAACTCAGATCTAAGTAATTGAAGTAATATTTCTTGTTCATTGGTAGGAAAAGCCAATACAATTTTTAAAATGACAATTTTACCTAACTAATCTATTTATTCAATTCATCCCAATTAAATTAATAAAAAATTACAGTTCGAAAAAATAATAACAAAGTTCATTTGGAAGAACAAAGAGTGAAGAACTTCAAAGAAACCAGGGAAAAAAGATGTAAAGGAAGTAGATTCAGCAGTATCAGACCTGAAACCATATTATAAGGCAAGAGCATTATTGAAGTGTAAGAAAAGATAATTTCAATTATTTTAAATTAAAATTTTCTTGTATAAATAAAACCCATGTATCCAAGAACAGAAGGGATGCAAAAAAATTGGGGAAAGAAACACTTTAATAGACAATCTCTTAGATAGGTTGTGATTGGGTTGGAGTATTACTGTGGTATAGGAAATGATGAGCTGATTGATTTAGAAAAACATGGAAAGACTTAGACCTATGAAGGAAGGTGTGATCCACCTTCAGAGACACAGATGATAGGAAGAAATAAGCATAATATGGTCTTACATATATGTATATGCATGTATGTGTGTATGCTTAGAGATATCCATGTATATGTATGCATATAGCTATACATACATACATGCACACACACACACACACACACATATATATATATATACACATATATACATATGTGTGTATACCCATGCTTAATTGTAGCTTTCTTTAGAGTGGTGGAGGAGGGAGGAGAAAATAAATTAAAAAGTGCACAACAGAGAACAAAAGAAAACCAACAAGGAAGCAAAGAAGAGCTGGGCAGCTTTGAAAACACTATGTAGTATTTAATATTTAGGTTTTCTTGAAATGGAAATTTATTGTTTTTTATTGAATCCTCTCTTATGGTTTGCTGTGTACATGGCAATTTTTTTTTTTTACTTTTCTCAATTAGTATTTAAGTTTAAAATTACAAAAATTACAAAAAAACATTCTGACTTTTTAAAGCTAGATGTGTATTATGGCTCTCAAACAAGATTGCAAATAGTTCATTGGATCTGATTGCATGGATTTCCATGAGTGAAAGTTGTTTACTCGATAAATCAAGGAAGCAGTTGGCAGGACCATTCATATATTTTTTTTTTTATTACATAAATAGTTAAAAGTGTATTTTGGATCAAATGGAATTCATGTGACTTCAACTTGTTTTTGTGGCAAGGAAAGAAATAGGGATAAAAGTAAAAGATATGAGTTAGGGTGATCATAGCAAGATTGAGGGAATGATACACTTCAACCTGAAGTGATCATGTATCACTTCTTGGAATTTGTGGCCCGTGTTGCAAATGCTACAGTAAAAAAGCAAATAACAATTGTTGTGTACATATTGTTCATGGCAGTAGTAGGAAAAGATATGAGAAATTCCCCTTTCCCCTGGTAACAGAAGATAACTATACCTAGCACATAATATTCAAAACTCAGTGATTATTTTTGTAGCTTATTATGTATTTTGTGTACTAAGACTAAGTGAACCTCACTGGGCTTACTTCTTCTAAATTAATTTCCAATTCCCTTGAACATGATATCTTGTGTAGTATAAGGCATTAAACATCTTCATTTTCTTCACCTTAGTTTATTTTTATACAAATGTAAATTTGTAAGAAGATTTATGAAAAATAAAACCTTATTCTTTATGAGAACAGAAATGTCTAGTCCAGTGTCCAACAGAATAAAGAAAAGCCCTTCTTAAATTCTACCCACACTCTCTTAGAATTGGCTAATTACAACTCCATGTTATTTATTCTCTTCCCTCATTTAAAATAGTAGCTAATTTCCTACAGCTACACAAAGAATAAATTCTTTCTATATTCTCCATTCCTTTTTCATATTTCACTATTTTCTTATAGAGCTATCAGACACTTATTCCCCATCATTCTTTCCCCTTGGGTACTACAAATGTTGGATGGTGCCTTTAGAGAAATGTGTGGGTCTTAAATTTTCCATGTAATTTCCTACGCTTGATTCTTTTACATTCCTATAGCTGGTTTTCTCTTACTATGACCTGAACCATTTTATGAGTCCACATAAAGCACTTAAAGCTCCCGGCTGACCAAATTACTTTTCTCACTCACCTCTGACTTGTGGATACATTGAAGCGGTGAGGGGTTTACATTTCTTCATTAATCTTGAGGTAGAGGACAAAGTTCCAACAGTTGCTCTTCAGACCTACAGGAAGAAAAGAAAATGGAGAGGAGGTGGTTGGAATGTCATCATAATGAATCAAGGTCTATTTTGCAGCTAATGTGTTCCTATTTCACTTAATGAAATTGGAAACATTTTTTTAAAAAAAAAGAAGTCTACTTTTTGAGTCACATATCCTGAAGTCATCTTTTATCTAGTAGTTTCTGCATATCTTCTTATTCTCTAATAGCCTGTATTTCCCTCCAGAACATTGCCATAAACCCAATATTAACAAAGACTGCACTCACCCTCTGGGTTTGGGTTTTTGAAGTGAACTCAATGAAAGGATAAGTGAATTAGAATCATTTTGAGGAATGAACAATGACTGATATGGAAAGGAAAATGGAACTGAAAGGGTAATAACTCATCTATATATCGCATTAAAGATCTAAAACAAAACAAATCGTTGAGCACTGTTTGTGACAATACTTGCCTCACTTAAGCATTGATTTTGTCATTTATTTAATTGGGTTCCATTGGAAATAATTTTTTAAATACTTACGTATGATTCAGAAGGTTATCAAATGATGAATCTGGGGATATGAGGAGCCATGAAATGAGCAAATACAAAATTGTCCTTAGTTCTATGCTTCTGATTGTGAAGTGATATTGGCAGAGTAGCCAGGAATAGGAACAGAAGGAGGCCCTCTACAAGCTTTAATTTAATTGTTAGCACTTTCAATGTGCTATCTTCATTTAATTAGCAATGACCTAACATATAATTATGAGATCTAAACCACATACTGACATTATGTGTAATAATGGAATGTAAACCAGAAGGCAGAAATGTTGCCACTAAATGGAAGTACAGATTACAGTTTCTCCTTGGAGGGATAAATGAAGGATATTCTTTCATTTTTGCATAAGAGCCACAAGAAACTTGAAAGGCTATAATGAACATCAGCAAACAGATTATCATTAAGATTATTAGATCTTCTAATCACTATTGATTGCAGAGGACAAATAAATAGAGAAATTCTTGAAAGAACTTTGTAAGATTCTTCAAACTAATTCAACATATACCTGGATATTCAGAGACTTAGACACAAAAGTGGACACAAGGGAAGGTAGTACAATATGTGTTGAAAAAAGAGGATTCTTTATCAGCAAACTATACAGGTCAAGCACTCATTCATGAATTGGGGCTGCAATATTGAATTCTGAGAACACCTAAGAAGATAACATTGTTACGTGGATAAGAAAGTGACTCTGGATTCAATTTTTTTAAACTTTTTTTTTTGAGTTCCACATTCTCTTTCTTTCTGCCCTTTTCTGAAAACTGCCCAATTGCCTGAATTTCACCAACCAGTTGCTTGTCCTTAGGCCATTGTGTTTGGAAAATGATTAAACATATACACATGCTCCTCCTCATCTGCCTCTCTGACTGGAGAGTGGGAGTGGGATGATAAAATCCAAACCTGCACTTAAGGACAGAGCTCAGCTCATGCTTCTCTTTATTTCTCACCTGGTTGCACTACTTTTGGAATTCTCTGACTGACTTTTCCACAATGCTCCAGCATCAGGTGTCTTCTCCCCTTCCCAACTTTTTATCTTCCCTTTGTGTGATTGCTTCCCTCATTAGATTGTAAGGTCCTAGAAGGAAGAGACTTCCTTCCTTCCTTCCTTCCTTCCTTCCTTCCTTCCTTCCTTCCTTCCTTCCTTCCTTCCTTCCTTCCTTCCTTCCTTCCTTCCTTCCTTCCTTCCTTCCTTCCTTCCTTCCTTCCTTCCTT
>NW_020954569.1:35342621-35346076 GCF_900497805.2 Vombatus ursinus | reverse complement strand
TCTTTCTTTCTTTCTTTCTTTCTTTCTTTCTTTCTTTCTTTCTTTCTTTCTTTCTTTCTTTCTTTCTTTCCTTTCTTATTTGTATATCCAGTGATGTAATTTATTTTTTAAAAATTTTTAATTAATCTATTTTGAATGATCAACAATCACTTCCATAAGCTTTTGAGTTTTAAATATTTCTCCCTCTCCCTCCCAACCTCCCTCCCCAAGATGGTGTGCAATCTGATATAGGCTATACATATACATTCATATTAAACATATTTTCACATTAGTGATGTTGTAGGTAAGAATTAAAATCAATAGGAGGAACCACCAGAAAGAGGAAACAAAACACGACAGAAGAAAAAAAATAGCAAATAGTATTCTTCGATCAGCATTCAAACTCCATAGTTCTTTCTTTGGATGTGGATAGCATTTTCCATCATGGGGACTTTGGAGATGTTTTTAGATCCTTGTATTGCTGAGAAGAGTTAAGTCTATCAAAATTAGTCATCGTACAATGTGGCTATTACTGTGTACAATGTTCTCCTGGTTCTGCTCACTTCACTCAGTGTCAGATCATACAAGTCTTTCTGTGTTTTTCTGAAGTCTCCCTGTTCATCATTTTTTTTATAGCACAATAGTATTCCATCACATTCATATACCACAACTTGTTCAGCCATTCCCCAATTGATGGGCATCCACTCAATTTCCAATACTTTGCCACCACAAAAAGAGCTGCTATAAATATTTTTCTACATGTAGTTCCTTTTCCCATTTGTATGATCTGTTATTACTGGGTCAAAGGGTATGCACATAATAGATTACTATAGTCATTGACTACTGCGTCTTGTATACTTAACCTATTCCACTGATCCAGCACTCTATTTCTTAGCCAGTACCAAGCAGTTTTGATGATTGATGCTTAATAATGCAATTTAATAACTGGAATGGCTAGGCCACCTTCCTCTGCATTTCTTTTCATTAGCTCCCTTGATATTCTGGACCTTTTGTTATTCCAAATTAATCTTGTTATTATTTTTTCTAACTCTATAAAATAATTTTTTGGTAGTTTGATTGGTATGGCACTGAATAAGTAAATTAGCTTAGGTAGAATTGTCATTTTTATTATGTTAGCTCGGCCTACCCATAAGCAACTGATGTTTTTCCAATTATTTAGATCTGACTTTATTTGTGTGAAAAGTGTTTTGTAATTGTGTTCATATAGTTCCTGGGTTTGTTTTGGGAGGTAGACTCTTAAATATTTTATAATGTCTACAGTAAATTTAAATGGAATTTCTCTTTCTATCTCTTACTGTTGGGCTTTGTTGGTAATATATAGAAATACTGATAATTTATGTGGATCTATTTTATAGCCTGCAACTTTGCTAAAGTTGTTTATTATTTCAAGTAGTTTTTTCCTTGATTCTCTAGGATTCTCTAAGTATATCATCATATCATCTGCAAAGAGTGATAGCTTTGTTTCTTCCTTGCCTATTCTAATACCTTCAATTTCTTTTTCTTCTCTTATTGCTAAAGCTAATGTTTCCAGTACAATATTGAACAACAGTAGTGATAATGGACATCCTTGTTTCACCTGCGATCTTATTGGAAATGCTTCTAACTTGTCTGCATTACATATGATGTTTGCTGAAGGTTTTAGATAGATGCTATTTATTATTTTAAGGAAGACTCCATTTATTCCTATGCTCTCTAATGTTTTTAATAGGTATGGGTGTTGTATTTTGTCAAAAGCTTTTTCTGCATCTATTGAGATAATCAAGTGGTTTCTGTTAGTTTTGGTGTTGATATGATTAATTATGCTGATAGTTTTCCTAATATCGAATCAGCCCTGCATTCTTGGTACAAATCCTACCTGGTCATAGTGTATTATTCTTGTGATAATTTTCTGTAATCTATTTGTTAATATTTTATTTAAAATTTTTGCATATATATTCATTAGGGAAATTGGTCTATAATTTTCTTTTTCTGTGTTGAATCTTCCCGGTTTAGGTATCAGCACAATAAAAAGAATTTGGTAAGACTCCTTCAACTATTTTCTCAAATAGTCTATATAGTATTGGAATTAATTGTTCTTTAAGTGTTTTATAGAATTCTCTTGTAAATTCATCTAGCCCTGGAGATTTTTTCCTAGGGAGTTCATTAATGGCTTGTTCAATTTCTTTTCCTGAGATGGGGTTATTTTAATATTTTGCTTCCTCTTCTGTTAATCTGGGCAATTTATATTTTTGTAAATATTTATCCCTTTCAGTAAGTAATAAATTCAGTAATAAATTTATTGGCATACAGTTGGGCAAAATAGATCCTAATTATTGTTTTAATTTCCTCGTCCTTGGTGGTAGATTCACCCTTTTCATTTTTGATATTGGTAATTTGCTTTTCTTCTTTCTTTTCTTAAATTAAATTAACCAAAGGTTTATCTATTTTATTTTTTTTCATAAAACCAGCTCTTAGTTTTATTTATGAGTTCAATAGTTTTCTTAATTTCAATTTTCTTAATTTCTCTTTTGGTTTTCGATATTTCTAATTTGGTGTTTAATTGAAGATTTTTAGTTTGTTCTTTTTCTAGTTTTTTTTTAATGCCCATTTCATTGATCTCCTCTTTTTATATTTTGTTTATGTAAGCATTTAGAAATATAAAACTTCCCCTAAGAACTGCTTTCATTGCATCCCATGAGTTTTGGTATGTTGTCTTATTATTGTCATTCTCTTGAATGAAGTTATTGATTATTTCTATGATTTGTTGTTTGACCCAATAATTTTTTAGAATTAGATTATTTAGTTTCCAATTATTTTTATGTCTATCTTTCCATGGCCCTTTATTACATGTAGTTTTTATTGCATCATGATGCAATTTAAAAATCAAGGCCACTTACTCTTTTTTTAACTTGATTAATTTATTTTGATTTATCAACAATCACTTCCGTAAGCTTTTGAGTTTTAAATTTTTCCCCCTCCCTCCCAACCTCTCTTCCCAAGATGATGCACAATCTGATATAGGCTATACATACACATTTGTATTAAACATATTTTCACATTAGTGATGTTGTAAGAAAAGTAAGTAAAACATGGCTGTCACTGTGTACAATGTTCTCCTGGTTCTGCTCACTTCACTCAGCATCAGACCATACAAGTCTTTCCAAGTTTTTCTGAAGTCTGCCTGCTCATCATTTCTTATAGCACAATAGTATTCTAATATATTCATTTACCACAACTTGTTCAGCCATTCCCCAGTTGATGGGCATCCTTTCAATTTCTGATTCTTTGCCACCACAAAAAGAGCTGCTATAAATATTTTTCTACATGTGGGTCCAATGCCACTTATTCTGATGGAGCCATTTAAATATATATCTATACATCTCTATCTATCTATCTCTATCTATCTATCTATCTCTATCTCTATCTTTTTATCTATCTATCTATCTATCTATCTATCTATCTATCTATCTATCTAT
>NW_020954569.1:35337390-35342611 GCF_900497805.2 Vombatus ursinus | reverse complement strand
TATCTATCTATCTATCTATCTATCTATCTATCTATCTATCTATCTATCTATCTATATCTTGTCCTGCTGCCAGGTGATCTTCAAAATCCTCCTAAGACAATTAAAATGGAAGCAATTTAATTTCCTGGCATGGTGCTAGTATACTGTCCAGGTTTCCCAGGTATACAATAATAAAACCAGCACAATTTCTCTGTAGACCTTCAATTTGCTAGTCAGTCTAATAACTTTTCTCTCCCACACTTTTCTTCTGAGCCTCCCAAACACTGAGCTAGCTCTGGCAATGCATACATCAACCTCATTATCAGTGTGTACATCCCTGGAAAGTACATTACCAAGGTAAGTAAACTTATCCACAGCATTCAAACCTTCTCCATTTGCTGTAAATGATGGTTCCATTTATCGATGGTGTGGTGGTGGCCGATGGAGCACTTGTGTTTTCTTAGTGTTAATTTTTAGGCCAAAATTAGCACAAGCAGCAGAGAATCCATCCATATTTTGTTGCATCTCAGCTTCAGAGGCTGAATTGAGTGCAAAATCATCTGCAAACAGACAATCATGCACCAACACTCCCTCCACTTTGATTTTGGCTTGTAGCCTTTTCAAGTTGAAGAGTTTACCATCAGTGTGGCAGCTGACGTTCATGCTGTGTTTGTCCTCATTGAAGGCATTTGACAACATGACTAAAAACATCATGCTAAAAAAACATGGAATAGGCAGTTAGGTGGCGCAGTGGATAGAGCACCGGCCCTGAAGTCAAGAGGACCTGAGTTCAAATCTGGCTTCAGATCAAACACTTGACTCTTACTAGCTGTGTGACCCTGGGCAAGTCACTTAACCCCATTTGCCTAACAAAAAACAAAAACAAAAACCAAGATACTTTTTGGGGCAGCTAGGTGGCACGGTGGATAGAGCTCTGGCCTTGGAGTCAGGAGGACCTGAGTTCAAATCCAAAAACAAACAAACAAACAAATAAATAAATAAATAAAACATGGAAGCAAGCACACAGCCTTGTTTCACTCCATTCATCTGATCTGACCTTAAGATAAATGAAATTGAAATAAGAAGGAATCAATAATGTCTCTGGATTGGGATAAATGTCTCACAGAGCTCTGATAAGAATTTGAAAAGATCAATTAATTAAATCAAGCAATTTTTAGGATTACTTGGTATGAAACTCTAGTCACAAAATTAAACATCATAGAATGATATTATGGGAAGGGGCCTTGAGAGATTATTAGCTTTAGAACGTTGTCTTAGATTAAAATCTAGCCCACTCAGGACAGCAAGTTTAACTTTTTAAAATTTCTTTCTGGAAAGAATGTGCCTCCCTTGGTAGTCAGAATGTAAAAGTCCACTGTGATCATTATCAGAAGAGGGAGAAGAGAAGGGGGAAGAGGTATTTTTCTCCCTTACTTCACTGTGTTGGTTTTCAGGGAGACATTAAGTCCACTTAAGAAATCCTTTGCAAAATTACTATTTCAACCTTGAGATGATTCCATTTTCTGGTACTAACAATTGAGAATATTTGGTAGACCTTGTCAACTGACTGAGTAAGCCCAGCTACTACATCAAATATTCTTGGGCTACATAAGGGATGTTAACGTATTCATTTATCCAGCACTTCTTCATTAGGCACCTTCTATGGAAAATACTGTGAAGCACTGGGGAAAAATATAGTTTACATAAGACAATCCCTGACTTCATAGAGCTTACTGTCATGTAGTGAATCTACTACTTAATGGACATCTATGGTAATAGAAAATCATAAAATTTTAAATAGATAGTGATCCGTAGATTAGATTTGGATGAAGCCCAGGAATTGCACTTTTTCTTTATTTCTCAAGGCACCAAGTGTGACTATGGATGAGATTAAGCTGATCCAAATGTTCAGTGTGTCTGTGTTCCCCTCACAAAGTTGAAAGTTTTAATTGAAAGAAACCTCTATATAACCAGAAGTGGCCAGGGTGGTTCAGCACAGCTCCATGCATTCTCCAATGGGGTGTGCTTTAGCCAGAGCAGATAAGAGGCATCTTTGCTCATACCTATTATATAAATAAATATGTGTGTGTGTGTGAGAAAAAATTGGTTTGACTTGACATTGGGTACATACAATCTCCTGTCTTATCACTGTACCTTTGTAGAAGCTGTGCCCCATTACCAGAACAAAGCAAAGAACACCTCTTCAGGGTTCAGCACAAGTCCAATTTCCTACCAAAGGTCTTTCCTATTTTCCCTGTTGCTGACAGACCCTGTCTCAAATGCATTTATTTTGCATTTATCTCTAATCCATTGTTCCTCCAAACCCCAAATAGAACCAAGGACCCTGAAGGCAGGAACTTTGTTTCTTATCTCTGTATCCCTGGTACCTAGCTCAGTTTCTGGCATGTAATAAATGTTGAAAAAAAAGTTTGTTGAATTGAATTGATCACATTTGAATCAGTCAATAGGCATTTGCATTAATGACATTTTCTTGCTTATTTATTGGGTACATGGTTAACTCAACTATCCTATATAGATATTAAGACTTTTTAAAAATCACCAAGGAATAACATTTATGTAAAAAGTAATGAAAAATAGCCCAAGAAAAGTGTGCCCAATGAAATATGATTGGTCTAAAGACCAGAAGAAAAGGAATGCTCTCATTGGTTAATGATAGTTTAAATACCAACCCCTTCATATATGAAAGCAGAAAAGATGAGAAAAGAGACAAGCAAAAAAGAAAAGTGGAGACAAGAGGAACAGGAACTGAGAGGAGAGATGAAAGGAGAATTCAGGGAGACAGCAAGCAAAGATATTTTGACCTGAGTGAGATGTGACAGTGGAAAAGTGAAGGATATATTAGAAAGAAAAAATAAACAATAAAAAAAAGCACTTATAATCTTATTTCTTACTAATCACTATGGGACTCACCATGACACAGAAGATGGAACAGCTCCCTGGGCTTTGGAAGCATTTATCAAAAGGTCAAGCTATATCAAAGATAGCACATTGTTCCAAAAAGCATTGCCATCACAATGTTAACAGATGTTACCACTCATGTTAATAAACATGACCTTGGATCATCCAGAAAAGGCTAAAATATATTTGATATATTCCATTTACTAAGGCAGAGGGAAAAAAAAAGCTCTATATTTTATGAATATGCTATACTCCATCTCTACTTAAGTATTTTAATGGATCTGTGATCTCAACAATGTAGGTATACCCTCCAATGGTACAGAACCTAAGTCTTCCATGACTTCTTATTCTATGTGACTCTTGTTCATGTCACCCCATCTCCCTAGCAGAACACGCTGTAGTGAGCAAAGATATGTGCTGAAGAGTTTACTTACATAAAGATAGTTTGAACAAAAGGTCTCTCTTGATTTCAGATGTTCAGATGTTCAGTGACCTCTACCTGAACCCAGCCCCTGGAACCCTGTTATTTATCATGTATAATAATAAAAGCTCTGATGCAGCTTTAAGGTTTGCAAAGGACTTTACATATATAATCTCATTTGGTCCTTGTAACAACCCGGGTCAATGGTATTATCACCCCCATTTTACAGAAGAGGAAACTAAGTGATTTTGCTAGGGTCACATGACTAGTTTCTGAAGCAGGATTTGAATTAAAGTCTTTCTAACTGCAGACCCAGAGCCCTATCCATCATGTAACCCAGCTGCCTAAATGATATTGATCCTAAGATTCACATCGAACTCATTGTTTCTTATAATTTGAATGTTACAAATATAGTTACTTGGTTTAGGGCCGTTTAATTTTTTTCTTTCAATAAGCAACTGTGAATCTTTTGTGTTGAGCTTTTCTTTTGTGTAAAGAAAATAAATGACCATCCTATGTCTGATTTACATTTGTATATTGAACACCTTTTCTACACCCATCTTTTTGTGGGGAGATGCTAGACATGAGTCAAAACTAAGCTTTAATTAATTTTTGACAGAATGCTACTGGTATATGTATAAAGAGCCAAGGAGAACAAAGAAAGAATTTAATCCTTCTCTTAGGTCATCAAATTCTCTTACAACTGAACCCATACTGCCCACATGTGTGAGTCCAGAGTTGAGAAAGGCCCCTTAGTAGAGAGGGACAGGGCACATCACTCCACATCCTTGGACCCAATGAGTGATTAAGTTAGAGATTATTAATTGTGATTAGATCATTGTGGTTACTTTTCCTACCAAGATAGATTCCATCCCCCTCATGTCTGCTTAGACTGTTGTTCAGAAGTTCCTGTGGTTGTGAAGACTTAGCACTTAGCAGCCAAACTTCTGATAAGATCTTCTCTGACCAAGTAATCAATATAAAATAGCAAACATATGTCCAGTGCCAAGATGTGCCATGTCTAAATTCAGGGTCTTTCATTTTTAGTTTACCTGCCAAACTTGTGTTATACAGGTGTATTCTTTGAGATTCCAAGGTCACCTCAATGCCATGATAAGGGATTGAAGTAAGCAGCTAGGTGGCAAAGTGGTTAGATGACTGGTCCTGGAGTTAGGAAGACCTGACTTCAAATATAGCCTCAGACACTTACCAGCTGTGTAACCCTGGATAAATTACTTAACCTCCCTCTACTTCGGTTTCCTCAGTTGGACAATAGGGATAATAATAACACCTATCTCCCAAAGCTATTGTGAGAATCAAATGAGATAATATATGTAAAGTATTTTAAAGCAAACCTTAGAACTAGTTCTTATTATGATTATTGTTATTTTGCTGGAGAAAATATTCATAAATCGGTAAATATTGTTTCTCTGTAAATATAATATCAAAAGACACTTACATAATATATTAAAATATGTGCTTTGTATATATGTAAATTGTATAAATGTATATATATATGTATGTATGTGTATACATAAGTAATCTTACAACATGGTGAAAAAGTGAAGATATTATGATCATCTTCATTTTATGGATGTTAAAATAATAAGTGAGATTCAGATAGGTTTAGTGTCTTGCCCATGGTCACAAACTAAGTACCAAAGGTGGGATTTGAATCTCAAGTCTCCTTGTCTTGTAACCATTACACCATACTGCCTTTCAATGTGTATATGCATATATGAACAATATAAATAATTGTTTGGGTCTTCCTTCCTTCCTTCCTTCCTTCCTTCCTTCCTTCCTTTCTTTCTCTCTCTCTTTCTTTCTTTTTCTCTCTCTTTCTTTCTTTCCTTCTTTCTTTCTTTCTTTCTTTCCTTCTTTCTTTCTTTCTTTCTTTCTTTC
>NW_020954569.1:35228464-35337290 GCF_900497805.2 Vombatus ursinus | reverse complement strand
AGTCAAGTGAAAAATGATAGATATTATATCCTCCTCATTTCTCACCCAACTGCACTTCTTTTGACTTTTCCATCATGACATTGCCTCTTCCCATTCCCTGATAGATAATACCATCCTTCCCTTTTTGCTTCCTTTCATGTTATCTTCCCCATTAGATTGTAAGTTCCTTGAAGGCAAGGTCTGTTTCTTTTTCTCATTTGTATACCTAGCACTTAGTACACTGCCTGGCATATAGCAGATGCTTAATAAAGGTTTATTGGCTGAACATAAAAAAGACAGGGATGCATAAGGCAGTGCAGAAGACAGTATACTACACAGCAGAAAGAGTGTTGGCTCTGGAGTCAGGAGTCCTGGTTTCAAATCCCAGTTTTAACAGTGCCTATGTAATCATTGGGAAATCATTTAACCTCTCTGGGTTTGTTTTCTCATCTGTAAAACGAGGGGGTTGGAGTCAATCGGGTTCTTTCTAGCTCTTCTTCTATGATCCTATGGATATTCAAGAGGGCTGCTTGAGTTATTGGCAAGTTTGTGTGTGGTTATTCTAGGAATGTTTCATAGAGGAGGGGAAATGAGACAGGGTTAAAATTTGTCTAAGTAGCAAAGCAGGCAGACTTGGGAAAGTGCAGAGGTCCTTTATAATGTCTGAGACAAATAAAAGTGCTTTCACAGATTACATATTGTGCAAGATTACATATTGTTCATGACATGAGAAGTGAACAGTAGATATAGCATAGGCTTAAAATAAAGTGGTCTCCTTTTAAATATTGTTTTATTCTCTCATATAGCACGAAAATGAAAGAACTGCCTCGTCTTGGGAGAATTCCAGTGAAACTTGGCAATAAAGTGATTTTGTTTCCCCCAAATTGCCTAAAGTGATTTTTGAGACAAATCTTTTTGTAGCAATTATCAGAGGTCACCTATGAATCTAGGCTAAAAGCAAGGAAGACCTTGGGATACTAACAACAGCATGTTGCCATGTTGGGTGATATTCATATTGCTTTCTAATTGCTTTGGTCTGGGCAGTGCCAGGGGCACAAATGAGCATATTAGTATATTTTTTTGGCCAGTACAAAGATGCCATCTTCCCCATAATTTCTCAGTAAATGCATAGTTGTCCAGGTTCTCTCAGGCAGGCTACGATAGTGATATGGAGAGAAATACCTGACTCCTATTGTCTTGTTTCTGCAGATAAATACAAATGCATAAAATAATTCCACTGTGGACGGTGATCATTATAATTCTTACATCACAAAGCCCCTAATGCTTCTGTTTTTTTTAATTTCCAAAAATATCTGAGAGTATAAATAACCGTAATTTGGAAATCTTTAGTCTATCCTTTAAACTGACCCTTTAGAATCATATCACATATGTGAATCTTTTCCTCTTATGTAATGTGTAAATTCCTTTCTTTCTTCTGATGTTACCATCACCGTGGTACAGGCCCTCATCCTCTCATGCTGGGGCTACTGCAATAGCTTGCTAGTCGGTCATCCTGCTTCAAATCTTTCCTTACGCCAGTTCATCTTCCCCTCAGCCATCAAATTGATTTCCTAAAGTGTAAGTCCAACCACGTCACACCCCACTTCCTTACTCAATAAATTCCATGGCTCCCTATTACCTCCAGGACCAAATATAAAATCCTGTGTTTGGCTTTTAAAACTCTCCACAACCCAGTCCCTTCCTGCCTCTCCAGGTTTATTCTATCAGACTCCCCTTCACATACATTCCCCTGCAGTGGCACTGGCCTCTTAGCTCTTTCTTGCACAAGATATTCCATTTCCAAACTACACACAACATTCTCTCTCTCTCTTTTCTTATCTCTGCCTCCTGGCTTCCTTCAGATATCAGCAGGTGTCCTACTTTCTGCAAGAAGCCTTTCCAGATTCTCTTTAACCTTAGTGCCTTCCTTCTGAGATGTTCTCTACTTTGTCCTGTTTATATCTAGTTTGTACACAGGCAGCTGGATGGTGTAGTGGATAGAGTGCTGGGCCTGGAGTCAGAAAAACTTGTTTTCCTGAGTTCACATCTGGCCTCAAACATTTATTAGCTGTGTGACCCTGGGTGAATCACTTAACTCTGTTTTTCTCGGTTTCCTCATCTGTAAAATGAGTTGGAGAAGGAAATGGCAAACCACTCCAGTATCTTTGCCTAGAAAACCCTAAGTTGGATCACAAAGAGCTGGACATGACTGAAAGAACTGAACAACAACAACGTGGTTATTTACATGTTGTCTCCTTCGTTAGACTGTGAATTTCTTGAGAGAAGGGGCTATCTTTTGCCTTCTTTGTATCCCAAGAGCTTAGCACTGCCTGCCACTTAAATGTTTGTTGACTTGACTTATTGACTTATGCATATTTATTTGAACTATTTATTCTTGTTTATTGATGTTTTTAGGGAACTTTACCCAGAAATGATAGTGGGACCCTACAATACAGTTGATCATCATTTGTTGCCTTCCTGATCTGGGCCTCTAAAGACTTCAGCCCTCACAAAGTTTTCAGGTTGTGATTATGTTTCCCTGACTCAGAGTCTCGTCCCCATTGCCCCACCTCCATCCTTCAGATGATAAATTCTTGAACCAAAATGACTATTCTTAAACTGAAGCAGATGTCTTTTTCAATTCACTGGCTAAAGATCCATAGACCTTACGAGAATAGGAAAATCCCACTGGTTTTGCTTATGCCTTTGCAGTATTAAACATGATAGGGAAAGCAGGAAAACAACACACTCACAAATTGCCAGCTTTGGATGGATTTGACCTCCAGGGAAACTTTCCTGTTAGAGGATCATTTATTAAAATTAAAAATAAAGCTGTAGTCATTATATCTGAGGGACTTAGAAACTGTCTATGATATGTAGAATAGAAAGGTCCATTACTTCGCTATTTTCTGGACTCAGTCCATTTAATGATTTACCTTCATCCTCGGCTTTTTCTTTTTGCTATGTGACATTTGGAGAGTCTTGGAAATCAGGGTAATATTGAAATATGGAGTCATATTAACAATCATTCATGCTCCGTTAGAAATATACATCTCATAAGGCAGAATTGAGCAAGAATATACTTTACAGCTGATTTGAGATCAGTGTTGAGGTACATAGGTCTGAGCTGAAAATGTAGCAAGATGGAATTAAGAAAGGGATACAAACATTTCAACTAAAATCTCATCTTCTACTGGAAGTCTTTCCCAACCTCTCTTAATTCACTGACTCCTTTCTCTTAATTATTTCCTGTTTATTCTGTATGTAATTATTTATACATATTTATTTTCTTGTTGAATCTCCTATTAAATTATGAGCTCCTTGAGATCAAGGAATGCTTTACCTGTTTTTACATCCCCATTGCTTAGCAGAATGCCTTGTACATAGTAGGTACTTAATAAGTGTTAATTGATTGATTGATTTTGCTAATCAGTATAAAACTATTGATTTGTATTTTAGGGTTGTCTGTGGCCAGTTCATTCAGGACTTAGAACTTACTACTAATTATTTATACACACATAATTAGTGGCAAGTTGTGCCTATATAACTTGCTACCAATTTTATTAATTATATATATAATATATAATATATAACATATAACATATGTATACATACATACAGGTATGTTTTTAAGCCATGAATAAACTGAGACACACACACATATACAGGGCTTATATATGTGTATATACATATATGTGCATACATGTATATATGTGTACATATGTATATACATGCATATACACACATATTCAGGGATTAGAACTTGCTTCTAATATATACACACAGTAGCAAATTCTAAATTGTGTAGATATATATATACACACATGTATATATATACATGTATATATACATACATACACACATATACATATATGTGTATATACATATATGCATATTTATCTATCTATCTATCTATCTATATTTGACTGGACAGGTTATTTCATCAGTGTAGGAAACTCCCAGTATGGAAATTCCCTCTAGGCAAATAAACCTGCAAATCTAGGACTTAAATAAAATCTTAAGGATTTGTCTGAGGCGCTGGAAAATCAAGTGCTGGATCTGTGGTTACAAAGTTAATAGGAGTCAGAGGTAGGACTTGAACCCATTTTTTTCCTGGCTCGAGGATAGCTCACTGTCCATGGTGATGTTACAGTATCTGTCATGATGCTAACATGGCCCTGAGTCTGAGGTTACACATGGGATTCTTGGGGTCACAAGGGGACAAATGATCTACTTTGGCCACAGATTTCACTTCTAAGCTGATTACTCATCTCACAAATGCTCATTCCAAGAGGCACTGGAAAAGTATTTGTGAAAAATCCAGAAATCCTTCATCTCCCAGGGAAAATGAAAGTAAAGCACACGCCCTAGAGACACTGGGCTAGTGGTATCATCTTGATGGATAGGCAGCAATTAAAAATACACTATTGTTAATGCCTTATCTTGATATTTTGTGCCATTGAAAAGTAAATGAGAAATTGATGTTTGTAGTCTCCCATGCTGTATTTCTGAGTGTCTGTTGGATTGAATAACAATGACCATATCCTGGGTTTAAGGAATTGGCAATTTACTATGATCTGATAATCTTCTTGCTTCTATCTAGCAATAGTAGACTTGAGGCTGCTCTTAAAGGATCTAAATTAAAGCAGTCTTGTTTACTAAGCATTGCTTTTAAGTGTTAACAAAGCTTCTATAGTTATTTTTTTTTTCAATGGTGCTTTTAGCCTAGCAGATGAATCCAGTCCTTATAAGTATTTTGTTCTGGTGATAGGGTAAGTACAATGAGTTGGTATGAATGGCTATAATCCTTGTTTTGCTTCTTACCTGAGATTTCATCAACATAGAGAATTTTTGCTAAAGAAACTTCTAATGCATATCAGCAACTATTCTGCAATTCTATAGTTTTTTGAGAATTACTTAGGGGAACTGTTAAGTTAAATGACTTGGGTAGGATCACATGCCCAAGCTGAGTCCAATGTGGAAAACGGATCCAAATTTTCTAACTTAAATGCAAACTTTCTAATCATTTTATCACATTGCCTCTCCCCCCCTTCAGTAGTAAAATATGTATATGGATTTTAACATTAATACAGTTGATAAGATGGGAACATATCAAAGTAAGTTATTGCTTTAGCAGTATAGAATGAGAAACAATTTTTTTTTCCCTGACAAGGTAGGCTTTTTTTTCCACTGAATATCAGAAAAAAGAAAGCATTATAGTAATGCCTATGTTTCTAAACTTTAGGTAATTTATTGGTTACATTAGCCATTTTTAACCATCTTTTTTTCATCTGGAAGGATGATTTTCCCACTCCAAGGTAAAAAAAAAAACCTGAAGTATGAAATGAATTTGATTTCTGACTATTGGATATTTAGCAAATGGTGTGATTATACTTTTCCAACTCTAGATACATTCTAACCAAGAGATGATTTAACTAGCCTATCTGGTAGTCTACTTATTTACTGTAAAGAAGGACTACTTACTGTCAACTATACTAGAATGGAAATCACATTATCTGATCTATGTGTCCAACATTTCAATGAATAATTCTAAATAACCCCCATTCAACTGAGCAGCTCATTCAGCTATTGGGTACATGTAGGAATGCAAATAGCCACATCAAGATTCAGTTGAATTAAAAATCAAATATTCAAAAGAAGCCTTAACGACTGAATTCAACAAACATTAAGTCAATCAGTTATAATTTTAAACCAAATTGTTATTATTATTATTAAGTACTAGGCACTATGCTAAGCACTAGGGATACAAAGAAATGCAAAAAAAATGAAACAGTCCCTGCTCTCAAGGAGCTCACAGTGTAATGGGAGAGATGATATGAAAGCAACTATGTATAAACAAAATAAATAAAGAATAAATTGGAGATAATCAACACAGGGAAGGCACTAGAATTAAGGGGGAATCAGTAAATATTTCTTGTAGAAAGTGGGATTTTATTAGACACTTGAAGGAAAGCAAGAGGGAGATATAAGGAGATAGAATATTCCAGGTTTGGGGAATAGCCAGCGAAAATTCCCAGAGTCTGGAAATGGTGGGAATTGATCAAGAAACAGCAAGGAAGCCAGTATAACCCATAAGAAGCATAATGGTATAATGGGTAGAGAGCTAAGCATGGAATCTGAAAGACCTGGGTTCAAATTATTTCTTTGACACTTTCTGGGTATGTGATTATGGACAATACACTGGACTTCAGGTAACTCATTTTAAAATTATCTGCTTAGTTAGAGAGAGTTTTCAATCTGCATTCCTAAATCCTCAAAAGTATTGACTATAAATAAGGCAATATGTTAGTCCCTGCCTTCAAGGAGCTCGTATTTTGCTGGCATTAATTTCATGATCAGGGAACACATGGTGATAAAGAAGCCATGCAGCTCAACCTCTTCATTTTATAGATGAGGAACCAAAGGCCAAGAGACAGTGAAAGACGTGTCTAAGGTCACACAGATTGAGAGTGGCATAGGCTGAATTTAAATTTAAAGCCACTGACTTCAATCCTGTGCTTGATAACCTACTCTTAAAAAAATGTAAGCCCAAGTTATCTTTCCCATATTGTATGATGGAGAACTATTGATTCATCCAAGTGATAGAGTAGATTCCATGTTAGCTTTGGGGAACAATCTTCGTCTTCCTCCCAAACATCTTCATTTTCCATGCATATGTGGAAGCTGGTTGTTTTTCTAGCTCTGTGAGAATATGCCAGAGTCTCCAGTTTTAAAAAAAAGAATGATAACTGTATTTTTTTTGATCATGTGTGACATATAAAGTCCATGGTTCTCTGCAGTTTGCCTAATGCAGGGTCATTAAATCCTAGCTGGTTTTCACCCATAGGAATACAACTTACTTAAAAAAAAAAAGCCAAAGCTGTTGTCAAAGAACTTTGTTGAACTACCTTAACCCACTTTTTGGATCCAATTTTAGTTTGTGGCTTCCCTGATGATGATTTATGAACTTTATTGTAATTACAGCAACAATAATAAACATTTTGTAGCACTTTAAAAATTTTTAAGACCCTTTATGTATAAACTCAATATATCCTCACAGTATTCCTGCAAACTCAGTAGTATTATCTTCCTCTTTTTAAAGATGAGGAAATTGATTCTGAGAGAAGTTAAGTGGCTTTGCCCAGAGTGACACAGCTAGTGTCTGAGGAAATATCTGAACTCAGGTCTTCTTGACTTCAAGTCCAGTATTCTAGTCACTTATAGCACCTAGCTGCCCATTGTAGCAGGTGTTCTTTCTATTCCCTCTTCCCACTTTTTGTTTTCAGTCACTGCTTAATATGTTTGTCTATAATAGAATGGGAATTTCTAAAATGTTTTGCATGCCTTAAAGTTCTATTTTAATCCTATCATCATCATCATCATCAGCCTCTGACTTCATGCACTACTTCCTAATTCACATGAGTGAGTGTGCCTTCCCTGATGAACCCCTTTTGATTCCTTCATTACTTACTTTTCATCTTCCTGATAACTTCATCTTCTTTACATTGAACTTGTCTCACTTCTAAGCATTATTTCTCTTGCTGTCTTTGGATTTTACATACTAGAAATAGATTCTGGAAGACCATTTCTACTAACCTTTTTGATTCTTTGTCTCAGAGTTTTTCTAACCAGTCCTATTCTTGCATGTACCCTCTAGAATCTGATGGCAACCCTATTCTATATGGAGTGCAGTTGAACCTGTTTGGTACCAGGTCACAGTTTTGAGGACTGAGAATTCATCCTTCTTTAATTAACAATATAAGATATAAACCTTCGGGACATTTGTCACTCTTACTAAAATAACACCTACAAATGTACAAACAGGATATTTTTTGGGAGAATGATGGGAGGTAAGATGCAGACCTGGGATTTAATCTGTGTAAGAAGCTCTCGGAAAGTGCCTTATAGTCTTAAAGAATTACCTGAGCCTCTGAGGAAGATTTGAATTCAGTTCATCTTCACTCAGAGTCCAGTTCCTCATCCACTGCATCACAACTGTTGATCAAGAATAGGTATTACTTTAAAACAGTGACATAATTTTTTCATATCTGGCCTGTGAAGTCTTTCTGGGAGGTCTTTCTGGGAAATGAGCTCATTATTTTATAGAGATGCCTCATAAAACTTTTCTCCTTAGATCGATTATAAACATCTCACGCCTAGAAACTGCATTTTCCAAAACTTTAATACAAAGTAAAATAGAATAAAGATAAAAGAGAGATGTAGGCAATGTGCAATAATAAAATTTGGGATGGTTCACTTTCAAGTGGAGTATCTGTGAATCTTCATGGAGAAAGTGGTTGATGAATTGGACTTTGGAGGAAGAGAAGGATTTCAAAAGGTAGAAATGTAGAAGAAGCCCCTTCCAGACTTATAGGAGGGTCTATGTAAATGTACAAAGGAAAGAGAGAAGACAGTTGGACAAGACTGATGAGTAGCTACTTGGCCTGTGACATCAAGTTTATGGAAAATAAATCAGGAAAGTCAGGTTGAAACTGTATTGAAAAGTGTCTTAAGTGATTGGCCAAGCAGTTTGTTTTTAACCTTAATGATAATAGGGAACCCATAAAAGTTTTTGAGTCGAAAAGTGGTAAGTGGATACTCCATATTAAGAAACTTAATTTGATTGTGGTGTCAATCATTAGAAAAGGAAATAAAGGAGACCTTTTAGGAAGCAATTACATTAGTACAGTTGAGGGAAAATATAGTTCTGAACTAGGGGAGTAGCATTGTGAACGAAAAGATGCAGGAAATATGATGGAGATAGAAGTGATAGGACTTGGCAGTTGATTAGATGTGAAGCTTAAGGGAAAGGAAAGAATCTAGAATGATTTCTTAATTTGGAGTCCATGGTTGTTGGGTGGGTGGTGATGCCATCAACAAAAATAGAGAGATTAGGAAAAGGGACAGATTTTTATAGGTAAGAGTAAATAAAGTTCTGTTTAAGTTGCAATTTAAAACAGATCTTCCAGGTGAAAGGGTCTTGGAGGAAGATGGAAATGTGGGGTTTAAAGGTGAGACTAAGGCTATATATTTAGGGAACTCTGCATGAAGGTGAAAACTCAAACTATTGAAATGGATAAGACTGAAAGAACCAAAGTCCAAAATACAGGAGAGGACAAAACCTTGGGAATCACCTACAGTTAGAGGTAGGATAAGTCAGGCATTCAGTCAATAAATTTATTCAGCAACTACTATGTGTCAGCTACTGTGCTAATTGGATGTGTGTGTGTGTGTGTGTGTGTGTGTGTGATACAGGTTAATTAGGAAATAATTAAGAGAAGGAAGGTGCTGGAATTAATTGGAGTTGGGAAAGACTCTCTGTAGAAGATGGGATTTTGGTTGAGACTTAGAGGAAGCTAGTAGGTAGAGATGAGGGAGAACATTTCAGGAATGAGAGACAGCCAAGTATCTTGTTCCAGGAACTACAAAGGAGTCACTGGATCAAAGAGTACATGGAGGAAAGTAAGTTCTAAAAAGACTGGAAAGCGAGGAGGCAGCTACATTATGAAGGGATTTGAATGCCAAAGAGGATTTTTGTATTTGTTCTTAGAATGGATAGAGAACCATTGAAGTTTATTGAGTGGGAGGAGGATGACATTGTCTGTACTTTAGGCAAATTACTTTGATGGCTGACTAGAGGATGGATTAAAATGGGAAGAGACTTGAAGCAGAAAGGCCAATGAGCAGGCTATTATAGCAGTCCAAGTGTGAGTTGATGAAGGCCTGTTCTAGAGTGGTAGCACTAGAGAGGAGAGAAGGAGGTATACTTGAGAGATAATGCAAAGATGAAATCAACCAGCACTGGCAATTGATTGGATTTGCTTGGGTGTGAGACATAGTGAGTAGTCAAGGATGACATCCAGCTTGAAAGCCTAAAGGACAGGGAAGATGGTAGTGCCCTCTGTAGTAATAGAGAAGGGAAGAGGGAGAAAAGGTTTACAGGGAAAGATCATGAGTTCTGTTTTGAATATGTTGAATTTAAGATGTCTAGTGGCCATCCACTGAGAATATCTGAAAGGCAGTTGGAAATATAAGATTGGAGGTCACCAGAGATGTTGAGGTAGGATAAGTAGATCTGAGTAATTAAATCTATGGTAACTGATGAGATCACCAAGTGAGGTGATATAGAGGTTAGAAAAGGAGGACTGAGGACAAAATTCTGTGGGACACCTAATTAGAGGATATGATTTAAATGATCATATACAAAATGAAACTGAGAAGGAGTGGTCAGATAGGTAGGAAAAGAACCAGGAGAGAGTGTTGTCCCAAAAACCTAGAAAGAAGAGACTATCAAGGAGGAGAGGGTGATTAGCAGGGACTTTAGAAAAAACATGGAAAGACTTGTGTGAAATGGTGAAGACTGAAATGAACAGAACCAAGAGAAAATTGTATATGGTAAAAGCAATATTGTTTTAAGAATGACTTGGAATGAATCAGTTATTTATTCAGTAGAACATATTTGGGAGTGAGGGTGGCAAAAAAAGGTGGGAGTGATCCAAGACTGAGGTTTAGAAGGGCACAATAGGTAAGGGACCTAGAGATTCAACAGAAGAGGACAATGTAGAGTTGAATTGGTTCACTGAGGGGTCAAGATGGGGGAAAGAGAAGACAGTGACTAGTACAATGGAGATAGTCTGTGAAACAATTGAAGGCTCAAGTAACTGGAGGTCATGGTATGGATTAGGAATAAGTTTTGGTAAGAGAAGGCAGAGGAAAAGGTAGAAAGCCAATGGATTATGGTCAAATAAGGGGATTTGGGAATTCCTTAACAGAGAGGTAGCCCATTTTTGGGTGATGGCAAGATCAAGGGTATGATTATCTTTGTGTGTAACTGAGGTTGGGTGGAGTTGTAGGTCATTGGAAGCGAGTAGGTTGAGGAACTGAGTGGTTAGGGTGTTTGAGGCAAAGTAAAAATTAGTAGGGGACCCAAGAGAACTTCCTTCATGGAGATAACAGTCCCTTTGCTCTTGTATATCGGTGACATATGTATTATTCTCTGGTAATCTCATTCTGGCATGTTATTTAAGGACTCCTGTGGCCTCGTGGAGAAGTGTCTCCTTCCAGCCTTACCCTATTCAGTGTATATTCTCTCACGCACTGTACCCCCTCCACTTTCAGTTCCCCTAGATATATTGTATTTCGCTATGAATTAAAGTTCCTTGAGACTGTCTTGTTTGCTTATATTGGTATCCTCAATGTTTAGCACAGTACCTGGTGAATAGTAAGAATGTAATAAATGTATTATATCTCTGTCTATTTATCTACTGATGTTCCACGAATCCTGCTGAACTGCCAGCATTTTTTCTGTTTTGTTTCCTCCTGTGTTCTTTGAGATAAAATGTCTGTGAAAAATAATGAGGCCTAAAGATAAGGCTGAAACTAACAAGGTTATTTCCAAATATTATCAGAGCCCGTGCTTGGACCTTAGAGGGCTGCAGTCCTATTCCTCTTCCTTTCCACATTTAATCCCTTATCTACCCCAACAAAAGGGAAAGAGGGAGGAGGGATAAACAACTAAGCTTGTGGCTAGTCAAGTTAATAGGGTTATGGGAATTTTTTTTAGGATGAAAGAGCCTGGATCTATAAAAAATAAATGCACAATAAGGAGCAATAGTGTGTGTATTATCTCTAGCTTATTAACTGTAGTTCCTTTCTCTGAGATTTGCAATTATTGGATGCACTAAGGCAAGAAGAAGGCAATTCCTTGGCCTTTCCTCATCAACAAAACGATGCCTCAGCCCCAGCCCTACGCTTTCTATTCTTGGTCTTGAATTACCCTCAAAGAAATGAAAGTTGTTTTTATTTTCCTGAAATAAGCAATGTTTTGTCTTGTATAAGTAGGCCAAGAGCTATTTAAAAGTCTGTTTTAAAGGTTTACAGAATATTGAGAATTGAGTTGCATCTCTCAGTGAACTACAAATAAGCAAAACTCTGAACCTTACAAAAAAGAATAAAAAAAGAAAGCAATCTGAGGGTTTCCTGTTCCCTGCAGGAAATAATAAAGTCTTAGATTATGACCTCCTTTCTGCTAACTGACCTGCCTTTTCCAGTCAAAGCTGTTGCACATTCTCTTTGCAAATCTATTTCTCAGGATTGACCTCAATAATTTTCTCAATTGAATGTGATCTTGCAAAAGTTTGCAAATTTGAGCACCCTGCCTTTGCAAAAATTCATTTTCATGCACCTGACTATGTGAAGAAAATTGTGCTATGCAATTCTAAATATGTTTCTTTATTTCTGGGAATTCTCTCCCCAGAAAAAACTATGCATTTTAAATGAAGCCCTGATTGGAGAACAACTGGAATTAAAATGCACATCCAACTTTCTCTGCTCTGAGATCTAATCGGCCCCATTGTAGTGTACTCAGACCTGCAAACACCTGCCCAGCAGGCATTAGTGGGGGTCATGGAGAATTCACCTCTGTTCGAGCTAGAGACAGAACTACCTTTCCCTTTTGATAAGATTAAGGAAAGGTTAATAGCTTTGCCAAATCAAGGCGAATCCTAATCATTCAAGGGCTTTGTCTCTGAGTTTAATCAACTCTGTCAAAGAGCACAAACATAACCCAATTTATTTTTGATATTACAACTGCCCTGACTGCCATTTTGATAAAGGTTTTTAGCTGACTCAACCTTTACATATAATAACTTCACTAGATAAAGTCAGATTCTTTTTTTTTTTCACCTTTAAAGTTCAGATGTCAATTTTCCCTACCTACTTCAGGCTTTTAAATTGGACTTCTCATGGCGCCACTGTCTTTCACATCTTTTGAAAACTTCCCTTGCAGACAATTGAAAAGGCCTTGAGGGAGAACTGTGGCCAAACCAAGACAAATTTTTTTTTGTTTTGTTTTGTTTTTGGAGACCTTTAAATAACCCAGTCTCCATTCTGCCGGTGAGATGTGTAAAATCAATCTTTGTTACTTAAGACTTCTCCACTCAATGTTCAGCTAGTAGAATGGATTACAGCAAACCTCAGACAATCATCCAAATACAGAAACTCATATTGGAAATTGCAAAGGAGTTAACTATTCCTACCAGTTATTACAATTGTACTCTTTACTGGAGAACTAATATTTCTAATTAATGTAGTTTGACAAATGCAGCAGGGAAAGAATAGGAGAAAGCCCTGTATTTAGAAACACAATTTACATAGCTTAATACTATATTTAGTAAAGGAAAAGTGATAGCAGGATCCCTATCTTCTTTCTCTCTCTCTCTCTCTCTATATATATACTCTTCCCATTGGAGATTTCAACTACATTAAGGTTCTCAACAGTCATCTTTAAGTAGGTCTACATTTTTAGCCCTAAGAAATCGAGTTGGTGGCAGAATGGATAATGCACTGTACTTAGTGTCAGACAAGCTGGGTTTGAATTATGCCTCAGAAACTTTCTAGCTACGTGAGCCTAGGCAAGTCACTTAATTGCTCTCACACAAACTGCCTCAGTTTCCTCAACTGTAAAAGTAGGGGGTTAGCCCCAATGGTTTCTAAAGTCTGATCAAGCAATAAAATCTATGATTTCTTTATTGAACCCTAGACATTCATCTTTGTTACAATTTCTACCTTATTGTTTCAGCTCAACCTTTTAAAATTAAACATATTATCTTTCTCTGAAATTAGTTCCCCTAGTTGGACTGCTCTAGTTCTGCCTGTGTTATCATCACTTTTCCAATATTTCATTCACCCAAAAGTCACCTTTGGATTTTCATTTGGATCCTCAATATCTGCTACCCCCAATATAATGTATTACTAAATCTTATCAATTCTTCCTTTGTAATGTCCCTCAAAAAAGTCACTGCTGCTTACTAGCTATGCTGTAAATCATTTGCTTTCTGTGAGCTTCAGTTCTGAATCATAGACCTGGAGCTAGAAGAGATCTCAGAGTGTATCCAGTCCAACCTCCTCCTTTTACAGATGAGGAAACCGAGGCCTCAGAAGGTTACTACTTGTCTAATATTACACAGTCAGGAAGCCTCTGATATAGGATTTGAACCAGTCCCTCTGACTATAGAGCCGATGCTCTTTCCACCACGATGATAATAATAAATAATGATAGCATCTTATATGTGTGTGTGTGTGTGTATGTGTGTGTGTGTGTGTGTGTGTGTATGTACACACATTCATTTAAAGGACTTATTTTAAGGTTTGCAAGCTACATGACATAAATTACCTCATTTGATTCTCACAACAATAGGCAGGGGCTAGTGTTTCCACCATTTTACAGATGAGGAAACTGAGACTTGAGAAAGGTTAAGTGACTTTCCCAGGGTCAGGATTTAAACTCAGATTCTACTCATGATCTTAGCCTCCCCCTCTAGGGAGTCCTTTGGGTGTTTCTGGAGCATGTGAAAGCTTTTTGCAGGAAGGTGACACAAAACAGGGTCCTCGCTCAGTAACCTCGCCAGTGTTTTTCTGCCACTTCAAAATAGGCATTTCAAACTTCCATGTGCTATAGCAGAAAAAAATGTAGCCTTGGTTATTATGTTTTTATTTTTGTTGTTTATTTTTATTTATTTGCTTCATTTAATGTCATCAAAACTTATTTTATCCAAATAGTCTTGATAAGGTAAAAACATCTGTATTTTTGATCTTGCTATGGATTTTTTGCATTGTTTTTTGAGTAGACCAGAGGTCACAGCAGAGGAACCCACAGGATTGAGAGTGTGGAAAAAAAAATTCAAAAAAAGGGGTTAGAGGCCATGGGAAGAGAGCAGAAAGTCCTCTTGTTATAGGACGGCGGGGTTGTGAAGAGGGGGAGAATCTGCTGGGAAATACTGGTTGGATTCTTTTGAAAAATCCGTGTATGGTATTTTGAAATCCTGCCCAGCCCACTGTTCTCATGTGTTTTGTGGTTATTTAAAGCATTCTTACTTATGGAGTGAGAGGAGAGTAGAGAGGACTGCCAAGGAATAGGAAAGAAGGATCGCCTTTGCTGAATGTATTGTGCCCCACCAGATATTCCCCTCAGCCTTTGCTCTGCCACTGCATGCGCCCAGTGATGGTCTCTTTGAAATCGTTGATTGGAGATAATATTCTCTCCACACCTCATCCAGCTTTTTTGCTAGGCAGGGGTGGGAGGTTGGGGGAGGGGGATGCTTGCTCTTAGTGAAGAATTCTTCAGTCATTGTTATCAAACTTTGGATCCTAAATGCTATTAAGAAGGGCCTTCCTCCTCCTCTGGTGCACAGGCAGCTGTGCATCTCTTAGAATGCTGGGTATGTTTGTTGTCAGCAGCGCCTACCTGAGCATAGGTGGAAGTGGCTGCCTTTGTGATATGGTTTCAGGGGCACTCCTAGCCTTCAGACCATCCCCCAAAATAACACTTCTCTTACACTGTTTTCATCTCTTAACTTGATTTGACATCCCCAAGGTTAGAGTCATTAATTGGATCAACAATAAATAAGGAGCTATCTGTATCCAGAAGGCAGTTCTTAAAGTGCTCGTGTATTAGAGCATCCATAGCATGACAGACTTTAGCCCCCACATTTTATAAATGAGGAAAGTGGCATATGGTGGTGAAGTGATTTCTTCAAGGTCTCACAGAGGACAAGCATATTCAGTGTTCCCTGCTGAGTCTCCCACCAGCACAAATTACTTGTGAAGCACTGAGAGCAAATTCTACAAGAATGAGATACAGGATAGGTTTGTTTCCATGTGGTAGAAGTTTGTAGTGGAGAGCCCAGGGCAATGCACGAGAGTTCTGAGACAGAGTGAGAAAGCCTGAGGAAATCTGGGAATTGGATGGATCTTGAAGGAAGAGAAAAATGCTGATAGTAGGAAGGATGTAGAATGTCAAGCCCTTTGTAAAAAGAAAAAATGGCTTCAGGGAGCCAAGCATCTGCTTTCTTCAAATAGTGACTGAAGGGCCTGTATGAGAAGACTTTTACTCTTGTCCCATCTCTACATTATCTTCTCCTTTCCCTATTCTCTCAGACAGACCTGTAACAAAGAATGGGAGGACTGGGATTTTGTCCTAGTTTACTAGCATACAAAGGGCCCTTCTTCCTGGTGATAGCTCTCTGGCCTCCTGGTCAGAGTCTCACAGTCTGACTCCTTTACCCAACCCCAGGTTGCCAACTCCAGGGTCTTATCATTATCAAAAGGCCCCTTTCCCAGGGCCTACTTTCCTATCTGCCTTGACCCTTCCAGTTTACCTGGATCTGCCTCATGCTGGGGTGTACAATGGGAGAATAGTTCAGGCTTTCTGGGGAACAGGTCATCTCCCACATTTCTCTTTCCACTTCACCCCAGGATCAGGCTAGCCTCTGAATGGCACTCTTTGCCCCACTTGCTTTCTTATAACATTGGGCTGGTAATAGGATTTTCCCAGGTACAAGAATCCCTAACTGACGGCTCTTCTTTTAGGTCTTGAAATTTAAAAATCTGTTGTGGATATTGCTATGGGTACTGCTGTGCTCTTTGCCTAGGACTTGCAGTCCAATTTGAAGTAGCAAGTGGCCGTGTTTTCACCTTTTGTGAATGTCCCGGCATGGACTCCTGATGCATGTTTGTATGATTAAACCCTGATGAGTACTTCTGAGAAGCTAAGCCTGAGGTAGATGGATCATAGCCTATTTTTTATAGTTATTTATAGAATTACTCTTTCTGTCACTGCTTTTGAATGTTTTAGTCTGCTTTTCTCCCTCTATGCAATCTGGCACAAAGCTTCCTACAATATAAAGTGGGCCCTTAATAAACATCTCTTGAATAGAACTGACAACTAGTTTTTAAAGGAATTGTGAAAATGTTGCTCCATTCCTGGGCCTGGTAGACAACATCTGTGACTGGGAGGCCCTTGAATCTCACACTGCTTTCTTTATTGCTAGTAAACTAAATCAGTGGGGTCAAGCTCAGACAGAAACAGGAGCCACTGAACCTTATAGAAAGATCCTTGTGGGCCTCATATTGACTTAGGAAACAACACAGTAACATTATATATGTTTATCGTATTTTACTCATTTTGTTACATCTTTCCCAATTACATGTTAATCTGGTTCAGGCCATACTCAGGAGTGTTGTAGACCGTATGCGAGCTGTGGGCTGTGTATCTGATACCTCTAGTCTAATCCACCTCGGTCAGGTCCCCTTATATGTTTGTATCTTGCTTATATGTGAAATTAGAGGGCAGGTAGGCAAATAAAGTGCTGGGCCTGGAGTCCGAAAGACTTATCTTCCTTTTCATATCTGTGTGCCCTGGGAAGTCACTTAACCCTGTTTGTCTCAGTTTCCTTATATGTAAAAAGAGCTGGAGAAGGAAATGGCAAAACACTCTAGTATTGTTGCCAAGAAAACCCCAAATGGGGTCAAAAGAATCAGATAGAACTGAAACAACTGAATGACAATAAATGACAATGACAATCAAAAATAGGGTGGGGAAACAATATGTGGCTCTACTTTGAGCCCCTATAGGAAGTCAAGCAAGTTTAATGAGGTTTAAAACACCCCACCTCTACAAAGACCTACCCCAATGCCTCATTTTGGGGTGGAGATGACCTAGGATTCCCCAAGGCCTAATCAGTGGATCACAAGTCATAAGAGATTTTTCTGCTTTGTGGGAATGAAGCCAACTAGTAAGATTTCTGGGGATTAGCCTAGTTAAGTCCAGAGAGGCACAGCCATGGTAACCATGGACCAGAAATGAGTTGGTGGTGATCTGGGTCATTAGGGGTGTTACCCACATTGGGCAGCTGGGTGGTACAGAGGATAGAATGCTGGACCTGAAGTCAGGAAAATTTACCTTCCTGAGTTCAAATCCAGCTTTAGACTGTAACTAGCTGTGTGGCTCTGGGCAAGTCGCTGTAAAATGAGCTGGAAAAGGAAATGGCAAACCACTCCAGGATCTCTGCCAAGAAAACCTCAAATAGAGTCATGAAGAGTTGGATATAACTGAAACAAGTGAACAACAAAACCACATCAACGAGATCACATACTCAGTGAAAGATTGGAAAAAAAAATTTAAGAAAATCTAACCAATTAGTAATCAATTAAATATTTGGCCTTCTCTTCACTAGCTTCACTGCCATGAAAGCATCGGACCAGGGATTGTTGTATTTGTTGTTTGTTGTTCCTTCTCAAAGAGGACCAATGACATCAGGAGGGTGATGTTTTGACTTCCAAATGAATTGGATTTAAGTGAGGCAGGGCTGTGCAAAGTCATTAGCCTTATTATCTCTTCCAGAGTCATCAGAGTCCAGTGGCAAGACATAGGTCAGGATGACTGGCGATGGCCCCAGATGCATGAAAGACCCTGGCCTTTTTAAGTTAAGGTCTCAGTTTGTCTGAGGCAATACCCATTCAGTGATTAAAGACTAGGTAAGAATTGGTGCAAAAGATGGCCTAGTCGGCCTTCACACAAGAATCAGTCTAGGAAGGGAATATTCTCATAGTTTCTAGGATTTAACCTTTTATGGCCTGGAACTCCCCTCCTTAGTGCTTCCCTCCCCTCCTCACCCCAACCCTGTATAGTCTACCAAGTCAAAACAGCCCCTGCCATGCTTCACTTTATTTCCCAGTCATCTTCTTTCTAGCTACCCTTCTATCCCCTCATACTGTTGAGGTATTTATGTCATGCAGTCATCTCAAACTCTACGTGTCCAAAATTGACATCATTATCTTTTCCCCTAAACCTATCCTGCCTATTTTTATTTGGTGCCCAGGGTACCACTATCTTTCCAGTCACTAGGTAGGGAGTGACTTGTAGTCACTTTCTATTCTCTTTTTCTCAGTCTACATATACAACATGTGGACCAGTCTTTTCCCTCTATGCTGGATATCATATGGAAGGAATTTAAGGATCTTTTTTCATTTGTGTATTTTCATCAAGGGATGAATTAAATCTACAGTCTTTAAAGGTAAGAAATGAAATTTGAAAAAGAATACTCCTTTTTCCTTCCTAGGCTATAAAAGTATAACATTGCTGAAGCTAATGTTATAAAATTATCCAGATGAGTGAAGAATCAACAAGTTCTAATTAGGGCTTTCTGAATGAACAGAAGTCCCAGAGGAACATGAATCTTCTGGGTGGGTTTTGTGGGTAAAAGCTCTAATATTTAATCCCACTTTTAGAACATTTCCCTTGGCAGCCTAAATGTAAACATTAAAAAAAATGTGAATCTTCCATAAAACTTCAAAATCTCGCTTTTTACAGCCTGATTATTGGAATAGATGAAATGTTATCATTACTTACTGGGGTCAAATCCCAACTCTCTAAATAACTGCCATGAGGCAGTGGGAAAGTTGCACATTTTGAGAAAATAGCTATCATATGTCAGTAATAGTGGACATTTAACTGCTTATGGTATAAGGAGAACCAAAAGAAATTGAAAATATTTAGGGAAACATCATTGGGATTTGATCTCTGTAGATTATTGCTTACCCCTTTGGTGATTATGAGACACTGGTTTTTCAGGCCCTAAGTGCTATCACACACAGAAAATTCTTCCTCCCAAAATCAGAGCATGTAACTTGGCCCATTTATAAATGCAGTTAACAAAGATTACCCTCTTGTGCTTTTGAGTAGATGCTAAAATGCATGCTATACCTATCACAAAGTGGAAAGAATTGGGAACATGAATTGATGTTTTATTCACATGGAAAAAATAGGATTTTGCAATGCCTACAAAGCCAACTACATTTTTACAAGATGATACTTGAAATATTTGCTATTATATGCCTGGATTAAATGAAGAAGGGAAAATGTATTGACAAGTGCCAGGCAGCACAGCATAATGGGAGAAGTCATGGGCTAGAAGACTCAGTAGACCTGGGTTAAAGTCCTGGCTTTGTTAATATCAGCATAAGTTTGACCACAATACTTACCCTACTTGGCCTCCATTTCCTCATGTATAAAATGAAAAAAAAAGTGGACTAAACAATCTGTAGGGTAACTTCTAGTATTGACATTTTTAATATTTTTTTAAGGCAATTGGGGTTAAGTGACTTGCCCAGGGTCACACAGCTAGTAAGTGTCAAATGTTTAGTCTGAGGCTGGATTTGAACTCAGGTCTTCCTGACTTCAGGGCCAGTGCTCTATCCACTGCGCCACCTAGCTGCCCCTGACATTTTTAATATTCTGTGGTTTTAGGCAACCCCCTATTCAGTGCAGAGTAACTTGCAGAGAAAGGGCAGAGCTGAGTTCCTCACTAGGAGTTCCCTTCATTTACAAGCTCAGAGTCCAGTTTATAAAAGAACAACGCAACTTTATGTACTAATTATTGTCCAGCAATTCCTCTAAGATCAGCATTCAAAATACAGCCTCAGACATTTACTATCTGTGTGACCCTGGACAAATCACTTAACCTCTGTTTGCCTCAATTTCCTTAACTATAAAATGGTGATAATAACAGCAACTACCTCCCAGGATTATTGTGAGGATCAAATGATATAATGTTTGTAAAGCACAGCGGCTGGTGCGTACTAGGTGCTACATAACTGCTAGCTGTTATTATTATTTAATTTTAATTTTTTAGACACTACGAGATGGGTTAGAGGAGGTAGGGAAATTTCAGCAGCTCCCTTCATGCCAGTTCAAAATCCTGTTTTTTCAATAAGGGATAAATCTAACATGCTTCCTCTGTAAAGAAAGGAATGTAGCTAGGCAGGTAGAAGATATTATTCTTTCCCCCTGAGTGTAGTACTTACACCTTGACCTTTCTCCCTCCCATTCAATTACAAGAGAAATATCAAGAATTTAGGGATTAAAAAACTGGGGTCCCTTGATCCAAAGACCACTTTGGCAGTTTGTTGGAATGGTACTTTCAACTAATAACATCAAATAGTAAACAGAGAGTTACAAGGAATTTATAACCCAAAGTAAGAGAGATTTTTTAATAGGGACTCAACTTAGGAAGCTGGAAGTGAAGGTTTAAAAAAAAATAACCGGAACTGTTTTGTGTTCCAATAAGATTGCCACCTGGGATGAGAAAACTCCTTTATGAAAAGGAACCACCTGGGGTATTTAACAACCAGATTTTAGGGGAGGAAAGTACATAGACAAACTTTTAAGTTTAATCTTCATTATTAACATTTTTTTCATCACTTTCTAAAGTTTAGAAGACAATCAACAGAAGACTATATCAAACTCTGATTTGTAGCACTTGCTTATTTCCAGCGTGAAAAATGGTCACATTGAAAATTTAACATCTGTCTTTCATGAGCTGGTACTTGCTGTCTGTGGCACACCCCTGAGAACCAATCATTTCTGCCAACTGAGAATTGACACACTCTCCTTAGGGGAAGAGAAGGTGATGACAGATTTTCCTAGTCGGATGACTGAGTTACAGAACTTTCTCTTTTTTAAAATAGCTGTGACTTAATTCTCTGGGATTTAAACTTAGAGAAGGCAGAGAGCACTCTCCCTCTTATGCGGAAGAGATAGCAGTTCATTTGAGAACTTCAACTGAACCCAGAATTTGGAACCCAAGGGAAGCTACGGGATCTCGTTTCATGGGAGAAGACCCTGGAAGGGATTGATAATAACTAAAGGACCCCTATTAGATTGTAAGCTCCATGAGAGCAGGAAATACTTTTTACTTTTCTTTGTACCTCAGGTACCTAGTATTTGGCACGTGCTTAATAGACATTTATTGCCTGGAGTGCCATTAAATAATGGCTGTGTAAGATCAATGGGGAAGCCAATGCAACTAAGATTAGAAGGAAGGTAGAAAATTGGGAAAGAATTTTTACAACCAGTCTTTCTGATAAGGGCCTCATTTCTAAAATATATAGAGAATTAAGTCAAATTTATAAGGATACAATCCATTCCCCAATTGATAAATGGTCAAAGGATATGAACAGACAGTTCTCAGATGAAGAAATTAAAGCCATCTATAGTCATATGAAAAAATGCTCTAAATCACTATTGATTAGAGAAATGCAAGTCAAAACAACTCTGAGGTACCACATTACACCTATCAGGTTGGCCAACATGACAAAACAGGAAAACGATAAATGTTGGAGAAGATGTGGTAAAATTGGAACACTAATGCATTGTTGATGGAGTTGTGAAATGGTCCAACCATTTTGGAGAGCAATTTGGAACTATGCCCAAAGGGCTATAAAAATGTGCATACCCTTTGACCCAGCAATAGCACTTCTAGGGCTATATCCCAAAGAGATCATACAAATGGGAAAAGGACCCACATGTACAAAAATATTCACAGCAGCTCTTTTTGTGGTGACAAAGAATTGGAATTTGAGAGGATGCCCATCAATTGGGGAATGGCTGAGCAAGTTGTGGTATATGAATGTGAGGGAATACTGTTGTGCTATAAGAAATGATGAACAGGCTGATTTCAGAAAAACCTGTAAGGACTTGTATGGTCTGATGCTGAGTGAAGTAAGCAGAACCAAGAGAACGTTGTACACAATAACAGCCATGTTGTGTGATGACTAATATTGATAAACTTAACTCTTCCTGGCAATACAATGATCTAAGACATCTCCAGAGGCCTTGTGATGGAAAATGCTATCCACATCCAAAGAAATGACTATGGAAGTTGAATTTCTATTTTTTTCTCTTCTGTTGAGTTTTGTTTCCTCTTTCTGATGGTTCTTCTTATTGGTTTTAATTTTTACTTACAACATCACTAATGTGAAAATATGTTTAACATGATTGTAAATATATATATAGCCTATATCAGATTGTGTGCCATCTTGGGGAGGGTGGTGAGGAGGAAGGGGGAGAAAAATTTTAAACTTGAAAGCATATGGAAGTGATTATTGATAAATCAAAATAAATTAATAATAAAAAAAAAAGATCAATGAGGAATTGCCCTTGGCAGGGACTACATGTCATGTCCCTATGCCAGAAAGACATTACATACTACATATGACTACCCATCCAATACAGGCAACAGACCTAGAAGAGACTGTGTCCCATGAAAGTGGAGAACAAGCTGAATAGGAGCAGTACAGCAGTATCCCCAGAAGACATTAGTGTTCCTGTGATGTTGGAGGCACAATTTTCCTCTCCACAGATGAGTCTTGGCCACATGTGTTTCATAAGTATGTGACCTTGCACATGTATGCAAGTAAGGTTACACATGATCCCTATGCATGTACCTTCACTCTGGGTTTCCTAAATATGCCTCTATACCATTTCCTGCATGTGACCTTCCACATGTGGGCCCTGCCTACATGTGTTCTCTATGTGTGTCCCTCTCAGTATATGTTTGCTCATTCTTCCCAATGATAATATGTATATTTGTGGAAAAGTGTGCTTCATGTTTATGGGGAAATACTTTATCACTACTTTCATTACTATACTATTTCATTGAATGTCTTCATTTTAAATTGATTGCATCTTTTGACTACATAAAGTGAACATATTAGTTAAGACTTGAACTACTATTTTGAGTAGATGTGGATACAAAGGGTACTTTAAATCTTGGAGATCTTTGTATTCAAGGTCCATTGTATGAATTGAGTAACAACCCCTAGGTGCTACATGTAAAATTGAGATAATAATGTCAACCTTATCTGATCATAACAAATGATAAATTTATTTTCCCATTATTATAAAACAGTGTTTAATACCTAATGGTATCAACTTTTAAAACCTATGTCAGTTAAATCATAAACAAGTAAACTCTAGTCTAATACTAATTTTTAATCCTCACCTTGACTTCATCTGACCAATGGTCCTGTTCCAAAATGTAATACCAGAGGCCATAGGCATATCATAGGCCTATAGTTGCAAAAGTACAACAACTAATTAATTAGTTTTAGTTCAATAAGCATTTGTTAAGACCCTATTGTGTGCAAGACACTTAAAAAATCTTTATCAACAACACTGAAAAATTCCACAAGATATGGGTATAAATTTATGGATATCAATTATTTTTTTTATTATTTTAGGAGATAAAAGATGTAGAGCTTTTAACTTCTTTGAATAAAAAAATTGCTCCCCTCCTCTACTGGAAATAAAAAAAAGAAAATATTTAAAAAATTTTATCCAAATTTTATTTTCCAAATTTCTAAATTTTATTTAGGCTGTTTTAACCACCTAAAAATCTCTGTTTATTCTTTTTAAAAATTTTCCTTCTCCCCCCAAAATAAAGAGAACAACATCAATAACTAAGTGAAATATTTGCCTCCTAAGATTTTGGCAAACAATGAAATTACATTTTCACATCTCTAACTACACTGGAGTATTCATTTCTGATGATGATGTTATGTATTTGCACAAAGCTAAATGATACATCTTAAAGGAATTTTCTCTATTTCTCTAGAATCTCTTGGGATAAAATTTCAGTAACCATGCTGGGTATGGTGTTTCCTCTTGATTTCCTGTAATTTCATTTAATAATTTTGTGTTGAAAAATATATTATATTCAAGTGTTATTACTTGGAATCTTGTGTAAGTGATAATTTTAGGCAGAAAAGTGTCCATTCCTTTCAATAGCTATAAACAAACATTTCCAAACTTTCTAAATAGCAATGGATTGGAAGTTAGAAGAATTACTCTTCCAGCCCTATTATTAACTAGCTACAAACACCTTGGGCAAGTCTTTTTTATCCCAGACCACATAATTTCTATGGTCCCTTCCATCCTTTTTGATTCTGTGATTTGTGAGTCTATGTCTGGCTTCAAATGTTAACTTTCACCCTATCTGTGATCTCGAGGAATTCACATAACTTTTCTTGGCCTCAGTTTTCTGACCTGTAAAATGAGGGGGTTGAAGTAGATGACCTCTAAGGTCCCTTCCAACTACAAATCCATGATCCTATTATCTTTATGTAATATTAAAAATGTTATTGGGCCCAAAATCCTGTAGTTACTACATTCACTGCCTCTCAATAAGGGTACCCTCTACTCTGGAGCCAGGTATGTGATCCAACCAAGTTTAGAACTGAGCAACCTAGCACTGAATGAGAGGGGTGAAGATTTCTTTTTTTCACCCTCTTTGGGTCATTAAACCTACACCCTAGTACCCAACCAGGGGAAAATTATTTAAAGATTAGAGGTTTGATTCATTACTAGGCCTCCCCAAAGCTAGGAGCTGGGAGATGCAATTAAAAAGTACTTAATGTATAATATGAATCAGGTATAAGTCAGTTAATTCCTACCCACAAAAGAAATGCTAAATGTATCAGTGACCTGATGCACATTGATAGAACAACTTAAAACACCTCTGTAATTTACAAACTATTGATAGCTTGGGTTTTTTCTTCTAAAAACTGCCTGTTCATATCCTTTGACCATTTCTCAATTGGGAAATAGTTCTTATTCTTATAAATTGGAATCAGTTTCTTATAAATCTTGGAAATAACAACCTTAGCTGTGAAACTTATTGTAAAGATTTTCCCTCTAGTTAGTTGTTTCTTTTAAAAATTTTTATCTGCATTGGTTTTGCTTGTGCAAAGTCTTGTAACTTTATAGAATCAAAATTGTCCATTTTATCTTCTCTGATTCTCCCTGTCACTTGTTTGGTTATGAAATATTCTTCTACCTATAGATCTGAAAAGTAACTTCTTCATTTGCTCCTCCAATTTGTTCATTTGATGTTCATTTAATGGCTTGTTATTCATTTTGAGCTTATCTTTGCATGTGATATAAAATATTGCTCTATAACAAGTTAGTTTTCTTTTCAAATATGTGTATATAAACATACACATAATTATATGTAATATATATTCAAAATATATAATACATATTCAAGATTTCATATATGACCCTCTTTGTGTTCTACTTGTGTTTTTATACACCCATATTTAAGTACTCATTTGGAGAGGTGTTGAGTTCATAATTTTAGAAATTAAAATAAAAAATGGTTACTTAGGCTCTTGGACTTAGTTTGAATCTTTTGCTAGTGTCATTTTCCCAGTGGTCCAGTGTGTGGTCTGTATTACTAAGTATGTACTTACACTAAACATCACTGAGCCCCCAACTTACTCCAATGGTCTCTCCTTGTCCTTCGTCTGGCCTTTATGGTCTAACTGGACACTTGGTCCCTGACTTCCTCAACTTACCCTCTTCTACCACTATCTTGTTCATTGTTATGACATTCACAACCTAGTTGAATGGCAGGTTAAGAGTCAGATGTTCATCACATGTTCACTACAGAAACTACTCATATTTCATATCCCCCCCCTTTCCTTTAAAAATTATCGTTCTTGTTATGATTGTTGTTCTTCAGTTATTTCAGTTGTGTCTGACTCATTTTGACCCCATTGGGGTTTTCTTGGCAAAGGTACTGGAGTGGTTTGCTATTTCCTTCTCCAGCTCATTTTACAGATGAGGAAACTAAGGCAAACAGGGGTTTTAGTGCCTTGCCCAGCTAGTAAGTGTGTGAGGCCAGATCTGAACTCAGGAAGATGAGTCTTTCTGACTTCAGGCCCAGTGCTCTATACACTACACCACCCCCCTGATTAGGAACTTAATAAACAAAACAATTGTATGTGAAACTATGAGCAACATATGTATGTGTGTATATATATATAATATATATATATACACATATAAATGTATTTCTTTAAAAACACCCACATGTATAATCTAGCACAATAAAAAAATCCTATAAATTTGTGGCCCTTACCTGCAAGGAAGTTGTAACCTACTAGAACCCAGAACTTTGGGGGCTGCTTTTATGTATCTGAATTAGCCATTCTGCCAGTAATTATATCAAGATAGGTCATCAGGGGATCAAAATGTGATGGTCAAACAGGATGAAGTATTCTTTAAATTAATGTGTTTTCTTTTGTTTGTTGTTATTTAATCTGCACTTTGAGTAGGTAGTATAACTAAAGTGTGTATAAGCAGGAAATGTCATTCCAGAAGGAAAACATGTTTCTTTCTCCCTTTGTCACTAGTTATGCAGTTAAATTCCAAGTACTGACTTTTGGAAATATGACTGGTTGGCAGAAAATTGTAAAAAACTCCATGAGAAATTATTATTTTTTTCTCCATAAAAATGATATATTTTGTTTTCAACACAAGGCTTGTTTTAGGAAGATTTATAGGAAAAGAGATTCTATTTTTAGTGTTTTTCTCTAGTAACATTATGCTGGGCATCACTCAGAACTTTATTTTATTACCAATATCTTAATTGTTTCAATCTGTGATGTTTCTGGTTACTCTTTGTAGCCAGAGTTTTCAATGAACAGGGACAGTGCCAAATATATCCATTATATGGATATTTTCAAAGTAATTCATCAGGACATTGGACAGTTTTTCAACTTCTTACAGATGCATTTTAACTTCCAAGCATTTTATCATAACTCCATTAAATCTATTCTAACTCTTTTCTGGCATGTAGCTCATGGCATCCAGGCTAAGAGCTGAAACTTAGTTATGTTCTGTTATAGTAAAGATGGCCCCACCATCATAACATTAAATTGTCTTGGTGCCTCATATATGTAGAGCACTGTGAGAGGCACTGGAAAAGATACAGTTTATGTAAGATATAGTACAGATCTTCATAAAGCTTACAGTCTAGTTGGGTCTACAGTATGGATTTAAATTTCTTGGTGGTCTGGAAATATTGTAAAATCATATTCTTGTTGTAAAAACGTTATATTGATTTTTAAAAATACTGTAGTAAATTTCCAATATAACCTAATACCTTATGATTGAATATGCCCCTCAAGGGTATGCTGAAGCCATCTCATGCTGGCTTGTGAGAAATGACTATTTAATTTTCACTACCCCCTTTTCTTTATCATGTTTTATCACCTATTCTCTAAGACTAAGATTATTCTTGAAACTAATCTAAGTTCACCAGCCTTTACTTTGAGATATTAGAATAGTTTCATTCTTCCCTAACAAATTCTACTTTCAAAGGTCATAAAATCCAGTGCATACTAACCAGAATTTGTAAGCTCCTTGGGGACAGATGTGTCCATTGTAACTTACTCCCCTAGTTATGTACCAGGTGCTTATGGAAATATAGTACACATACTACATGGAATGGTTTCCAAGTAGAACAATGACTATTCATTTTTTAAAGCACCAAACTACAATAAATCACAAAGATCTTGAAGGTGATCAAACACAGATCTCTGTCTGTCTGTCTGTCTGTCTGTCTCTTTCTCCCCTCTTCTAAAGAAACTAAAATAAAAGCTAAAATATCAATATCTCAGGTTCTAATCAAATGTAAATTACACATTAATTATTGGGAGTGAGCAGAATGGATGGATGCTTAGTCTGTAAAGCCTTTAAGTTCACACCCATCTCTAGATATATCTAACTGGTTTTAGACTTTGAGAGGAAAATTTTACAATTTTCTTGAATAATCAACTCAGCCCACTATGTATCAATCCATCTCCAACAGGAATTTTTTATAATTTTCCCTCATGTTTCTCATGAAAAGTGAAAATACTCTGATTTTGCCACCCCAGAAAGTCTAGAAAGTGAGAAGCAGTTCAGATTTTGCCCATCTTGCCTTGCCAACCAGCATATGTAATTCTGTCTACTTTCCAGACTATTCATGCTCCATCTCCTAGACACATTCCAGCAAAGGAAGTTGCCAATTATCTCAAATTTAAATTCATTTACTGAGATTCTGAGGCCATTGGGCAGAACAGATAGCTAATCTTTGTAGCTAATGCATACAACATGTTGAATCTCAGTTAACATTCAATAGTATTAGCTCTTCTGGGCATCATGATAGGTTTCTTGTTTTACAAGCCCAAGACTTCAAGGGTAGTATGTCATTGTCCTTCTGGCCTCCTTTCTTGCTTCCTATATACTTCTTTTTAGTAGGCTATCAAAGTAGGTACATACTTTCAAGATAGTTTTGTGAAAGTACAACTTTATTTCAGATAATGAGAAATAAAATATGGACCTTATAATAGACTGTGTATATTTCTGCTATCCTATGATCAGTTCCTCTAATTATAGAAAGTCCCACTGTCAGGAGGTTGACTAGAGGGTGATAAATTTTTTTGACTTTGGTGACCAATCAAAGTATCATAGAATCATAGAACCGCAGTGATGGGAGGGACCTTAAAGGTTCTGTTTCAATCCCCTACCCAAATTTCAAAATTCATCTATAATATCTCTGACAAGCGGTCATTTAGACTCACCTTCAGTGAGGGAGAGATCATTGTTCCTCAAGATAGTCCATTCCATTTTTGAACAGCACTAATTGTTGGGCCATTTTCAGTCCATTGATCTGCCATATGCCTTGGTTCTACCCTTTGGGGCAGAATGGAATGAATCTAACCATTTTCCATGGTCACACTATAGCAATCTGCCAGATCATTTACCCAAAACCAAAAGAAAGGAGTAGAACATACCAACCCATCAGGCAGCAATAACCATGGCCTGTCATGTGAACAAACTTCCCTACAAAACATGTCCATGTTGAGTTTTGTTTGTCACAAGTAAGGGATGGCTGTTTGACTAGATCTAGAAGAGGACCTACTGGGATCACAGGTTATGGTCTGAGTAGTGGAGATTGGGATGAATAAAAAAGATTAAAGAATATCTTTAAACCCAGATCCTGGGAAAGCAAGATATTTCCTTTTGTCACCAATCATTACTACAACCATTATTGCCAAGAATTCCATGTAGGTGGGAGGGGGAAGTGAATGCATGGTGCTATAGTAATATTTTCTAATATATATATATTTGAATGCTAGATGAATCTGCTCCCACTCTTACCATATACTTGCATTTTTCATCTGAAGGGACTCTCTTAATAACCTTTAGGACTGTTCTTTGAATGAATCATTTGCCAATCTAATTTCATTTACAAGGTTGCTCTCCAGGGGTCTTTTGATGTTTAGAAAAAAAATTAATTTAAAACTTTACTCTTTTCGACACTGATCATATCTACGATCCACCTTGCTTATTTATGGGACTCTGACTTTCAGCTTGATACTACAAATGCCAACTGAATTTCCACTCCTATGGAAATGGAAATCTTATCTTATGCAAATTTCTATAAATTGCCCTAGATAATAAATTGAAAAGCACACAGCAATTGTGCCATGAAATGGGTGAGGGAGTTGCAGGCATTAAAACTATACAGGTAGAATTTTTGGTGATTGGATCCACCATGACATGTATGAAAGTAGAGATGATGCATGTGTATTAGACAAAGACTGGGCTAAGAAACCAATTGTCTTTTTCTAGCTTTTACATACTTTAGTTATGTATCTTGATGGTTTTTATCACAGACCTGACATCATTATAGGACCAGGATATCATATTGGTGGCAACTGGCACATTCATGAAAATAATTCACTTTCTTCTCTGTGATAAAGTCTATCCCCCTTCTCTTCCACAAAGGAAGCTAGATTATTCTTTTAACTTGGGGTCTATGAACATGATTTTACATACACACACATACACACACACACACATACCTACACACACATATATATATATAGATAGATAGATAACTGTTTTTCAATATAATTGGTTTCCTTTGTAATTTTAAGTATAATATTTTGTGCATTTAAAAACAGTATTCTTAGAAGGAGTCCATAGGCTTCACTGAACTGTCAAAGTAGTCCATAACAAAAACACGAAAAAGTTAAGAACTCATGCTTGGGGTCTTCTAGATTCAGAGATTTCCCTTTAACCTCTCTCAGACCAAGGATTCCAATATTTCTGGACCATTCTGCTTCTGTATTCCAAGTCCATCATTTTCTACCTTCAATCTGACTTCACCTTAAAATGGAATCATTGTTGCTACTTCTCTTTCTACCAGGTGTATTGGAGTTTGATAGACCCCACTGTGGGGTTCTGACATAATAACTCTATTTGTTCTTCTACCAACACCACAATCATCTTAGCTAACTTCAGATTTGATTCCTGTTTATTTTCATCTCCCAGCAATCAAACTAATCACGGTGGCCAATAATTATTTGGAAAATTTAAGAGATGAATTTGGGCCATCCCTAAAGGCTAGCAATGCAGCATAAAATTGTGTAGTTGATCATCAGTGAAGGCTGGAGGAGCCAATGCAGAGCTACCAACAAACTTTGAAAAAGTTATTATACTGCGCTACCAGGCTTTTCTCCATTATCCACATGGATGGTTAACAGATAGATATTAATATGTGAATGGAGTTCAGGAGAGAGACTAGGGCTAAATATATAAATTTGACATCCATCTGTATGGAGATGATTATTGAACGGAAGAGACCTGATGAGATCACCAAGTGAGAAAGTACAGGAGAACAGAAGACTGCTGAAGAAAAAGCAAAGTAGGCATCTATGATGCTGGTGGATAGGACATCAGTTGGTTTACCTGTGATCAGTGTGGGATGGTATTGCCAAAAGGTGTGGTTGTACACATAGTGGAATATTCCCTGCCCCCCTCCTCCAATCTAGCGATTATTCTTAAAATAATTAAGTGTTTTGTTTGTTTTTTAGAATCAGCATTAAACTTTATTTTTTAAGCCAGATTGTATGTGTGTATGTGTGTGTGTGTGTGTGTGTGTACAGTCAAAAAACCTCAAAAGATTTTGGAATAAGACAATGTAAACCACTCTGGATACCTTCTAAGTGAAGTAGGGAGATATATTATCTGTGTCAAATTTAGCTTCTACAAGCTGCAACTGTATTTATTTAATTCTGTGTTCTCTGAAGCAGTTCACTAACTCTTGGCCTACAATGGAGATTAATAATAATGACACCAAACTTCAGTATGTGCTGGAATTTCAAAACTAAACGTGTGGCCTGTAAGTGAAAGGTTCCACATCTTCTTAGCAATCTCGTAATCACATCTTGTTCATAAAAACAGATGGTCATGACAGCAGAGTGGGTTTGTATCATAACTCATGGTTGGCTGGGATGCCTTCCTTATTTTACATGCTGAGAGTTTGCCAGTCATTGTCCTTCATCTTTAAGTGCTTGGATTATAGGAAAAATCTGGATATATCTTTGATTTAGAGATATAATTTTTTTCTTCTATTCAGAAACAGTTTTCTTTAGAAGAACAAGCCTGCTTTAAAGCTATAAAGATTCAAAGAGAAGAGACAATGCTTCCTTGTTAGTGATGTGAAATGAATGCTCTGTAAATAAGGATTATTTAGGGAAAAATAATCAATAAAACTTGAAACCACTGGAACAAAATTTACATGTTCGCTTCAACACTTAGAACCATTGTTTCATGGAAACAAAACAAAATAAAATAAAACAAAACATTGCTTTGTGTTCTTACTGCCCAATTGGGAAAATATCTTTGATATAACTTTTAACCCCAGTGGTAGTATAACTGGTGCTAAATATCCATTGAGCTTAGAAGTTTGGGGCCTTCAGCTGGACACCCATATTCGATGTAAGGTGCCTTGGAAGGGTTACTTCCTTTGTTGTATGTTCAAAAAGCAAGATTTCCCATGAGAATTGCTTGTTTGTTGAAGCTCTAAATGATTTTGAAAAAATGTCTAAAGTCATTAAATGCTGAAAAGTCATGAGGTGGCAATAGGCAAAAAATACTACCCCCCAAATAAAATTTCCATTTACTTTGATGATATCGCTAAGCTTATAAATTATAATTAATGTTCTAGCTATATTGTGACTTAAATTAGTTTTACAGCATGGTTGTGACAAAACTGTACAGATGCAGCAAAAATGTCAAAAGGTACAATGTTCAATGTGCAATAAAGGCAACAACTACAAAAAAATTGTTTCTAGAACTAAAAGCATTTTCCCAATCAGAGCAAAATTCTATTATAACACCTTGAGTGTTTTGTTGAATTGTCCTAGCAATATGACAATTAAATTTGATAACATTTTTGCCTCTAATACCTATTGCTTATTGCTTTCCCAAACAATTAGGTTTTTAGCTGAAACTTTCTTATACTTAGTTAGAGGCCGGAAATGAATTTTGTCTGTAAAGTTTCATAAAAAAGAAATAAAATTTCATTAGAAAATCTAATTTCATTTTAAAAATCTAAAATATAATTGTAAAATGTGCAAATCACCAACATTTTAAACCATTACTTTTCAGGAAGCATAACAATTACCTTCAACTTCATAGATAGGAAGCAAATGTTTGCAAGTTCAAAGATCTAAATTGCATATAGGCCAGTGAATGCAAATACTCTTAACTAAATCAATCATAAAGAACGAGGAGACTGGCAGGGGAAAAGTAGGACAATAAGAAAGCACACAATGAATTAAAATCCTTTTGTTGGCCCTAGGAGCTCAGTATATTCTTTTTCTTTATAACAAGAATTTTTTGATGACACCTACCTAGTAGTCATTACAAATTCAGGAGTTGGCTGCTGAAGTCTAAATCATGATAAAGCACAGGTGTAATATGAAGTGACACAATTGTGGGAGTCTCAGGATACTGAACCTGCAAAACAGCAGAGGCATAAAGGTACATTTAGGAGGGCGAACTGCACAGAATAGTGATTTATATTTATGATTTATTATTGTGATTTATAGAATCTCACAGGTGAAAGAGTTCTCAGAGACCATCTCATCTTACTGGTATCGAAACTGGAACCCCCCTTTCAAAAAAAACCCTCCCATTTCAGACAACTCAATCTACTTTTGAATTGCTCTCAATGTTGAAATTTTTTTTTTTAACTGTTGAGTTGGAATTTGCCACCTTTGCAACTTTCACCATTGCTCCACTCGTTGCTTTTTTTTTTTAACTTTGGTGCAGAAATCTTAGCAATAACAATGACAAAACCCTAGTCCTTCCACATGGCAACCCTTCAAATACCTGAAAGATTTCACATCTACCTCTACACTTTTTATTTTTTATGCTAACCATCTCTAGTTCCTTAAACCAACCTTTGTTTGGCATGTTTTCTAGTTTCTTTCTCATCCTGAATATTTATACACACACACACACACACACACACACACATATATACATGCATACATGCATATATATGTACACACACATATTTGTCTACACATATATATGTATATATGTGTATGTGTGTGTATATATATATATATATATATATGAATGTATATATATAGGTTTCTCTGAATTCTTCCTCTTGGGTTTTTTGTTTGTTTTGTTTTTGTAATGGGGGTTTGGTGAATGTTAAGAAACTATCAATGGCATTTTTAAAGAGAATGTAGTTCTCTCATTTATCTCTCAACTCTATTTTTGCTATTGCCTTGTCTGAGATAAAAATCACTATATCTATGGTTTTTTTTTAATTTTTTGGAACTTGTTGATGCATAATAAATTCTACTCAAACCTTTCATTTTAACTTTACCTTTCAACTATGTCTTGAGTGTTTCTTCTAATAATAAATGATTGACTTTTGTGTTTTGATTCATTTTGCTACCCTCTTTTCTTTGATAAGTGAGTTCATCCAATCTGCAGTAATGATTATATTTCCTCTCTTTGCTCCTCTTCCCTCTTTGAAAAGGAAAGGGAAAAGATAATATAATGACCATTATACTATTGTTAATTATCTATAGTTGGAAGAGACTCATCATAATTCTTTCCCATCCAATCCCCAGTCCAGACTTACATAATTAGGTCCCTCTTCCTCTGTTTCTGCCTCTCCCTATCTTCCCTCTTGCTCTCCCTCTCCTCTTCCCTCTGTCTTCCCTCCTTATCCCCATCCCAAGTATATATATAGTACTAGGATTGCTGGGCAAAAGCAGGGACATTTTAGTAACTTTTCTTGTATAACTTTCAATTATAATTCAAAATGGTTTAGTCACTTTACAATCCCACCAACAGCACGCTCATCTTCCTGTAGCCCTCCACTCCCAACATTGACCTTTCTTAGTTTCTTTTATTGCCAATTTGCATGGTGTGAGTTGCTTTAATTGGTATTTTTCTCACTATAAGCGAATTATAAAGTGTTTTATGTGGTTAGTTATTATTCATTATTGTTCTTTTGAAAATATTTCATCTCCTTTAACTATTGATGTCTTGGAGTATTGGTTTTCATGTGATATTAACCCAATGATTTTTAATTTCTTTTCCATTACCCTGTTTTCTAGATTAGCCATGTTTGCTAATAAGCTCACTTGTTCTTCCAAATTTTCTCTAAATGTATTGCTATGACATTGAATTTTACTCTGTTCTGTTTTTCGGGGTATGTTTTTTTTTTCAGTTTTTATTCCAAGCTATCTTCCAAGCTTTACCTCACTATCTTTAATTTAACTCCTTATCTCTTCAATTATCTCTTCCTTCATTGCTTTATGTAGTCCATCCATTCATAGCCAGACTCCTTGGAACTAATCATTATTATTATTTTGCTATTCTACCTTTAATTATGGCTAAGTTATTCACTTACAGTTTTTTCTAAGGCTTCTCTTAAACCAGAGTGTTTCTTCATTGTACACTATTAAGGAGTTCTTTATTGCTCATTTTAAAATCTGCCCATTAAAGATGACTGGTGAATTTTAACCTGCCCCCAACTTATTATTTTTCCTGAATTTCTCTTGAGTCTGTCATTGTTGGTGTTGTTGTCCCACTAATCTATGAGAGCAGGGGCAGGGAAGAGAGTAAAGTGTGAGTAGGGACTAAGTAGAGTTATTTAACTTCAACCTGGAATGCAGCAGCTAGAAAGCCTGGCTGATAGCAGTTTCTCTGCTCTTCCCCTCTGAACTGGTTAGGGAGGGTGCACCAAGTTGAACAATCATGGCCACTGTTCTTTCTCTTTGACTTTGGCTATAAACAACTAGTTTGAAGCAAGAGATACAGGCCACCTATCTTCCCCTTTGGTTTTGGCTTTGATTGCATTTGGTGTGAGTGAGGAGATAGATGCTAACTTTTCCTTATCTTCCGTGTCTAGTCTGATGCCAAAAAGTATTTATTTATTGGAGCAATATTTATTATCCTATGTTTTTTCCCTCTGCCACGACTCTAATTCAAGGCTCTGTTACCCATCTGGACTATTTCAACCATCGCCTACCCAGTGTCCATACTTCCAAGTACTTCTTCTCTACTACTTCTTATATACTAGTGTAAATTTAACATTCCTGATACATTGTATGTATCATGCTGTTCTGCTCTTCAAAAACTTGGAATGGTTCCCTGCTACCTCACAAACAAAATTTGGCACCCGAGACCCTTCACAAACTGAATTTTCTCAGTGTTCCTCTTTCTTCACTTTTTCTGTAATATGTGACCTTATCAATCACCATCTCCTCCTGGATATTCTCTCTTCTCTGAGTTTTCATGATACTGTTCCCTTTTGGTTTCCTTCCTACCTCTATCTGACCTTTTCAGTCTCCTTTTCTGCTCTTCATCCAAGTGAAACAGTAAGCAGACAGGGAGAGATGGAAGATAAATGACAAAGTGGGGATGATAGAGGCAGTAATCTGTAGAGGGATTTGCCCTGATAAGGAGAAGAGCCACCTCACTATGTGAGACAGGGTTCCAGGGAGAGATGTTGGTAGAAGGCATCTGGATGATAGGAGATGAGGGGGAAGGAAGAAGATGGAGCTCTTTATGAATGTTCTCACTTTTCTTAGTGAAATGTCAGGTAAGATTCTTGGTTGAGAGTGTGTAGGGAGAGTAGTTATGAGAGTTTTGAGGAAGGGTGAAAAGGTTTGGAAGAGTCATTGTAATGTGTGGGATAGTGAGTTAATTATGGAGGTATAAAATGATTGCCTTTTAGCTGTGAAAACCCAGTTAAGGTTATATAACATAAGGTTATGTGACATAAATTTGTAATGACACCAAGTCAGCAGTTTCATAATTTTCTTCAGTTTTGTTAAGCAACACATGTGTAGGAGAGAAGGCAGGTGATGGGAGTGATACAAGGCTGAGACTTGGCAGGGCAAAATAGGTGATATGATAAACATATAAAGGACTCACTCAAATGAAAAGGACAGTGTAGAGTTCAAATGGGGCAGCTAAGTGGTGCAGTGGATAGAGCACTGGGCCTGGAGTCAGGAAGTCTCATCTTCATGAGTGCAAATCTGGCCTCAGAAACTTACTAGCTGTATAACCTTGGGCAAGTCACCTAACCCTCTTTACCTCAGTTTCCTCATCTGTAAAATGAGCTGGAGAAGGAAATGGAAAATGATTCGAGTATATATTTGCCAAGAAAACCACCAATGGGGTCACAAAGAGTTGGACATAACTGAAAAATGACTGAACAACAACAGATTTCAAATGGTTCATCAAGAAGTCAAATTGAGGAAGGGAAGAGAGTGTAGCTAGTCTAGGAATGATGGCATGGGAAAGAATTGAGGGGTCATGGGCTGGAGTTGTTTGACTTTACAATGTTGTTATTGTACAAATTGTTCTACTTCTGCTCACTTACTCTGCTTTAATTCATACATCTCCCTAAATTGCCTTGAAATTGTCCCTTTCATAATTTCTTACAACAAAATAGTTTCCATTACTTTCATGTTTTCTCCCTTCCCATCTCTGTGTACAGGTTTCCTTGGCTTCCTTTAAGTCCCTACTAAAATGCCAACTATAGGAAACCTTCCCTAACCCCTCTTAATTCTAGTGCCTTCCTTCTGTTAATTATTTCCTATTTATCCTGTAAATAACTTGTTTGTACATATTTATTTTCATGCTGTCTCTGCAATTAGATTGTTAACTATTTGAGTACAGAGACTGTCTTTTACTTTTTTCTTATTCTTAGTGCTTAGCACAGTGCCAGGCACATTTGCTGTTGTTGTTCAGTTGTTTCAGTTATGTCCAACTCTTTGTGATCCCACTTGGGATCTTCATAGCAAAGATGCTTGAGTAATTTGCCATTTCCTTTCCTAACTCATTTTACAAATGAGGAAACTGAGGCAAACAGGGTTAAGTGATTTGCCCAGGGTCACACACCTAGTAAACTGTGGCACATAGTAGGCATTTAATAAATGTTTATTGATTGATAGATGATAGCTTGTTCAACTATTTCGCAACTGATAAGCATCCTTTATAGTACTTTGCAATTATAAAAAGAGCTGCTATAAATATTTTTTCTACATAAAAGTCCTTTCCTACTTTTTAAAATCTCTTTTGATCTACTTTTAAAAAGTCTTAGAGACCTAGTACTGAGTCAAAAGTTATGCACTGTTCAGTTACTTTTCGAACATAGTTTCAAATTGCTTTTGAGAGTGACTATTCTAATTCATAGCTCCACTAACAGTAAGACTATTAACAGCTTGGAATTCCTCTCAAGTCCCCCATTTTTCAGTGAAGGAAACTGAGAGTCACAGGCTCAGAACTGTGAAATGACTTGCCTGAAGTCATACTATTAGTAAGTGAAATAATTAAGTCTTCAGGTTACTAGTCCAGTGTTCCTTCTATGAAAGGATTTTGCCAAGTGTCTACTCCCTTCAATAACAAAAAAACTAGCATTTATGTAACGTAAGCTCTTTACATATGTTGTTTCATTTGATCCTCACAACAGCCCTAGGAAGTAGCTGCTATTATTATCATCAATATTTTACAGATGAGGAAGCTGAGGCAGGCAGAAGTGAAATGACTTGCCTAGAGTCACACAACTCGTAAATGTCCAAGGCAGGATTCAGCTAGTAAATGGTTGAGTCTTTTTGACTCCAGGTTCTCTATCCTAGTCACCTAAATGAAAGCAGTGATTTGCTTACCTCAGATCTCCTGTTACTCAGCATGATATGGAAACCAGAGTGATGCTGGCTCACACTAACAACAGGCAGTGATTTTTCAACATCCTGACTGTAGCCTCAACTGCTAACAACTTTACCCCTTGTCTCTCATTGGGTTTTGGTGAGACTGCCACCTTCCCTTCTTACTGCAAGCAAATTCACTGTCATCAGTGTTTGCCATAATGGTTTAGAGATCAAAAGTGATATTTAGTGTTATATATAGCCTTGAAGATGAATTTTCTCAAAAAAAATTTTTTCTCACAAAAAAGGATTTTCTCAATTTATCCTGAGAAAATACGGCAACTGTCCTCTTTGTTTTCACATGGAGAAAAGGTGAATATGATCTTTCAATGTGGGGGAGCTGAAAATACATATTTGGTGAAGAAAATAACAAAAGCCATCTAGAACCAATTACAATACAAGTCATATAAACTAGCACTAACATGAGTAATGCATATGTGTCTTCAGAGTGAACTTGCTACAGTGATATATGGACAGATCATTTGATGACTAATCATGGTTATTTTCTATCTCACTTGTTACTCACTTTTACCTCATTTCTACATATGGTTCACATTAGACTAAGCTACACCTTAATTCCTGCCTATTGGGAAGCATCCATTCAATGTGTATATTCATTTATAAAATCCATCAAACAATAAATTTTGATCCAGTATAAGTTTAAATTAAAAAAAGAAGATTTAAAAAAATTGTTTCTTCATTTCCCAAGAGTTGTTTTGGGTCTATTTGACTGTGTTTTTGTGGTCTCTGATTTGGCTTCTTTATGTTTAAAAAATCAGATGAGCACTAGGCAAAATAATGCCTCCATCATGATTTAATATCCCTGCTAATGCATTGCTTCATTTTAATCTACTGAATATCCACTGAAATTGTGCAATGCAATTATACAACGGAGTTTGGATTGCCAGATCCTATTACCATTCGACCCCAAGAGGCTGTCTTGCAAATAATAAGAATGTGTATTACTGACAAGCAAATAGATTTTTCTTCCCAGAATAGTGTAATACATAATTTAAATTTATTATCAGAGAAAGAAATCCAGTGTCAACTCTGTAAAAATTAATCTGATTCAGGATCAGCTTCATCTTAAGCAACAAAACTTATCAAATCCCCACCCAAGTATATTTCAATTTTCTTCTTCTGTATCAAACATACAAGAAGACCTGTATTTTTACCGTAGAATCATTTGTGTAGATTAGGGAGTTGAATATTTTTCCTTATCTTGTCAGGATAGATAGGTTTTAAAAATAGCCTCATCTCAGTGGAAATAACCAGGCAGCTTTTCTGTTATATAATTCTTCATTATCAGAAGACCTGAAAGCCCATCAGACACAATAGAGGAGATATCAGTTTAGTTAAATAGGGAGCTCCCTGACCAACATGGGATTCCAAAGGGCACGTACAAGAAATTGGAGAAGTATAAAGGAATATCATAGACCTGAAGTTTCAGAAGGCATGAAAGTCAGCATAAGCTGAAGTTTGAGAACAATTCTAAAGATTATGGAGAAGGTTTTGTTTAAACTAAGTTAGAGACAAGAGGAAGGTCAAGGAATGGCTGGGATGCTTGATGTGGATGAGAAGATATAGCAGACAAATGAAAAAAGGCAGAATGTTAAAACACCAGCTCTGTTTTTGTTTGCTTTACCAATGGGAATAATCTTCAAGTTTGTAAAACTGTAAACAATGGTCCCCAATATGAGAAAGAAGACAGAAAGAAAGCATCTCTCTGTCCTCAATAAGTTTAAATCACCTGACCCAGAGGAATTGCTTTACAAGATCTGGAAAAAAATTGATAATTGTGATCTTTGAGAAATATAAATAAATGGGATAGGCATGATTGTTAAAGTCAGGATTTTCTGAGAAAGGATTTGGGTATAGAATTGATCTTCCTATCCCTTTCCTAACCACTATCATTGAATATTTTTGGCAGTGAGATTTAGGATGCTTGGTGGGCTGAATCCCACAAGACAGATAATTATGGGGGAGGAAGAAAAATGTTATAAGAACTAGAAAGAATACAGACTTTGAGAGAAGTTTCTAGCTCAATATAAACATACAAAGTATATCACAAAAGTCACTTCTATAAACAAAATATAATTCTTAACAGGAATGCTAAAGCTATAGGAACACATGCTTTCATGGAAAAGGGAGTAGAAAAAGACTACAATTCTTGTCTAGGCCCAGACAGCACTACCACATGTTCATCAGAGAAGAGATGAAAAGGACAGATCTGATGCTTATTCCTCAAGTCAAAAGAGAGAAAGAGTGAAGAGAGGCAGACAAGCTGACAAGAGAAGTAGTGTAGTACAGAAGGAGAGACAGGAATAAGGAAAGGGTGGAGAAAGAGGAGGACAAGAGAGGGAGAAGGAGGAAGGGAGGAAGAGAGAGACAGAGAGACAGAGAGAGACAGAGAGAGACAGAGAGAGATAGAGACAGAGACAGAGACAGAGATAGTGACAGTGACAGAGAGACAAAGACACAGAGAGAGACACAGAGAGATAGAGACTGAGAAGAAGGAAAGGAGAGGGGGAGAGAATCAGTTTTAAGAATATCATTAATTTTGAAGGCCTCCCCATAATTTCTTGATCATTCAGATAATACTTAATACTTATTCTAGCCAAAGCTTGCTCTGCAACACTCTCTGACTGTTGGCATCAACATTGTGTACATTCCAAAGTCTATACTGGTTCTGAGAGCTAGTGAAGGCATCGCCCCCATAGAAAGACAAGTTGGTTTTGAATCAAAGATCCAAACCTTTCCACAATCCAGCTAGACTCATTGATTCCCTTTTTTGTATAGCAGAGTTGGGTATCAGTTCATATAAGTCTTCTCAGGTATTTCTGAAATCAAACCTTTTATCATTTATTATAGCACATAGTATTCCATCTCATTTATGTGCTATAACTTGTTCAGTCATTCCCTAAACAACCCCTCAGTTTCTCATTTTTTTTTGCCACCACAAAAAGAGCTGATATATCTATATCTATATCTTGACATATAGCTTCTTTCCCTTTTTCAATCTCTTTAGGGTATAGACCCAGTAACAGTGTTACTGGGTCAAAAGGTAGGAACAGTCTAATAACTTTTTGTGCATGATTCCAAATTGCTTTTTAGCATGGTTGGACTAGTTCAGAGCTCTACCAGTAAAACATTAGTGTAGCTATTTTCCCACATTCCCTCCAACATTTGTCATTTTCCTTTTCAGTCATCTTAGACAATCTGATAGGCTGTGAGTTTGCACCTCAGAGTTGGTGCATTTCTCTAATCAATAGTGATTTTGAAGAAGGTGGAGCCAAGAGGGCAGAATCAAAAAGCATTTAGCTGAGCTCCTCCTTGCCCCAAACAAATCTAAAATAATGCCTCAAATCAAATTCTGGATTCTCAAAACCAAAAAAGGGTCAGGTGAAACAATTTTCCAGCCCAAGGCACCTTAGAAGATTGACAGAAAAGGTTGGTCTCACTAGGGTCATGGTCAAGCCTGGAACAATGCACAGACCTATAGCACAAGTCACATGCAGCCTGCAACAGGCCTGGAAGGTGGCTGCATTAGTGATAGTAGTAGCTTCTGGAGCTCTTAGCTCACTGATGAAAAAAGAGGGGGTATTAGACAACCGGTCAGAAAGAAATTGTAGGGAACTCTTTGCTGGAGCTGGGTCCAGGATCCTGTTGCATTTCTTATACACAGTTCTGGGTCACAGTCCCATCGTCAAAAGGAGCAATAACATTTGTTTCCACAGGGAAAGAGGGGACAGATTATGTACACAGGGTGGTGGAGAATGCTTGTGGTTGCTCACATAAAAGTAGGAACCCTGGTCTCCTTTCCAAAACAGAGGGGAACACTAGCAATTACATTTATAGAGGAGTGGAGGACCTGGCCACAGTCCCAGGGCCAGGAGGAGTGCTAGTGCTTGTGGCTACGGGGGAACAAAGTCTTTTTTTAAAAAATTATTTGTTTATTTTAGTTTTCAACATTTACTTCCATAAGATTTTGGGTTCCTAATTTTCTCTCCATCTTTCCCCTCCTCCCACCCCAAGATGGCACGCAATTTGATATAGGTTCTACGTGTACATTCATATTGAAGCTATTTTTGCATTAGTCATGTTGTAAAGAAGAATTAGAACCGATGGGAGAAACCGCGAGAAAGAAGAAACAAACAGGAAGAAAAATAAAAGAAAAAAGAGAGAACAAATAATATGCTTTTATCTGCATTCAGAATCCATAGTTCTTTTTCTGGATGTGCACAGCATTTTCCATCAAGAGTCCTTTGGGGTTGTCTTAGTTCCCTTCAACCAAGATTTGATTTGCTAAGAAGATGAGTCCATCAAAGTTAGTCATCAAACATTGTGGCTGTTACCGCATACAATGTTCTCCTGGTTCTGCTCACTTCACTCAGCATCAGTTTATTCAACTCTTTCCAGGTTTTTCTGGTTTGCCTGCTCATCATTTCTTATAACACAGTAGTATTCCATCACATTCATATACCACAACTTGTTCAGTCATTCCCCAACTGATGGGCATCCCCTCAATTTCCAATTCTTGACCACCACAAAAAGAGTTGTTATAAATATTTTTGTACATATGGATCCTTTTCCCATTTGTATGATCTCTTTGGTTTACAGACCTAGAAGTGGTATTGTGGGTCAAAAGGTATGCACATTTTTATAGCCCTTTGGGCATAGTTCCAAATTGCTCTCCAGAATGGTTGGATCAGTTCACAACTTTATCAATGATGCATTAGTGGAACAAGGTCTTTTCTTTGGTAAATACCAGAGCGTACACAGGAGAGCAGTGACCACAATTCTCTTTGGATCACACCACCTGCACTCAAAACCTACAGACCCCCACAGCTAGCTCTGAAAACAACAGCAAACAAAGTCTTGGGATAGTGCTTCCTCCACCCTGTCAGCAGAGACCAAATTTAATGTAAGGTTAAAAATCAAGAAATAGGCTAGAAAGATGAGCATGTCACAAAAAAGAACCTGATCAAAGAAAGTTACTACAGTGACAGGGAAGATAAAGGCACAAACTCAGAAGACAACAAAGTCAAAACAGCTGCATGCAAAGCATCAAAAAATACGAATTGGCTGAAGGTCTAACAACAACTCTTGGAAGGGGTGAGGACCTGATAGAAGGGAGGGCACATTATAGGATACATTGGTTTAAAACAAAACAGACTTTTGAGGAAGGACAAGGTAAAAGGAGAAAGACAGAAAGATAAAAAGTGAAAAATGGGATGGAGGGAAATACACAGTTATTTATCATAACTGAATGTTACTCGGATAAATTTGCCCATCAAATGGAAGTGGATAGCAGAATGGAGTGAAAACCAAAATCCACCAATATGTTCTTTACAAGAAATACACTTGAAACAGAGAGGCGCACACAGAATAAAATAAAGGGCTGGAATGGAATGTTTTAGCTGAGTTTAAAAAAAATGAAGGGGTAGAAATCATGATCTATAAAATAAACAAGAAAGAAATTAAGGAGATGAATAGAATTTTTAAAAAGTTATATATGATGGACCTCAGGAGAAAACTGAATGGGAATAGCTGACATGCACCTTCACATCAATATTTCTGTATATTACAAACAAAGACAAGTAGGAAGAGATAGAAAGAGAAATTCTATTTAAAATAACTGTGGACAATATAAAATATTTCAAAGTTTATGCTAAGATAAACCCAGGAACTACATAAAAAACAATTACAAAACACTTTCACAAAAATAAAGTTGGATCTAAACAATTGGAGAAATATTAATTGCTCATAGGTAAGCTATGCCAATATAATAAAAATGACAATTCTATCTAAATTAATTTATGTATTTTGCACATACCAATCAAGTTACCAAAAAAATTAAAGAGCTAGAAAAAATAATAAAAAAAATCATGTGAAAGAATAAAAGGTCAAGAATATCAAGGGACTCAATGAAAAAAATGTGAAGGAGTAATAGCAGTACTGTACATTGATCAACTGTGAATAACTTACCTATTCTTGGCAATACAATGATCCAAGACAATTCCAAAGAACTTATGATGAAAAATGCTATCTACCTCCCTAGAAAGAAGTGGTGGAGTCTGAATGCAGATTGAAGCATGCTTAAAAACAAAAACAAAAACAAGAAAACAAAAACAAAAACAAAAAACCTTTTTGTTTTTCTCCTTTTTGTCTGATTTCTTTCACAATGTGACCAATACCTAAATATGTTTTGTATAACTGCATATGTATAACCTATATCAAATCGCCCACCTTCTCATTAAAGGGGGAGGAGAGAGAGAAAATTTGGAGCCCAAACTAAAAAAAATGTTAAAAATTGTTTTTACATGTAATTAGAAAATAACATATTTGAAAATTAAAAAAAAAACTGAACAAAAGAGAAAAAAATGTGAAGAAAGATAGCTTAGCAGCACCAGATCTCAAACTATATTATAAAATGGTAATCATCAAAACAATCTGGTACTGGCTAAGAAATGGAGTGGTGGAATAGTGGAATAGATTAAGTACATAATACATAGTAGCAAGTGACTAGACTAATCTAGTGTTTGAGAAACCCAAAGATCCAATATTTTTGGAGAAGAGTTTACTAACTGACAAAAATTACTGGGAAAACTGAAAATCAGTTTGGCAGAAACTAAGTATAGACCAACATTTCACACCATCCATGATTTAGACATAAAAGGCGATATTATAAGCAAATTGGGGTGTATGGGATATTTTACCTGTCAGATTCACAGATAAGGGAATAATTTATGACCTAACAAGAGATAGAGAGCATTACAGGATGTAAAATGAGTAATTTTGATCACATCAAACTAAAAAGTTTTTGCATAAACAAAACCAATACATGCAAAATTAAATGGAAAGCAGGAAATTGGGAAAATATTTTTTTGCAGTACATTTCTCGAATGGACTCGTTCCTCAAATTTATAAAGAACTGAGTTAAATTTAAGGGAATATGAGTCATTTCCCATAAATGGTCAAAGGATATGAACAGTTTTCAGATGAAGAAATCAAAGTTATCTATAGTCATATGAAGAAATGCTCTAAATCACTATAGATTAGAGAAATGCCATTTAAAATGACTCTGAGGTACCACTCCACCACACAGGTATCAGAAGCTAATATTACAGAAAAGTTAAACAACAGATATAGGAGAGGATGTGGAAAAATTGGGATACTAATGCACTGTGGGAGGAGTTGTGAACTGATCCAACTATTCTGAAGAGCAAATTAGAAGTATGATCAAAGGGCTATAAAACTTTGCATACTTTTTGACCCAGCAATGACATTATATTGGGTCTGTATCCCAAAGTTATTTAACAAAAGGGAAAATAACCTATTTGAAGAAACATATTTATAGCAGCTCTTTTTGCGGTGGTTAAGAATTGGAAATTGAGGGGATGCCCTTAAGTTGATGAATGGCTGAACAAGTTGTGATATATGATCATAATGGGATATTATTGTCCTATAAGAAATGATGAGCAGTATAATTTTAGAAAAACATGGGAAGACATATAAACTGATACAGAGTGGAGTGAGCCGAACAACAATATTTTATGATGAACAATTCCAAAGGACTCATGATGAGAAATGTTATTCGTCTCCAGAGAAAGAACTCATGGTATCTGAATACAGACTGAAGCATATTCTTCTTCCCTCCCTTCCTTCCTCCCTCCCTTCCTTCCTCCCTCCCTCCATTCTTTCCTTCCTTCCTTCCTTCCTTCCTTCCTTCCTTCCTTCCTTCCTTCCTTCCTTCCTTCCTTCCTTCCTTCCTTCCTTCCTTCCTTCCTTCCTTCCTTCCTTCTTTCCTGTCTTTCTTTCTCTTTCCTCTCCCTTTCCTCTCTTTCTTTCTTTCTTTCTTTCTTTCTTTCTTTCTTTCTTTCTTTCTTTCCTTCTTTCTTTCTTTCTTTCTTTCTCTCTTTCTTTCCTTTCTTTCTTTCTTTCTTTCTTTCTTTCTCTTTCTTTCTTTCTCTTTCTTTCTTTCTTTCTTTCTTTCTTTCTTTCTTTCTTTCTTTCTTTCTTTCTTTCTTTCTTTCTTTCTTTCTTTCTTTCTTTCTTTCTTTCTTTCTTTCTTTCTTTCTTTCTCTCTCTCTTTCTTCCCTCTTGTTCCAAGATATCTGGGCAGTTATTCTCTGTAATTCCTTGAAATAATGATGTGTAGACCCTTTTAAAAAATAACATTTAGAGGGGCAGCTAGGTGGCTCGGTGAACAGAGCTCTGGCTTGGGAGTCAGGAGGACCTGAGTTCAAATCCAGCCTTAGACACTTAACACTTACTAGCTGTGTTACCCTGGGCAAGTCACTTAACCCTGATCACCTCACCAAAAAAGCAAAAAAAAATAGCATTCAAGTAGTGCAGTAATTCTTAAATTATCTCTCCTTGATCTATTTTTATTTTACCATGAGCTCATACTTTATTATATTTTTCAGTCTTTTGACTTTGTTTTATTGTTTCTTAGTGTTTCACACAATCATTAGCTTCCTCTTGGCTAATTCTGATTTTTAAGGAGTTATTTTCTTCCTGATTTTTTGTACCTGTTTTACAAAGATGTTAAATCTCTTTTTCATAATTTTCTTATATAGTTCTCAATTCTTTTTCCAATTTATCCTCTATTATGCTTATTTGATTTTTAAAATAATTTTCTTTTACTTTTTTATTGCTTTCTCTAACTCTTCTGGGAATTCTTTTTGAGCTTTTGTCTATCTGTATTTTTCTTTGAGGCTTTGATTGTAGATATTTTTACTCTATTGTATTCTGTGTTTGTGTCTTAAGCTTATAATAACATTTTATCATCAAATCCTTTTTAGTTAGATCATTTTTCCAGCCTACTTCTTCACTTTGGACTTTATGTTGTGTTGAGCTCTGCTTTCCTTTGGGTGGGTTGGTGGAGCAAAGAGAGTTTACTTTGAACTTTTGTCTTTTATATACTTCAGATGCTTTCATAGCTCAGTCTAGGGGCTTGTTAAGTTCCCAGTGCTTCCAAAGTGGTGTGATCTGTGAAGAAGTCTCTTGAGTGTCCTTTTGTTCTACAAATTCCTGAGCCAATTTGGGTCTATTGGTTTGAGTGTAATGGAAATTTCCATAGGCTGCTACTGGACTTGGTCATAGTTATCCTGTTGGGAGTTTTTGCAAGTTCAAAATGATTGAATTTCTGGTTCCTCCTTGTTTTTTGTCTTCTGCTCTGATTTATTCCACCACAGATTTATGTGCAGGGCTAAAAGTTAGAACTGAATTCCCACTCTGATCTTGGGTTCAGAGCCACACAGCTATGGTTCTGGAACTTGTTCCTTGCTTCTTACACAGGTAGGTTGGCTGCTTCCACGTGACCATGACCACTTTTCTCTGCCTTGAAACTATCCTGGAACTGGGTAAAAGCAACAGACTTGCCACATGGAACCTATTACTGCTCCCAGTACTATATAGAATAAAGGTCCTCTAGAATCTCTTTCTGCATAGCTCTCAATGTCTACTGGACTGTTTCATTTTTCTGGTGTCTCTGCCACAACTCGCTACTTCTGCCTGTCTGTCTTCCTGGCCAGCCCCCACCTCAGTGTCCATAGGCAGTTCCATATATCCTCCTAACCTGCTCTGGACTGGAAAAAAAATGACCTAGTGTGGCTTTTGGGAGATTTGTTTTCTTGATCACAATCCATCTGGCACTTTTTATCACTCATCGTAGGGAAAAATGTAAAGGAGCTAAGGCAAAACTGCTTACTCTCATTTGATCATCTTTACTCCATTTTCCCAGAATGTTTTCAATAAGAAAAAGTCATGAAATAGTAGCCTAATTTCTTTTTTTCTGACATAATGATTAGACTAGAAGATTAGGAGAATCTCATGTATACAGTATATCTATATTTCAATGAGATATTTAAAAGAATTGATGATATTCTTGTGGAAAAGATTGAGAGATATGGAAAGGAAGACAGTACAGTTAAATGGATATAGAACTAGTTGGCTAACTGGAGATAAAGAGTGTTGATCAATGGAACAATATCAATTTTCAGGAATATCTCTAGTGGATTGCTGCCCAATTCTGTACTTGGCCCTATCCTAGTCAGAATTTTCATCAATAACTTGGATAAAGGTTGGCATGTCTATTAAATTTTCAGAAAACACAAAGCTGTAAAGGAGAACAAATATATTAGATCACTAAAGTTGGATAGATAAGAAAGATAAATGTATATTCTTGTCTTCATTTGTATTTTTTAAAAAGGCCAGTTAAACAACTACACATAACTAGAAAATGAATGTGAAAAGGAACCAGAATTTACAACTTATTATAAATTCCCCAATATTAATAATTAATAATAGCTAGCATTTATACAGTTTTAAAGGTTTGCAAAGCATATATCATCTCATTTGATATAGCAGCTAATAAAACAATAGTGACTTGCTTCAATTCTTCACTGGATTCATTATCTTACCAATAAAAATACTTCTTCAAACTGTTCCAATGCAACTCACCTATACTTTCTCATTCTGTCCAACTCTTGTTTATTTCACCCCCCCATAAGCCCGTAGTAGAGGATTTAATCCATGCAATGGACGCCTTCCTCTAGTTTTTTTTTTTTTAACATCCTATGGATATCTGTGTATAAGAATGGCTATTCATGTCTAATCGCTTGGCATTAATACATGATTGGTAGTCCTCATTTTTGGACATAGATTTCCTAGTTAATATCTTTCATATGCTTAATTACAATTTTGCCACTCTTCTTTAGTCAAAATCATTCAGTGACTACCAACTGACTACCAGATAATATTTAAACTCTTCATCTTGGCACTTGAGGTCCTCCATAATTTGAGGGCGTTATCTCAAATATTCCCCTTCACAAACTGAGTTCCCACCAATCAATAACCAATCTTTGTCTTGTCTTCTCTCGTCTCTATGCCTTTGATAACGTTGTTTTTGCAAGTAGAATAGATTCTCCCTACCACATCGCTGGCTGTTGTTGAAATCCTTTTTTTCCTCTCCAGGATTATTTAACTCAGATAGCACCTCTTCTTCACAGAAAAATGCTTCGTAGCCTTCCTTCTCCTTTGTCCTACCCTCCCCCATTGACTGTTGTGCCAAGAAAAGTGATTTTTCCCTTTTCAAAATTTTTCAAACACTTTACCTAGGTTTCCTTTCTCCCATTAGACCTATCTTTTATCAATATCTTTATTTGTGTGCTTTTCCCTTTTTTTCCTCTACATCTTAGGCCATAAGCTTCTTGTGCGTAAGGGCAAGGACTGTATAATAATTCATTTATTTCTCCATAGCATTTCTTACAGTGCCTTACACATATTCTACTGTCAACTTAATGGTCTGATTAGATTGATGAGCAGATTTGACCTAAACATTTCAAAGTACTATGGAACACCTGAATTAGGGTATTGCCTCTGAGAAATATTTTCTGTGTGATCACAAGCAAGTTACTTAAACTTTCAGTGTCCTAGACAACTGGCTAAGACTCCATGTTGCAGAGTAATGTATGATCCTCATTGGCATAAGGAGTTTCCACACTGAAAGCAACTTTTGACTTGTATTCAAATGGCAGAGAGAAGCAAAGCTATGTGGGGAATACCTGACATTTGGTCTTGCACTGCAGAACTAGAGGCTTGGCTGCTTATGTCATTCAGAGATTTATTCAGTGCTACATGGCATGTGTTTCTTCAGGTTTTTTTTTTTTAAGCAACTCAGTTTAAGTTTGCAAATGTAAGTTAGGTGAAGTTGTTGACTTTCTGCTTGTAATGACTCCACTATCTCTGTTTTGCAGAAGTGCAATTTATCTAAGTGCTGACTGGTATAGAATTGGTCACAATTATGCCGCTAAAATCAGACTACGCTAAAATCAGTACATTATAGTCAATTTAAGCTGCCTTCTCAAGCAAGTCATGACTAGTATGTTTAATGAAAATAATCTTTGAAGCAATTTACATATGTAACCTGATAGGTGGTTTTTATGATTAATTGAATTGCTCAATATTCCCAAAATGTTTTCTATGTATAAATAGGCTAACATAGTAGAATGATTTATGTTGATATGAATTCAGTGTAATCTGTACTTGTAATGAGGAATGCTTATAGATTGTTTTTGCTTACAGATAGTACTATTTAAATGGTGGTAAAAAGGTTTTTACTGATATAGTATCACTTTTTTAAAAGGCAGTTAGTGTAAGAAAGGAATGAAAAATGGAGTTTGTGTTGCTCCAAATATAGATGTTTATTTTGGGCTGGCCTGAACAAAAGTTCTGTTGTTTTCATGAGAGCTGTTGGAAGGGCTCTGACGAAGCCTTGCACCCTTTACCTGTATTGTAAGAAGACATCATTACACTTGAAATTGATTGCTTGGATGATGGTGATTGCTCTCTTTATTTTTTTAAACAAATTTTGTTGGTATATAGTTTTTCAATACTAAGATTTCCACCAATATCCCTTTCTCCCTTTCCAGAGAGTCATTTCATAAACCAAATAATAATTTAGAGGAACAAAGACAAAAACAATCAGTAAAACTGATAATATACATAAAAATGTATGAAAATATGTGCAATATTCTGCATCTGCAGACCTCCCACTTCTCTGCAAAGGTGTAGGAAGGGAACGTCTTCTCAAATCCTTTTTTTGGAACCAGACTTATCCTTTGCAATTTTACATTATTCAATTTTAACTGTTTTGTGCTTGATCTTTCTGTTTATGTTGTTGTAGTTATTGTGAATATTATTTTCTCAGCTCTGCTTACTTCACTTTGCATCAGTTCATGTAAGTTTTTCTTTGTTTCTCTATATTCTTCATATTTATACTTTCTTATAACATAGTAATATTCCAATACATTTGCACACCATATTTTGTTTAGTCATTTCCCAGTCAAAGGGGATCTATTTCTTTCTATTACTTCACTATCATGAAAAAAAAGTGCTATCTGTATTTTGGTATATATGGGAATATTTTTTCTTATAAATGGCCTCCTTAGGGTATAAGCCTGATACTGATCAAAGTGTATGGACATTTTTTGTCATTTTCTTTTCATAATTTCAAATTGATTTCCAAAATAGTGGTACTGATCAATAACTCTGCCAACAATGTGTTATCTTTTCATAACTTCTCCAACTTTGCCTTTTCCCATCTTTTATCATCTTTTCCAATTTGTAGGGTGTAATGTGAAACCTCAGAATTGTTTTGAGTTTCATCTCATTATTAATTATTTGAAGCATTCTTTCATATGGTTGTTAATAGTTTGTGATTCTTTCCAGAACTTTTGTTTATAACCTTTGACTACTTATCTGCTGGAAAGTCAATGATTGTTTTTGTTCAAGAATCACAGCCAAGGAGGTATAAGCTTCATTTTTTTCCCCTTCAAAATCTGACTTGGATAAATTCTGAATGAATTATGGAAGAACCCTCTGCTTGACTTTTAACCACTCTGTCTCTAATATCCCATAGTGAAAATCTTAAGCCAAGTGTGAAAATTGCAGTCAAATGTCCATTAACTTTTTCCTTCCTCTGTTTGAATGTAAATTGGGGAATTTGATAGGCAGTTAGGCCTGTTCCTCTAAGTTTCCACTCATTCTCTTCAGCCTTGACTGGGAGAGTTCCAGGTTAAACGAACAATCTTCCTCAAGCATATTTACAACTTTGATACTATGGTAATTTAGTATAATAATTTTAGTGGATAGATGTTTGTATCTAAGGTTTATCTATATGCCTAAACTCCCATCTGTGAAATTATCTCTATGTAAATTGAGGAAATCCTTGATAAGGGTTATCCTTCCTTGATAAGTAGGAAAAAATCAGGCTTCCACAAGTGATGTTCAGCAAGAGATTATATCTTAATGATTTCACAATTGAAAGATGTAGATACTTTAGATTCCCACTGTGATTAGTTTTTGTTGATTATGAAAAAAAAGTATTTGATTTGGTAAAGCTAAATGCTGCTTTACTGGCTCTTTGTCAGCAACGTGTCTTTCATCCATAGAACATGATCATTTAAGATTCCTTGAAAAATACAACAGAAATATATCTGTTCAATGATACTCTGACTTTGGACATTATGTGAGGTATAAAACAGAGAGCTGTATACTCACCAAAGTGTTTGCTATTGTCATGTGCAATTGGTGAAGGGTCCAAGCTGAAGAGGAATTATCTGAAGATGGTGGTATTCTTCAGATGCTTTAATTTGTGGGTGGCATTGTGCTGATTGTATTAAACTCCAGAACAGTGTGTAGTCTCCTGGAAGAGATCTGTCTTCACTCAAAGGAGTTTGGACTTACCATTCATATAGGAAAGACAAAATAGATGATCAATATCTATTATCAAGATTGCAACATGCATTTGGATGAATAATCTAGAAAGCTTGTTTATAAGCATGTGTGTCTGGGACAGACAGTGTACATGGATGGTGAGTTTGATCCAGAGTTGAACAAGGAGGAGTGTGGGCTGAATTGATTTCAAAATATTGCAAAGCTCCTTTAATAACTCCAAGCTTTTCATTGATGCAAAGGTGCATCTAGTACCAACATTCTACTAGTGTTGCTGCATGGCAGCAAAACATGGAATATAATAATCTCCAAAGAACTAAAATTTAATATCTTACAGAGCTTTAACAGCCAAACAAAAAAGTTTATATTTTATCCTATAATCAATAGGGAACCACTAGAATCTAATGGGTAGGAAAGTGACACGTTTAGACTTCTGCTTTAGTAAAATTACTTTGGCAGTTATACAGAGAAAGAAATTGAGTAGAAAGAGAATTGAGGTAGGGAGATCAGTTAGAAGGCTATTGCAATAATCTAGTTGAGGGATAATGTGACATAGAATAGTAGGTGGATGAATGAAGAGAAAAGGCCTTATATGAGAAACATTTGTGAAAGTATAAAGGAATGTGTGAGAAGTGAGAATGCAGAGTAGAGGATGACTTGCGCATCTGAGTGACTGAGAGTATGGCAATACCCCTGAAAGTAATAGGGAAGTCCAAAAAGATGGTTAATTTAAGTGAGTTTTAGGGCAGCTACTTGGTGAAGTGGATAGAGCACCAGGACTGGAGTTTGGGAAAACCTGAGTTCAAGTGCAGTCTCAGGCACTTATTAGCTGCATGACCTGAGTAACTCACAACTTCTATTTGCTTCAGTTTCCTCATCTGGAAAATTGAGATAATAAGAGCACCTACCTTTCAGGGTAGTTGTGAGGATAAAATAATAATTATAAATGCTTAGCACTTTGGTACATAGTGCTACATAAATATAGTTATTATTATTATTATTATTATTATTATCGACAGGTTGATTTTGAGATGACCATGAGGCATCTAGTTGTCAGTGTTCAATAGGCAATGGTAGAGGTGTACGAGTGAATTTCTGAAGAGAAACTAGGGCTAAACATATACATCTGCAAATCATTAGCACACGAATGATCATTGATCACATGGGAGCTTCCTTGTTCCTTTAGGAGGTATGAAGATGTTTCTCCATCAATGTGGAGAATTGCGGGGTAGAAAACTCTTGGCTAGTGGAAGGACCAGCTACATCTCTGGTATAAAAACCAGCTAGCTCTGTCAACAGGGTACTTATCATCTAAGGGATTAGTTAAGATAGGAGAATCTGTGAGTCAAACCAGTCAGCTCTTTGGGACATTTCTAATAGTCTTTGGCAAGAGGAGGGAGGATATAGCTCCACCAACTCCCCAGTTGAGCAGAGTGAAACTGAGAGTCCAATATGCTGGTGAGAGAAGTTGAGTGAGAACCTTGAAAGTTGGGAGTTAACCTATAGAGAGGAGAGGGCCCAAGGATTCCAGCTGAATGACCAGCCCAGCATAGATGCTGTGTGCAAGAAGGAAGCAGAGTGAGGACACCATAAAATGAGGAAGGACATTGGGGTCCTGAAGTTTTGGAGGTATGAGTTGTCATGGCCTCATGTATTTCCTAATGGTTTGTTTCTTTATTAGCATACTCCACAAAGGTGACCACCCTTCCTTCTGCTATTTTGTGTATTTGTGGGAGAGTACATCTCAAGTTTCTGGGAATAACAGTTTGCTCCTACCATCCTTGCTATTGCATTTCTATAAATGTTTTTATTTTTAGCTAATTGTATCAACTAATAGAGTATTGAGTTGTAAGCTATACGTTTAGGAGCATAGGTTTAAAAAGTACTTGGGACTTAGTGTAATCCTTTGTACAGGGATGCAGTTTGTAAGTTTGATGAGCAGAGCGGGCAGAGCACATGTGTCTCTTTATACGTTGCCTCCTTCATCCCTTGGTGAAATGTAGACTTTTGTAGGGGCTGTTTTCTTTCATTTTGTCTTTGTAGTCACAGTGCCTTACACTGTGTAGGCATTTAATCAATGCTTGTTAGATTCAAGTGTATTAGATATATATTTTTTGTAGCCCCAGCATATTACTGTGCACATAGTAAGGACTCAACACATGTTGTATGTCCAAATTAGCAATGGAATAGCCCATTTTTAATAAACTTCAAAATAAATTAATTGAGGATCAGTGTAGTAGTTCACTAATATTAACTTAAGTTGGTCATTAAAATGGTCTTAAACATTATTCAATAGTATTTTTGTTTCAAACCGTGGCAGAATGACTTGAAGCCTTCTAAAATTATGTCGTCTATATTGACTTTTCAGATAGGAGACAGACCTGTTGTTGAGTTATTACAATGTTAAAAATTATCCTCTTTTTAATAAGAGAGATAAATCTTTAATATTGGGATAGAGGGAATTCATATTGGCTTTAATCACACATTTCCATAATCTCTGAATTTTGACAAAGTATTTTTATGCTATCAATTTGATCATTTGTTTTATTAAGTCAAGTAAAAATAAAAGCCCTGAAACTCCAGAAGGTTAAGTGTCTTGCCCAAGAGTATGACTCAAATCAATGGTAGAATTGACATTAAAAACCAGGTAGTTCTGAACTTGGTCTAGACTAGATCAACACAATGTGATCTTTCTATGCAGCAACACGTGGGTTCAAGAGCTGCTCCTGACCGTGGTCTGGGAATATCCTTTAATCTCAGTGGCACAAGTAGTTCTCTAAGACTGTCAGTTGTAAATAAGTTGCCAGTTAACATCATTAGAAGGAGTTTATATATAGGGAATTTCCCACATAGGTAAAATCTCTGGACTTGACTGGAAAAAAATCTATACTACAAGATATTTAGATCATACATATGCCCTTTAGAACTTTCTGAGCCAGGTATGGTTGTTTCCCTGCTCAGGTTCCCGGCATCATTTAAAAGATGCGAGCTCCTTGAGAGTAGGGATTATTTTATTCCTTTCATCTATTATTTCAGTGCTGGCAAATAGTAGAGCTTAATCATTGCTTATTAAGCCCCTGATAAGTGCTTGTGGTTTGCTTGTTTGTTAGTTGATTCACTTATTGAACAAATATTTCACTTTTCTCAACTTCTTGAAGCTTAACTCTAAATGACACATTAAATATATCTGTATCTATATCTTACTATTTGATAATACTTTCTCTCTCTCTCTTCCTGCCCCAACCCTAAAGATCTTTCTCACTCTACATGAAGGCAGTGGCTAGAATTCCTGCCAGAAATCCTTAAGTTGGGTTAAAGCCTATAAAAACGTTCAGGGAGCTGCCCCATTGAAGGCAGTTAGAGGGCAGGCAAGATGAGGGCAAAGAGCATGAAAGGAGGAAGGATTCTACAAAATGGAGATGGAGGCACTATGCCATACTGCATGTATATGTAAGTTTGTATATCTGCATGTATGTAAGTATGCCATGCACATGTATTCATATACACATATATGTATGTATGTGTATATGTATATGCACACGTATATATGTATATTTCATCATAATCTTATTAGAAAGGACTATAATTTACACTAGAATCTTCAGAAACTCACTAGACATCCAGAGAGATTATTCGTCAGAATTGTCTATTGACTAATTGTCAGAAAGTCACAGAATTATAGAGCTGTAAGGGATTTTATAGATACATATAAGGACAGTGGCTAAAATTCCTGCTAGAAATCCCTAAATTGGGTCGGAGCCTATTAAAATGCTCAATGTATCGCTATAGTATAGATAGTCAGGGGGCAGCATGAGAGCAAAGAGCACAACAGGGTGAAGGATTCTGTTAAATGGCTATGAAAGTTCTATTCCACACTGAATATGTGTGTATATATACATATATGTAAATATAAATGCATATATAAATGTAAGTATATGTATAAGTATATTAGGTATATATGCATCTTGTACTCTAAAATCTTACCCAGCAAGTGCTGCTCCTATCGTATGGGAAATGCTTTGTTTCTGAGACAAGGTGAAATATTTCACTTATTTCTCCTTGTTTTGATATTTCTGTGTCTTTTTTTTAACAACGATGATACATTTTTACACATAGCACTATCATGGCACTAATGTCAACACTATTTATCACTTGTGTATATTTTCACACATTAATACTGGTTTTATTTTCCTTTAGGTAAATTGGGTCCTATTTTCTTTGCAAATTTTGGAAGAGATGGCACCAAGCACCTGAATGATTCTTCCCCATCCTCCAGAACTCCCCCATACAGTTTGAACTGATAACTTCTGTCTCATTGAAGCTCTAAGTGAGTGGAGTAGCCCATACTGGTATTGAGGTAGATAACTGATGCTTCTTAGACAAGGTACAGGGGATTCAACTTAACAGCAAATGAAATTTTAGAATGTTTGGGAAATGAGCAATGCTGTGGATGAGTACAATTTTTTTCTTGATCCTTTCAAGGATTAAGGCAGATTTAATGAGCAGGATGAGGACAGAATTTTTCAGAGGACTGAAAGTATTATGTTGTTAAAACAACAAGTTCAGAGTGGTCCAAGATGAAACATTTTGAAATAAGGTTATACAGATTTCAATACTATGAACTATCTGCTGTCCTCTATTACATAGAAAGAATGATCAAACTCACTGGAATGAACAGAAAAAGGATTAGACAAACCATTTGGAAACATAATCCAAGGGTGGTAGGACAATCAGAAGAGTGATGCTGACAATTAAATTATGTAAAGTAGGAATCTTTTTTTTTAGTTGCATTTTAACAAAGATAAGATGTCGGATAAGGGATTTATAGATGAATGATAAGAGAAGAGTGGACCAGAGGTTTGTGCTGAAGGATTTTAGGGGTGGATTATTAAAAGTTATTAGTAGAATTCATCTTTCTCATGTCAAGCATCTCCTTCTATTCTATGCACTATCTCTGTCTCTCACAGGTAGATGTGACTTGATATTTGATGTGACTTGAGAAATGATAGTCACCCACACATATTTTGCTTCTCTCAACTTCTTGAAGTTTAACGCTAAATGACGCATTAAATATATCTGTATCTGTGTCTTACAATTTGATAATACCTTACCTTCTCACAAAGATCTTTCTGTCTATCTATCTATCTATCATCTATCACAAATATTTATTAAGTATCTGTTATATTCTAGGCAATATTCTAAGCACTGAGGATACATATATGAAGAATGCAATATTCTTTATTTGTGAAAAGCTTACATTCTACTGGGGAAGACCATATATACATACATATATACAGCATAAATATGAAGTTAATAAATGCATACCCATACACAGTTATATATATATATTAAATATGTGTGTATAGATACATATTTACATGTATATACATATATATGTATATATATATTTGTGTGTGTGTGTGTGTGTGTGTGTGTATGTTTGGTGGGAAGAAGTGAACCTGTGGTTTCATTGGTGTAGGCTATGTTAGTGAAATCACAAGTCTAGTCCATATCACCTTAAAAAAAGTTTCAAATGACTTATTTTTTTTAATGCTCTATGTAACGAAAAAAAAGGAGTAGGAACTTGGTCTCTGATTTCGTTGATACAGGAAATTACCAAGGAGGGAATTCCCTCTACCATCGAGGCTGTATTTTCTCTGAAATTTGTACTCAGAGAATTTCCTCTAGAGATTCTAGGCAACTAGAGCATTAGAAGGATAAATGACCTTCCCAGGGTCACACAGCACTATGTGTCAGAGGTGGGACTTGAACCCAAGCCTTCATGGCTTCCAAGCCAGCTCTCTCACCATTATGCAATTCTAGTCTCTCTCTCTGTCTCTGTCTCTTTCTCTTTCTCTTTCTCCACACACACACACACACACACATGCATAAGGCAGTGAGGTGGCTCAGTGTATAGAATGCTGAGCCTGGAGTCAGAAAGACCTGACTTCAGATCCAACCTCAGACACTTACTAGCTGTGTGACCCTGAAGAAATCACTTAATCTCTGTTTGCCTTAATCCACAGGAGAAGAAAATGACAAACTCTAGTATCTTTGCCAAGAAATTCCATGGACAGCATAGTCCAAGGGGTCACAAAGAGTGAGACACAACGAAATGACTGAACCACAACAATTAAATGTGTATAAATACACATGTGTATGCTATCTTCATTGAGATCTTCTGAGAAAGAACTATAACTTACATTGAAATCTCTAGAGACTCAGTAGAAACTAGAAAAGCTAGTTGTGTAATTGAGCCATTGGATGATAGAACTGAAAGAGGTTTCATTGATGATTTCACTCCATCTTCTCATCTAACACATGGGGAAATAGAGGCCCAGAGAGAGCAAATGATTTGACAGCTATTTGTGGCAGACCCATGGCCAGAGAAGTCTCCTGAATACACAAGAAGCATTTTGGCAACCAAATGGCAAGAGTGCTAGACTTGAATCCTGCCTCAGACACACTGATTGTGTGGTTCTAGGTAAGTCACTTTATATCTCTGGGTCCTGCTTTCTTCATCTGTGATCAATGGAAATGGAAAATGTACTACTGGCCTCAGAAAGTTGTGAGCAGAGCATTTTGCAGACCTTAAAGCACCGTGTAAATGTAAGCTGTTGCTATTCTCTAGACACAACCATGCAACAAGGCAATGGAAAGGTATAATTACAATTCTAAACCTAGGAATTCAAAAGATCTTAGTGGACTATTTTATAAAACTCCTTCCTAAAACAATTCCTGCCCAAATTACAATGGGCTTACCCATTTGTAAATGTCTTGATTTTAACATGTTTAATGGTATATAACTCTGTTTCATGTTCCAAACTTAGTAGTAAGAGTAAAGAATGATATTGCTAAAGTACTATCTGCCCTCTCTATATAGAAAAAGGATATCATATAATCACCTCAATTAGCATTCTTTAAAGTTTTTTCATAATTCATATTTCATATAATTAAATTTCATTGTTTTAATCTTGTTCTCTTTTGCAAGGAAAAGAAAATATACATTTATAGAAACTTTATTTTTCCTTTACCATATAAACTTTTCCAACCATTTAGAAAATACTTTAAAAGTTTCCTCTGTAGTTTGTGGGGAAAGAGGAAAATCAACCAGATGAGCTTTATAATTATATGTATTAATTAAAGCTGTTAATAACAACTTTTGTTATGTGACAATGCATTCAAGGTACATAATCTATGCCTCTGTGAACAAAAGCAATCATCATGAAGTGGTTATTTCAGAAACTGGGTGTGGTTATGGTTCGAAGTACTATTTGTAAAAAATGCACTTACAAAAGGGCAACATTTCTTTCATGTAGGCTGGGTTAGTCTCTTGTTAAAGAAGGCAGGGAAATCATCCTTAAATCTTGACTGGTTGAGAAAGAGGGCCTTCAGTGCTTGATGGCAGTTTCCTGTTTAGCTGGAACATAAGAGGCTCAACCCATGAAGAATCAGAGGTCCTTAGGCTTGATGGAATCCCTATTACCATATGAGTCAATATAACTTTCTAACATGCCACTGCAGATGGTGGTGGGGCAAGGGTACCCACAGATGAAGTGCATGTATCTCTGTTGAATTTATTTTTTATTGCTAAGTAAGCTTTTTATTGACTATTAAATAGTCCACAGATGTTTCATTGTATTCCAATTCCATGCCTGAACTGTTAGAATATCTGGAGTTATGTTTTGTCGGTGATAGCCCTAAATACACACTGAACACGTGAGAGAGATAATTCATTTCAACAACATAACAGATATTTATTAAGTGGCTCTTATATACAAGACACTGTGCTAGGTACTGGGTACATAAAGGCAAAAATGAAATAGTCCTGCATTCAAGGAACTTGCAATCTACTCGGGACATAGAACATGCAAATAGGTAAGTATAAAACAAAAAGTGAGCGCACCAAATGAGAGAGTCAAGGAAAGCTTCATAAAGGAAGTATTGCTGAATTAAGCCTTAAAGAAAGAGGGGTGTGAGAGGTAGAGATGCAGAGGAAGTGTAGAGGAGTGTCTTGTGAATACATAGAGGCAGGGGATAGAGTGTTCAGTTTGGGGAATAGCTAAGAGTTCAATCGGTTAGAACGGACTATGAGAAGAGGAGTCATATAAAATAAGACTAGAAAAGTAAGTGATTGTTGCGAGTTTTTAATTCCAGGCCAGAACACTGTGTTCTATTTTAGAGGGAATAGGGATTGACAATGAAGGTTTGGTCACATCTATGCCTTAGGAAGAATAATTCATCAGCAAATTGAAGAATGGATTGGTGAAGAGAGACGCTGGTAGCAGGAATACCAGCTGGGAAGTCATTGCACTAGCCCAGGGGTAGAAAACCTGCAGCCTTGAGGCCACATGTTGCCTCTAGGCCACAGATTCCCCAGCTCTGTACTAGTCTAATACAATTAGTAATGATGGCCTGAATAAAGGTAGGAGCTTTGTGGTGGAGAGAAAAATGAAAGATGCTTTTGAGGTAGATCAGGAACTGGTAACTAACAGAGAGGGAAGAATTCTAGATTACTCCAAGTTTTCAACTCTGTAAAATTGAGCATCTTATAAAGAAATAAGAACGTTTAGAGGTTTAGGGAGAATATAATGAAGTCTGTTTTGGATATGATAATGATTATGATCACAAAACAATTACAATTAGAAAAAGCAATTATTTTATTCACCTGTGTAATTGTCTGAAGCACATTAAGTGTGAAAGAATAATAGTAAAATAGTGACTTATCCCAGGAGTATTTCTACCTGAACTCCATTCAAAAAAGATAAGAAGAATACGTTTAAAAATAAGAAGAATAACTAAGAGTCAAGAGTGGAATAAAAAGACTATCCATGAATAATAATATCCACACAATTCAGAAAATGGTATGTTGACAGAGAAGTATAAAAATGCCTACATCATATGGATTATTTTTCTTTTTTTTTTTTTAAACAGAAATGGCATTGTTTCATGGTGGTGATACAGGACCGGTTCACAACCACTGGAAATTACAGAAAAGTTATTTTTAAGGGTCCTAGACTTATTGATCAATGCAAAGACATATCCTTCTCCACTGGGTAAAAGTTGTGAAGAAGAAAATTTCAATTCTTCATAAGAAGAAAAAAGTTTTCAACTAATTATGGGTCTCCAAAGGTAGAATGGGGCATTTGTGATTCTCAACAGAAGTCATTAATTAGTAGCTGCATGGCCACTTTTTGTTGCTATTGTTCAGTCATTCATTTTGTCTGACTCTTCGTTACTCTATGGACCATAGCATGCCAATGCTGTCTATGGGGTTTTCTTAGCAAAGATACTGGAGTGGTTTGTTATTTCTTTCTTCAGTGGTTTAAGGCAAATGGATTAAGTGGCTTACTCTTGGTCACACAGCTAGTGAGTATCTGAGACCAGATTTAAACTGAAGTCTTCCTGACTCTATGCCCCATGATATATTCCCTGGGCCACCTTGTTGCCTCTTTTTTTTTTTTAGAGGATTCCTATTTAGATATTGGTTTGATTACTTGACATCTGAATCCCTTCCAACTCCAAGATTCTGTGATTTTGTTTCCTTGTGGGGCCTAGGCTGGGAAATTTTCTCAATACTGTCCTACCTCCCCCATGGTACATGTATAATTCTCCTTTTAAATACCTCTTTCTCTTCTAGAGAGTAAATTAGGGTTAGTACCTATCTACTTACATTGGAATTTCAACTTCAGATGGAGGAACTTCTCATTGTTAAAGAAAATAGGATAGGATCAGATGTGTAGAGAGGCAGTGGCCAACTTAAGTCAATCAGATTCTTAGATACGTTCTGTCAGTTGATTCATCTACTAGAATTGATCAATAATGCTCGTTCTACCTGAGGTCCTGGGTGATATATGTTACCACTGTACTGTAGTCTACTGTAGCCTACTATAGCTGAAAGTAGAGGGTTTCCAGCTAACATAATAGTATCTCAAAAGTTCTTTTTAAATCCCCAATAAATTGTGGACAGAGGGGGATGGCTGTGGTCAGGAATGGGGTGATCTTGTGCCTGGCATAGCCAGCTAGATGAGGATACTAAATACCACCCAGGTTTAGTCCAAAATAAAGTGAAAAATCTGTAGTTTTCAGGATTACTTCAACTGTCCTATTAATCCTATATATCCAAGCTGTTTCTAAATCTCATAGGAGATTTTAATGGGCTGATATGGATTGTGGTATTTTGATTTTTCTACCATAGACATCAAATTTCTTCCTTTTCATTACCATTTGGTTCTATAGATTAGCCTTTTCTAGTTAAATTTCTTTAAGTTGCATCTATAAAGAATAAGTGTGTTTCTGGAGAATGGCAGTTTCTGCTTATAGGTGCATATACAAAAGTGTAACTCTATGTGATTTAATGGTCATTGGTGGGTAAAACTGTTTTTGGAGTGAATAAGAAGTCTTGGTCTGTGACTTTTATTGATTAGTTTTGGTATCCTAAAGGGAATAATCCAGAATCAGGGTGAAAGCAGGTAAAAGCCATTTACATAAAAGTAGGTGATAAATGAGTCAAACTATCAACGAAGTCAGAACAATAAACCTGGGTTGTAACATAAATGGAGTTCTCAAAGTCATCAAGACATATGCCTGAAGTTGACAACATTTTATCAATCCCCAAATAATCCACTATGGGAAAGCAAACAGTGTGGAAACCAAAGAACTTGTGTTATATGTCAATTATGTTTTTTTTACTTGGGAATTTCAGATTTTACATCGGCTGTAAGACTATTTATTTACTATTGTCTTTCTTTTTTATGGTAATTTTTATTTTTTTTTTGTTTTCAACATTTACTTCCACAAGATTTTGAGTTCCAAATTTTCACCCCATCTCACCCCTCCCCCACCCCAAGATGGTATGCATTCTAAATACCCCTTCCCCTAGTCTGCCTTCCCTTCTATCTCTTCCCCTCCTTCTCTTATCCCCTTCCCCTTCAATTTTCCTGTAGGGCAGGATGGATTTCTGTACCCCATTTCCTGTATTTCTTACTTCCCAGTTGCATGTGAAAACATTTTTTTTAAACATGTGTTTTTAAAACTTTGGGTTCCAAATTTTCTCCCTTTCTCCCTCCCTACCCACCCTCATTGATAAGGCAAGCAACTAAATATAGATTATATATGTGCAGTTATGCAAAACACTTCCATAGTAGACATGCTGTGAAAAACTAACTCTATTTCCCTTAATCCTATCCCGCCCACCCATTTATTCTATTCTTTCTTTTGACCCTGTCCCTCCTCAGAAGTATTTGCTTCTGATTACTCCCTTTCCCAATCTGCCCTCCTCTCTACCATTCCCCTACTTTCTTGTCCCCTTCCCCCGCTATTTTCCTGTAGGGTAAGACAGATTTCCATACCCAATTGAGTGTGTATGTTATTCCCTCCTTAAGTCAAATCCTATGAGAATAAGATTCACTCATTCCCTCTCACCTTCCCCCATTTCCCCTCCATTGTAAGAGCATTTTCTTTTCTGTTTTTTTTTTGTGGGATAATTTATCCCATTCTACCTCTCCTTTTCTCCTTCTCCTAGTATATTCCTCTCTCACCCCTTAATTTTATTCTCCAGATATGACCCCTTCATTTTCAACTCACCCTGTGCCCTCTATCTATCTAGCTATATCTATATATACGTAAATATAATTTTTTCCCCTCCAACTACCCTAATACTGACAAAGGTCTCATGAGTTACAAATATCATCTTTCCATGCAGGAATGTAAACAGTTCAACCTTAATAAGTCTCTTATGATTTTCTTTTTCCTATTTACCTCTTCATGTTCCACTTGAGTCTTGTATTTGAAAATCAAATTTTCTATTCAGCTCTGGTCTTTTCATCAAGAATGCTTGAAAGTCCTCTATTTCACTGAATGACCATTTTTTCCCCTGCAGGATTATACTCAGTTTTGCTGGATAGGTGATTCTTGGTTGTAATCCTATCTCCTTTGCTCTCCGGAATATTATATTCCATGCCCTGCGGTCCCTTAATGTAGACGCTGTTAAATCTTGTGTTATCCTGATTGTGTTTCCACAATACTTGAATCGTTTCTTTCTGGTTGCTTGTAATATTTTCTCCTTGACCTGGGAACTCTGGAACTTGGCTACAATATTCCTAGGAGTTTTTCTTTGCGGATCTCTTTCAGGAGGAGATCGGTGGATTCTTTCAATTTCTATTTTGCCCTCTGGTTCTAAAATATCAAGACAGTTTTCCTTGATAATTTCTTGAAAGATGATATCTAGGCTCTTCTTTGGATCATGGCTTTCAGATAGTCCAATAATTTTTAAATTGTCTCTTCCGGATCTATTTTCCAGGTCAGTTGTTTTTCCAATGAGATGCTTCACATTGTTTTCTAATTTTTCATTCTTTTGGATTTGTTTTACAGGGTCTTGATTTCTCATCAAGTCACTAGCTTCCAATTGCTCTATTCTAATTTTTAAGGAAGTATTTTCTTCAGTAATCTTTTGAACTTCCTTTTCCATTTGTCCAATTTTGCTTTTTAGGACATTCTTCTCCTCATTGGCTTTTTGGACCTCTTTTGCCATTTGGGTTAGGCTATTTTTTAAGGTGTTATTTTCTTCAGTATTTTTTTGGATCTCCTTTAGCAAACTGTTGACTTGTTTTTCATGATTTTCTTGCATCACTCTCAGTTTTTCTTCTACTTCTCTCACTTGCTTCTCAAAATCCCTTTTGACCTCTTCCAAGGCCTGGGACTGATTCTGAAATTTTTCTTGGAGGCTTTGGATGTAGGAGCTTTGGCTTTGCTGTCTTCTTCTGGTTGTATGTTTTGATCTTCTTTGTCACCAAAGTAAGATAATACAGTCTGACTCTTTTTGTGCTGCTTACTCATGATCTCAGCCAATTACTTGAGTTTTAAACTCTTTGTTAAGGTAAAAGTCTGCTTCCAATGTGAAGAGTGTACTGTCCCAAGTTTCAGGGTTTATACAGTTGTTTTCAGAGGTACTTCTAGGGACCTGTAAATTTTCAGTTCTTCCAAGGTGGTATGATAAGGGGCGAGGTGTTTCCTCTCCACCACCACAACAAGCTCCACTGCACCAGCATTCCTTCTTGCCCCAGGACCGCCTCCCAGAACTGTGACCCAGATCCAAGCACCAGCAAAGCAAGAGATTTTTGCCTCAGCTCTGGCAAAGAGATCCCTGCAATCCCCCTCTGATTAGCCACTCAATTCCCCTCAGTCTGTGGGCTGAAAGCTCAGGAAACAGCTGTGGTCCCAGAGGCCGCGCTTCAGACTTGCAGCTGAGACCTAGTTCCTCTCTCACCGCTGTCACAGAGTTTTCCCACTGACCTTCTAAATTGTCTTTGGCATTCAGGGGTTGAGAAGTCTGGAAACTGCCACAGCTGCCTGTGATTCAGTCCTCCGAGGCCTGCTCCAGGGTTGCTGCAGCCTGCGCGCCCACGCTGAACTGCGCTCCTCTCCCTGCCCGGCGCAATCTACCTTTCAGATCAACCATCCAGGCTGTCTTGGGCTGGAAATTTGTTTCACTCTGTCTTTTTGGGGAGTTCTGCTGCTTCAGAATTTGTTTAGAGCCTTTTTTTAGGTATTTGGACAGCTTTGGGAGAGAGCTCAAGACAGTCACTGCTTTCCCTTTGCCATCTTGGCTCTGCCCTCCTACTATTGCCTTTCACTCAAGTATTTCTCAACCTGTTCTAGGATATATTCTGAGCAAGGTAGAGTTTTGCTAATCTTGGGGGAAAAAAATTCTGAAGCCCATGCCTGTTTGAGATTCTAGTTTGCCATCTTTGGGTGTGGAACATTTTAGAAACCAGTTGAGAAGTGGAATGTGATTTCTTTACCAGGTCCAAATTTCATATCTGTATGTGATAGCACATTGTCACTGTACTATGGGAAAATCTTTTCTTTTTCTACTTTTATTTATTTGTCTGTGGATTAGACAAGATGACCTCTAAGGTCCAAAGTATTACTCTACCAAGGCTGCCAAATTATTGATAGCTTGAAACTCAGTATCACCGATGGAAAAAATCTGATTTCTGTCCACTGAGAGCATTCACTTTGCCTCAGGAACTCAACCTCCAAAATGCTACAATGAAACACAATGTCATTCAATCAATAATGGCCACACTTCATGACTAAGTAATTGCCCTGATAGTGCTTGATTCTGAATTCCAGTGTGGTTTATTAGGTCTCCAAATGCATGAACCTTTCAGGGATCGATAGAACAAACACCCAAATACATGATCTGGATTTATAGATGAAAATAGGAGGAAAACTAGGACATATAATCCATTCTCTTATATGCTGTTTGACCTTTCCCCTCTAGGGAACAGGAAGAAGTTATATAATATGAGTGAATAAAAGAAACCCATGAATCAACAAGTTTTTATTTGGTACTTATTCTGTACTCAGCACTATGCCATGCACCTAAGGTAGTAGGACATGATTAAGACACAACTTCTTGCTCTTGGTGCAGATTTCATATAATTGATTGATGTATTAATTAGTAGTGCTTCCCAAATAATTATGACTTCCTAATGTAACAATGAGATATTTTCAGATCAATCCAATCAAGATTAACTATAAAATTATATTTACAGGGATTAGTAGCATGTCATGATGCTGTCATTTCACAATGAGAATGGATAACATCAGTGGTCCTTAAAAGCAGGTGGTGATATACAAATTGATACCCTTTACAATTGTATTTGTTGAGGCATATTTTTTTTAGAATTGAAAATAAAGGTTAACATCCCAGACCGTTACTATCAGTGTGCTTTATCTGATAGCTTTGTAAGAGTCTTCAAAAAAAGGCAGATTGTGAATGTTTTTATTTTAGGAGGTTATTTGTTGCTAGGTCTCCTGATTTTTCTAGGTTTTTTTAAATATCTTGATTACAGTTAGACTTACAAGTTGTTGAGCAGTTTCAATTAGGTAGGTTATATATCTGTTCTTTATAGTTGTGCTATTTCTAATCTTAGTTAAACATATAAATGAGACACAATTAATGTTGGTTTCCTAGACTTAAATTTATCTTCAGAGGGCTGAAACCATTTCCTCTCCCCAAAAACAACCTTATCTCTGATATCTACTTCTTATTTTATTCCAAATGTTACCTTCTTTTATCTGGAAAAAGATTTTTAAAAACTCTGTAGGGGCCACTAGGTGGTGCAGTGGATAGAGCACCAGCCCTGAAGTCAGGAGGACCTGAGTTCAAATCCTGCCTCAGACTAAACACTTGACACGTACTAGCTGTGTGACCTTGGGCAAGTCACTTAACCCTGATTGCCTCACTAAAAACAAAAAACAAAAAAAAAAACTCAGTTTATAATGGAAAACAGCATCAGGCTTAGAAAGTTCTGCTATTGATACCTGGTATTGTTTTTTAAATTATTTTAAAACTAGTGCTAACACAAAGATTTTCTTTGCCTCAGGTGTATTAGGAAAAGTAGAGTCACAAATTAATCAATCTTTTGGTTGTATGTGTCATTATTTAATATTAACATCTGCCCTGAATTCTCCTAGCATAATCATCAGATATTTGTTGAGGAAATTAAAACTCTGCAAAGTTTAATCATCTTTTCTCTCCTCATTTCTTGCAAGCAATTGAAGTTATGGAGGACTAAAAAGAATTAGCAAGAAGGAGCCCAACTGCTATCAATTTAGGTGAACAAATTTAAAAAAGAGAAGCCTCGTTACAGTATCTTTGCCAAAAAAAGTATAAATTGGGTCACGAAGAGTTGGGCATTAATTAAGTGACTGAACAACAACAGAATAATAATATACATTGCTATAGAGCTGTAAAACTTACAAAAAAACCCCTTCCCTTTTTGCTCCAACAATTAGTGAGGTAAGTCATAAAAGTATTACCTTCATTTTAGAGAAAAAGAAACTGAGTCACTTGCTCAAGGTCACACAGTAAGTGGCAGACCAGGATTCAAACCCAGGTCTTTAACAACAAAGCCAGTGCTATTTCACTACAGTATATTGTGTATAGCATGAGGTGCTCCAAAGCCATTGGGCTAATAATCTACTAAATAAAAAGCAAGCTTTCATACAATTATTTCTAATGAGTTCATAGGCCCCTAGTTAAAAACAGCATGTTTCAGAACGAAGTCTTAAGAATATGAATGAAAATGCCTTCTTATAACCATGGTTACACTGACAGGCAATCACTCCTTACTGTATCCTTTCTAATTCCAATGCAAAATGCAGTGTGGCGTGTAAGCATATGGCTCGGTTGTTTGCAATTCAGGCTCGGTCACAGTGGGGTTTGGTGACCTTGGGTGAGTCACTACATTTCTCACTTCCTCGATCTGTGACTAGGAGACAATAATAATTTGATACCAGATGGTTGTGTTTTTTTTTTTTTTCCTCCCCTGTGCATATGCAGACCTAGACATCTGATATCTGTCTATCCTCAATCTGGTGCATGTGTTGGCATTTTTTCATTGGGTGCTTTTGTGCTTTTGATTATTTAACCTTTTACTATAATATTTGGAATATGCCGTCAGTTGAGAAAAAGATCTTTGTTCATGTTTTTTCAGGTGTTCCAGTGAAGGAATAACATCAGTTAACTCCCTGGTTGTCATTTAAGTCTTCTGGGAAAACAAATAATTAAATAGATTTTAATTTGTAGTCATATCTGTTTGAGGGCTGCCTATTGTGTTTTATAGGATTTTATAATTTTATAGAAATTCAAATGCAATCCAGTGCCTTGCTTGCTCATGAGTATTTGTTGGCTTGATTTGAAAGTCCTGTGGTATCCGGGTTGGCCTGATTCCTATAGAAGTGCAAGATTAATCCATTTAAATAATAGGATGTCTCATTTCATGGAAGAATCTTTCAAAGAACTAGAGAGAAATTCAGATACAGTCAAAAAAGTATGTATATTGGTAATGCAAATAGAATGACCTTTTCCATTGCTTCTTTTGCCTCCTGTGACATGGTTATGTCTAAGAAGAGGAAAAAAGATGGATTCTATACAAATCTGTGAACATAATATAATTCCTCGGAAAATTATAGGACTAATTATTGAGCCATTGTCTTATTAGTATTAGAAAAAAAAAAGGCATAAAGGATAAAAAGTTGGCCTCTGAAACAGAAATACCTGAAATCCAGGCCCACCTATGATTCAGACTGACTAAATGATACTGGTTAAGTACCTTAACATTTCATTGCTTTAGGCCAATCCTGTCAAACTCAAATGAAAACAGGGATCACTAATCCATACCAAAGGATCCTTGCAGGCTGCATATTAACTTAGTATTAAAATGTAACATTATTTCTGCTTTATTACATTTTAATTTTAATTTTTTACATATTACCCAATTACATTTTAATCTGGTTCACGCTACACTCAGAAATGTTGTAGGCCACATGTGGCCAAAGTGTTTTAAGTTTGACACTACTGCTCTAGGATACTCTAAAAATATAAAATGTGAAATAGAGCCAGTCTGCATTGGTAAAGTTTTCTTCATCACAGAGTTCCACATTCCAATGAAATAACAGATCTAGGCTGTATTGTATCGAAAGGTATCAGTGGTTAATAGAAACCTTTGTGGATTCACTAAGATTAAACCATACCAGGTCCTATTTTGGTAAATAGTTTGGTAGCATGTAATTTAGGGAAACGTCATAGATGTATACCCGAAATGCAGCAAGGCATTTAAAAAAATGAGTATCATGATATTCTTGTAGACAATGTGAACTGAGATGGGTTGGGTGATAACAGAAGCAGGAGAATAATCAGTGGTCAATGAATCTTCCCCAAAATGTGGTGGTTAATAGATCAGTCACCCTGAGGGACATGGTATACAAGAGTGTTTTGTTCAGTAATTTTTATCAGAATCTTGAATGAAAACAGAAAATGTACTTATCAAATTTTTAGATGACACATCTGGGAAAGAACCTTGATATAACAAAATCAGAATTCAAAGAAATCTTATGGAGAGCAAGAAGGAGCCAAAGTGGGAAAAAAAAAAAAAAAACAAATAGGGATTAAAGGCCTGCACTTACCTTAATAAAAATCAACTATGTAAGTAGAGATGGAAGTGAAAACTATGTGAAGAAAAAAAAACTTAACAATTTTAAATGATTAAAAGGTCAGCACTTACTAGCTTGGGCAAGTCACTAAACCTCTGTTTGCCTCAGTTTCCTCAGCTGTCAAATGGAAATAATAATAGTGTCTACTTCCCAAGTTTGTGAGGATCAAGTGAAATGATATTTGTAAAAAATGCTTAGCACAATACTGGCACACAGTGGACCTATATAAATACTTATCACTTTGATGAAATGTTGAAGGACTTGTATGTATTTAGTCACAAAAATGCTTAAGGATGCATGAAAGCTGCCTTCAAATACCTGAAGGGCAGTCATCTGGTAAAGGGGTTAGTTTTAATCTGTGATACTCCAAAAAGGAAAAAGTAGGACTGGTAGGTGGAAGAACTTTCTAATGGTCAGAGTTGCTCAAATATAGAATGCGCTACCTTTGTGACTAATATACCTCCCACTAGCTTTGTTCAGTTACAGGCTAGACAACAAACTGTTAGAGATATTAAAGGAGTTTCTTACAAGGAGTGGTAGAATTGTGCACTACTTTAGATTGCTTCCAATTCTTTCATTTTTAGGTTCTATAGTCATGTATTTCTTCTCTTTGAGAAAAACAAATATTGCTGAAAAGAATGGGAGGCATGGCATTCAGGTCATGTGAATAACAAGATATGACTGTTTTACAGTCATTTTTAAGTCACGTCCTACTCCTTGTGACCCTATTTAGGGCTTTCTTGTTTGCCTTTTCCTTCTCCAGTCCATTTTAAAGTTGAGGAAACTGATACAAATAGGGTTAACTGACTTGCTCAGGGTCACACAATTAGTAAGTGTCAAATGCCATATTTGAACTCTAAGATGGGTTTTCCTAACTCCAGGCCCTGCACTCTATCCATTGTACCACCTAACTCACTCTAGTCTGCAAGATGGTGGGCTAGACATTTTTTCAATCTCTCCAACCTTTCTGACCTCTCCAAAACAGAAATTAAGCACTAAAGATAAAGCAATTTAAACTGTCTCTAAGGGCGAGGACACCCAGAATCGAAAAGAAGGTTAAAAATAGAACCTCGAACCCAAGAACTGGTGCTTATTGACCCTAAACTCTCTTAGCATCCCTCCCCCACCTTCCACATTACTGGCACCATGCCCACATTTGTAGGCCCAGGGAAGTGACATGGGCTTCCATAAAAAAACAACCCACACACTCTAACTTTCTCCCTTTTTTCCAGTGCCATGGAGACTGTGATTCCAGGTTGTGGAAATTTTCTGAGAGGTCAAGAGCCAACATGGTCACAGTTCTTCAGAAGCAAAAGCCCACCAGATAATGTAATATAGAAGCACTAGTATTGTAAAGATCTGAACTGGCAGTGCCAGGGAAAATGTGAAATGAACTACCTGTGCCAGGCCAGAGACCTGAGAAAAAGGAGTGGGAGAGGTCACCTGGACCAGACATTGAACATGTGAAAGGCTATGTAGCACTATTTTAAAATTCCATCAAGGCTAGATGGGGTGAGTTCTGAACACCCAAACATTAATTGGGGAAGTTACCCAGGTTAATGAACTGTGAATTACTTAGAGTAGGAGGAGGCTGAAACACTTGAGAATCAGCCCCTAATGATACCAAAATCATAGGGGATGGAGTGAGGAAGTGAGCAATAAGGAAAATGAGGTGTGTGTGTGTGGGGGTGGGGGTGCTGGTAGTAGAACTGAAAGTACCAAAGATGTCAGGAAGAAGAAAACTCAAAGGCCTTGAACATAAACAGATACATCAATAGGACAAAGTAAGAACAGAAAGAAATATCGTCTCTAGATCTAGTAAATGAGTTCAGACATCTATGAATAAATACTGCAAAATAAAGCAAAATTATCTCACACTTGATGAGACAGACAAATTCCACAGAATTTGAGGAGAACAAGGAGTTACAGCACACTGTTTCTGAGTGATTTAAAAGAGAAATGAGAATTATGAGAGCAGAATTTATGTCTTGCACAGCAAAAAAAAAATGAGATGAATAAAAAGACTTCAATTTACAATGATAAGCCTCACCAAAGAAACAAAAGAGAGCAACAGATTGGGAATGCAAATACATAAAACTGAAGAATAACCTAGAAGAAGAGAAGCAAAAAATAAAAACAAAACAAAACCCATAACATTAAAAGAAAATATGCTTACTATGCCAGCAAAACATATTTGTGTTGAAACAACTTAAGGACAACAAGGCTCCTAGAAGAACACAATGGGACAAAAACCTTAACATCACAATGAAGGAAATAATAGAAGAGACCTGCCCAGAACTTCAGAACATAGAAAATGAAATTCTATCTGAAAGAATTCATAGAACACCTCCAGAAAAAGGGCTGAAGACTAAGACATTAACTAGTTAGATTTATCAATTCAATTCAGAAACAACAAATGCTGCTGGTTGTCAAGAGAAAGACCTTCAAATACAAAGTAAAGGATATTTGAATAATGCAAGACAATTCTGCACCTACTAGAAAAAAAAAGTAGAGGGAATGGCATAATGTATTTAGAAGAGCAATGGAGATCAGAACGTTGCTCAGAGTAACTTGTCATGCAAATCTGAGCTTAACCATATGAGAAAAAAAGCAAAGATGGACACTCAGTAATAAAGATGAGTTTGAAACACTTAGAAATAAAACCTGAACTGAAGTCATCATTTACTTTTCAAACACCTCAAGCAACAGAAATGCAGAAGGAATTAATAAATTCACTAGTCAAGGGCAGCAGCAGAAACAGAGGACAACAGAAATACCAGTAAGAGACATCTTTCTACATTAAGACATAGGTGGATTTGGAAATCTTGTAGGAGTAAAATGAAGATCCAGAGAAGTGACATTATGGAAAGCTGATGGATTTAGCACTTGAAATGTCTACTTGTCCTTTGAGGGAGGAACTTGGAACTCCTTGGGGAAACTAATACCTGAAAGAATAAGAAAACATGGACACAGGCTGGAGACATCCAAGCAAATGTTAAAAGAAGGTCAACAAGAGAAGATACAGATCAGTGATGCAGGAAGGGCCCCATAATGGGGGAAACATTTTCTTTGTTGCCTTCAATATATCAGTATTGTTCTGTGCTTGAGGCACAATGGAAAAAAGGTAATCCATGGGATAAGTCCTACAAGGCAATGGCAGAAAGTACCTAGAGGGGAGAGTGTAGAATGGAAACCTTGGAAGCTTTGATTACATGAAGAATACAGAGAAAAGAGAGAGACCAGATAATGCCAGATAGGGAGGACATGAATTACAGAATGAGGTTCTAGAGTAAATAGAAAGAGAAGTTGAGAGAAATCCTTTTTGGAAAAAGGTGTAAAAATGAAATTTAAAAAAATGATGAATAGGAGTATTTGAAGAGGAGGAGAGGAAAGAGAAATGTACTTGATTGAGAAGAAAAAAAGAGGGAGAAGAAATATATAATCAGATAAAAGATGGAGAAAGAAATTAAATAATAAACAAAACTCTAAAGGAAAAGGAGAAAACACTAGAAAAAGGGATCAGGAATGAGGGGAAGATAGCTGGTAGAAACAAGGCTTACTTAAAAAAAATAAAGTAACTGAAGGAATATAATACTATTTAGAACAGAAGAGGGGAAGGAAATCTTAATTTAAACCACTGCCCCTCAATTAGAGATATATGAAGGAATATATGTCTACCTTATAACTTTAAGTGTGTATGGATAAAATGATCCAATAAAATGAAAGAGATTTACAGATTGGGCACAAAAACAAATTAGTTAGAAATGATTCATAAAACTATAAGTCGGTCATTTAAACAGACAGCAAAATTGATAAACCCTTAGTTAATCTGGTTAAAAAGAAGAGAATAGAAAATCAAATCAAGAAAATTGCAAATGAGCAAGGTGAAATCACAGCAAAACCTGAAGAAATAAAAACACTAATCACATTATACATATTTATATACTATATAAACTGAAAACTCTAATGAAATAGACAAATAACATTCAAATATATAAAATACCCAAAGTGTTAGAAGAATAGATAGAAATCTTAAATGATCCAATATAAAAAAATAATACATCTAGCTGTAAAGGAGCTACCAAGTAAAAGAATCTCCCTTTCCTGATGGAAACCCAGGATAATTCTATCAAACTTTTAAATTATAGTTAGCACCTAGACTTTATAAGTTATTCTCAAGTATTAAGGAAGAAAGCACTCTAACCAGAATCCTTTTATGAGACAAATATAGTCTAAAACCACATATATCATTATATATTATATAATAAATCTTCTAATTGTTAATTATAGATATCTATATATGTAATTAAACATTTAAAGAAAAGCAGATCATGTACCTCTCACAGCAATAGGTAGAAATTGTATTCTTAACCAAACAAGAGACAGAGCCAATTACAAAAGATAACTTAAGTTCAATTTTACATACACATACATATATTTACACATATACATATATATACATACATACATGCATACATACATACATACATACAAATACATATGAATGAATACCAGTAGCCATTCCCCAGTAGATAAATGATAAAAATACAGGAACAAACATTTCTCAAAGAAAGAATTACAAATAATCCACAACAACAAGATATATTCTAAATCACCAATAGTAAGAGAAATGAAAATCAAAACAACCCTAAGGTTTTACTAACACCTTGTGGACAAAAAATGGCAATAGTCAGTGTTGGAGGGGTTATGAAAAGGTAGGCACACTAATACATTGTTAGTGGAGTTGTGAAATGGTACAATCATTTTGGAAAACAATTTGGAATCATGCAAATCAAATGATTAAAATGTCCATACTTTTTGAACCAGACTTCATTACTGGATTTATATTTGACACCCCCAGCCTACACCTTTGTAGAGGTGGGAGGTCCACAGGTATTTCACATTGCATATCTTTTCAGACTTTTTCAATATATTGATCAATTGTGCTGACTTTTTTCCCTCTTCCCCCAAGATGCTATTTGTAATATGGCATGGTGCAGTGGGAGAGGAAGAAGGAAAGATAAGAGATTGGCTCAAGGTTAAATTACAAGTAGATTCAGAACTTAAATCCAGGTTTTGTGAGTACAGTAGACTAGGCTGTCAACAATTATACTAAAATGCAAATATAATAACAGTCTGAAAGCTTTAAGTGATTGATTGTTTCCACTGGACAATGTCCTTCTTATTAGCAAGGAAAGCACTAATATTCTGTAATTACAAGGTAAAAAGTCAATGTGCTGAACGTATTGGAAAATGAATTTCAAACAAAATTAAAGTTCTCTTTCTCACTGGCTAGCCTAGCCTCACTTGCAAGCCTAGAGATTTTTCATCATTGATTTTTCATCATTTCCAATGTGAAAATTAAAGTTTAGAAAAAAATAAAATAAGGTGAGATGATAACATAATTCGCTTAGTAGGGAACTATCTCCCATGTTTGAAATCCCAGTAAGCATACCTATTCTATTGACCAGAAATTTATTAGGTTTCTGTTTATCCTATTAGTGTGATGGTCTGGGAGATGTGAACACTAATGGTTCACTGTTGGAGATGAAAGAAATTCAAGACATACATACACAAACACACACACACATACGTACTTTTATATTCCTTGAGAGGAAATAGAATTGCAGTGGTAAAAATGTGTCTAAAGTAGGGGCTATTAACCTTTTTAGTGTCATGGACCCCTTGGTAGTCTGCGTATAGACATCTCAGAATATTTTTAAAAATTCATAGTTAAGAGAAATGTTAAATTTCAGCTATAGTTTGGCAAAATTAAAAATGTATTATTTCTCAATGAAGTTCACAGGGATCCTGAAAACCCCTTGATAGAAAGAGGTTCTTGAACCCTAGCCTAAGAAACCCTTCTCAAAATTTTGAGGTGTATGTTCAAAGTAAGAAGAGCAACTAGACATACTTCTGAAAACTAGATTGGTGTGTGAGGAAGCATCGAATTTGTGCTGTTTTATAGCAAGTCTTGTTAAAGTCAGACTTGTCTACAAATAATCCAAAGTATTATTCTGGAGGAAGAAATCTCTCTTAAAGATAAAAGTGACGATTTTTGACAAAAGCATTTATCTTTTTAAAATTACTTCATTTATTTTCAGTTTTCAATATTCATTTCTACAAGATTTTGAGTTCCAAATTTTCTCTCCATCTCTCCCTTCCCCTACCCCAAGAAAGCATGCATTCTGAATACCCCTTCCCCCAATCTGCCCTCCCTTCTGTCAACTTCCTCTCCTCTTATCCCCCCTTCCCCTTCTATTTTCTTGTAGTGCAGGATGGATTTCTATACTCCATTGCGCGCGCACACACGCACACACACACACACACACACACACACACGTGTGTGTGCGTGCAATGGAGTATAGACTATATATACATATAATTTCCCAGTTGCATGTAAAAACAATTTTTAACATTTGTTTTTAAAAACTTGATTTCCAAAAAATTCTCTCCATTCTTCCCTCCCCACCCACTGTCCTTGAGAAGGCAAGCAATTGATATAGGTTATACATGTGTAGTCTTGCAAAATACTTCCATAATCGTCATGTTGTGAAAAACTAACTATATTTCCCTCCATCCTATCCTGCCCCCCATTGATTCTATTCTCTTCTTTGACCCTGTCCCTCCTCAAAAGTGTTTGCTTCTGATTACTCCCTCCCCCATCTGCCCTCCCCTCTAACATCCCCCTTTCTCTTATCCCCTTTCCCCCTATTTTCCTTCAGGATAAGATACGTTTCCATACCCAATTTAGTATGTATGTTATTCCCTCCTTAAGCCAAATCTGATGAGAGTAAGATTCACTCATTCTTTCTCACCTCCCTCCTCTTCCTTTCCACTGTAAAAGCTTTTTCTTTCTTCTTTTATGTGAGATAATTTACCCCATTCTACCTCTCCCTTTCTCCTTCTCCCAGTACTAACTTCTCTCACCCCTTAATTTTAGGTTTTAGGTATCATCTCTTCATATTCAACTCACCCTATGCCCTATGTGTACATATATGTATGTATGTATGTATGTATATATGTATATATGTGAATATGTATATATATATATATGTGTGTGTATGTATACACACACACACAAACACACACATATTCCTTCCAACTACCCTAATACTGAGAAAAGTCTAATGAGTTACAAATATCATCTTTCCATGTGGGAATGTAAACAGTTCAACTTTAATAAGCTCCTTATGATTTCTCTTTCCTGTTCACCTTTTCTTGCTTCTCTTGAGTCTTGTATTTGAAAGTCATATTTTCTATTCAGCTCTGGTCTTTTCATAAAGAATGCTTGAAAGTCCTCTATTTCATTGAATATACATTTTTTTTCCCTGAGGGATTATACTCAGTTTTGCTAAGTAGGTGATTCTTGGCTGTAATCCTAGGTCCTTTGACCTCTGGAAGATCATATTCCAAGTCCTCTGATCCCTTAAGGTACAAGCTGCTGAATCTTTTGTTATCCTGATTGTGTTTCCATAATACTTGAATTGTTTCTTTCTGGCTACTTGCATTATTTTCTCCTTGATCTGGGAACTCTGGAATTTGGCTACAATATTCCTAAGAGTTTTCCTTTGGGGATCTCTTTCAGGAAGTGATTGGTGGATTCTTTCCATTTTTATTTTACCTTCTGGTTCTAGAATAGTAGGGCAGTTTTCCTTGATAATTTCTTGAAAGATGATGTCTGGGCTCTCTTTTTTTTATCACGGCTTTCAGGTAGTAAAATAATTTTTAAATTATCTCTCCTGCATCTATTTCCAGGTCAGTTGTTTTTCAATGAGACATTTCACATTGTCTTCTATTTTTTCATTCTTTTGGGTTTGTTTTATCATTTCTTGATTTCTTACGAAGTCATTAGCTTCCATTTGCTCCATTCTAATTTTTAAGGAATTATTTTCTTCAGTGAGCTTTTGGACCTCCTTTCACATTTGGCCAATTCTGCTTTTTAAGGCATTCTCCTTATCAGCTTTTTGGACCTCTTTTGCCATTTGGGTTAGTCTATTTTTAAGGTATCATTTTTGTCAGTATTTTGTGGGTCTCCTTTAGCAAGCTGTTGACTTATTTTTCAAGATTTTCTTTTCTTTTTTTTTTCTTTTTCTTTTTTTTTAGGCAGTTGGGGTTAAGTGACTTGCCCAAGGTCACACAGCTAGTAAGTTTCAAGTGTCTGAGGCCAGATTTGAACTCAGGTCCTCCTGACTCCAAGGCTGCAGCTCTATCTACTGTGCCACCTAGCTACCCCCGTGATTTTCTTGCATTACTCTCATTTATCTTGCCAATTTTCCCTCCATTTCTTTTACTTCTTTCTCAAAATCCTTTTTGAGTTCTTCCATGGCCTGGGACCAATTCATATTTTTCTTGGAGGCTTTGGATATAAGAGCTTTGACTTTGTTGTCTTCTTCTGGTTGTATTTTTTTTTTTTTTTGCAAGGCAATTGGGGTTAAGTTACTCGACCAGGGTCACACAGCTAGTGAGTATCATGTGTCTGAGGCCAGATTTGAAATTTGAACTCAGATTCTCCTGACCCCAGGGCCAGTGATGGTCATATGTTTGATCTTTGTCACCAAAGTAAGATTCTATAGCCTGAGAGTTTTTTTTTAAATTTTATTTATTTATTTATTTATTTTGCACTGTTTGCTCACGTTCCCAGCCAATTACTTGACCTTTAAACTCTTTGGTAAGGTAGGGCTCTGCTTCCCATGTGGAGGGTATACTATCACAAGGTTCAGGGGTTTTGTGCAGCTGTTTTCAGAGATACTTTTAGGGACCTGTATATTTTCAGTTCTTCCAAGGTAGTATATCAAAGGCAAGGTGTTTATTTCTTTCCTGGCCGGTGCTCTGGTCTATGAATGACCACAAGCACTCTTTTCTGCCTTGGAACTGTGAGAAGTATTCCCTCTCCATCGCCACTATAAGGTCCACCATGTCAACACTCCCCCTCACCCTAGGACTGCCACCCAGGACTGTGACCCAGATCCAAGCACAGGCAAACCAAGAGAATCCTGCCTCAGCACCAGCAAAGAGATCCCTGCAATCCCCCTCTTATCAGCTGCTGCATCCCTTCACCATCTGTGGGCCAAGAGCTCTGGAAGCAGCCGCAATCTCAGGGCTGCACCAGGGCTGGGGGCTCCTCTATCATCCAGGTCCAACAAACCTTCCCTATTGTCCTTCTAAGTTGTTTTTGACATTTGTGAGTTGAGAAGTCTGAAAACCACCACAGCTGACCCATGATTCAGTCCCCTGAGGTCTGCTCCAGGTTTGCTGAGGCCCAGTTTTTGTCTGCGTAGCCCATATTGATCTGAGCTCCTCTCCCAGCCTGCACAACAGACCTTTTCCATCAATTATCCAGATTGGCTTGGGCTGGAAATTTGTTTCACTCTGCCTTTTTGTGGGTTCTGCTGCTCTAGAATTTGTTTAGAGCCATTTTTACAGGTATTTGGAGGGGTTTGGGGGAGGGCTCAAGCAAGTCACTACTTCTACGACACCATCTTTGCTCCTCCCTTCCAAGCATTTATCTTTTAAAAGGAAATTTATTTAAGATTATTTGATTACATAAGAACCTTTTTCAATGAGAGCCACAATTACTAAAAAGAGTTCAGCCTAACAATTCACAAATGAAAAACCAAATGGATGAAGAATATCTTTTGTCTAAGTTGATATGCAGTTAGATGAGCAGCTCAGTAAGTTATCACACAGACACTATGGATGGTATCTAGAATTGAACAGCAGGAGTACACTGGGTCAGATTGCCTTTGGGAATCTGAGAAGTGCTTTTAATGGTCCTAAGCTTCTCCCTAACATTAATGTTCACCTTTTCAATGTCAATATTAAATGTCAAGAATAAAACAATATTCTCCTAGTAATGCTACCTGGCTCTATGTCAGACTCATAGTCTCTGAAGAATTAGTGTTGCATGCTTCTCAAAGGGCAAAAGAGAGTCCTAAGTTTCTTTATTTGTAGAACTGATGAATGGACTACAAGATTTCTAAAATCCTTTTCCTTCTCTAGAGTATTGTTCTGTGAAAATAAAAAAAAAAAGATTGCTTTGCTTTGTCAATATCGAAGTATGAAACCAACTCAAACTTGGATAAAATAATATAATAATACATGATCATCTGCAGACTGAAGAAATATTAGGGTGTTGTTGCTGTTCAGTCATTTCAATCATGTTTGACTCTTCATGACCCCATTTGGGTCATTGGGCTCTTCTTGGAAAAGATATTGGAGAGGTTTGCTATTTCCTTCTCCAGCTCATGAGGAAACTTATGTGACTTGCTCAGGGTCACACAGCTAGTAAGTATCTGAGGCCAGATTTCAACTGTGGAAGATGAGTCTTCCTGACTTCAGATCCAACTCTCTATCCACTGTGCCACCTAGCAGCCTCAAAATATTAGGGTAGCAATGAAACAATGTCTTTGCCAATTCACTGGGACATTATAGAGGTAATTAAATCTCTCAGAAACTTTCATTTGTAAAATACTGGATTCGTTAAGGAACTCTGTTAACAAGAAAGACAAAGTATGTTTTGTTGTTTAAACATGATTATGTAAAGATTCACAGGTAAACTCAGTTCATGTATAACACTGTTGTTTAATATATACCTGATATCATTTCTGAGGATAATTTTTGAGGAGAACATTTAAGAAGTCTTGTTTATATTGTTTAACACAGATGGGTTTTGCCTAAACTTTTACTATATGGTTCCTTTTTTATGTTTTTAATAAAATCCATCAGTGCTTCCAGAATGGAATTATTTTAATTAAATTTAAACTTTTCTTCTTCTAGTTGTGCATTCAGAATTAGGAAACCTCTCTTGCCTCTAACTAGGGGTAAATCGTTTAACTAGTTTGGTCCTCACTTTCCTCATCTGTGAAATAAATGGGTTGGAGTAGATGATCTTTAAGATGTTTTCTCATTCTAAGGTCTATACTGCTATGAACCAATTCTGAGAAATTGTTTTTTGACAGTGAAGCATCCCTCCAAAATACAAAACCCATTGGTTGATTTTTCATGAATTCTAATATTTGATTCTCACCCAGATCTTGGATCACAGAAGAAAGCAGTGGGAAGCAACATTTCTAATGGTCCTTGGCACTGATACCAGTAAAGTGGCAAGACATGTTGTGCAGCAGCTTTTTGGTAGTGACATACGGCCCACACTGTTCCATCAAACAGCTGGGGTGCTTGGTACCAGCCAGAAAAGCAGTATGCCACTGAGTGTGGTAACCTTATCTTGCTTTTTGGATGAACGATTCTCAGTCTGTTGTATTGTTTCAGCTTGGCATTTACAATATTTTATGAAACACTGTTCTTTGGAGCTTAGTAAATAGATACTAAAATTGCCTCTGAATATCTTGTGTGTCTCTACTAGACTGAGCTCCTTGACCATGGTCTCACTTATCTTTCTATTTCCCTTCCAGTACCACACACAGTGTTCTCTACAAATAGTAAACAATTAATAAATGTTTCTTGAATACATGTTAGGAAAAAACCTTATTTCTAAAATACTCTTCATGCTAAATCAAACATGGAAGGAGTCCTTTACATTTTAAGTTTTGGGGAAAAGAAATTGTTTAGGTAAAATGAAGTTTGAGTTTTCCTTTAACACTGATGCTTGAGACATATGGTAGCAATATTATAGCTTCTCCAAATGGAGCTACATTTTATGGCCCTAATATGCTGTGAGAAGTAGCTAAAACCAACTATAAGTCTTTAAATACTAAGACTTTCATTGGGACCTTTATGATGTCAGATGTATGGAACAAAAAATCCAGCAACTTTGTCTCCTCAGTTTATTTCACTGGTGTTTAACTGAAGTCAAGTTTTAAGATGGAAGAGTGTATTGGAATATAATTTCCCAGGAAGGATTTCTCTTCTTAGCCATGCCTCAGCTTCTGGTCATTGTCCTGCTACACAAATGATGAAGATGCTTTGAAAAACAATATCTGGACAAGGTGATAACCTCTGTATTCTCTAGCAGCCAATATATTGAATTTTCTAATACATTTTCCTTGAAAACATACCAATTCGAGATTTTTTCATTATGATAGAAATTTAATCCCATTTCAATCTTATTTCTCAGAGTAGCGATCTTTGAAGGTCTATAGTCTTATTCATGATCTTCTGAGTATTACTGGAGGAAACTTTTCTTATTTAATAAGCTTCACCATTCTTATTGAAATGCTTAATTGTTTACTTTCTCCTTAAGCTCTCCCTCCCTAATTTAGCCATTAGAACCAATCTACTGTGCTCAAAGCAACTAATAAAGAAGTCAAGTTTGGTCAAACTAGCCAAGTAAGTTGGGGCTAAAATGCTGTACTTCTGGTAAGACGAAGGATCTTAAACATTATCTTCTGATCCAACATCATCATTTTATAAATGGAAAAATTATGGCCCAGAGAGATGAATGACTCACCCAAAGTTACACAGCTAGTATCAGAGTAAGGATAGAAACCATTTTTCCAGACTCTCAAGCTAATGGTCTTTCCATTGAATTATCCCATGTGTGTAACATAAATACATGGCAGTGCATATATGTCCTTGTTATAGTAGTCAATCTGGATCAATTAAAAGAGGGACATTACATTTTTAAAAAAAGGTCAGCTATATGACCCTATTTCACTGCTCAATAATGGCAGCAAAAAATAAACTTTTATCGAGTAGTTCCACAGTAAGACTTTCCCAAAAAGTAATTTAGATCATCTTTTATACATAGAATAAAGTGTGCAAGAAAAAGACTGTAATTTCTCACAGCATTTTGGAAAATGCTATATCAATTTAATGCTTCTTTCATATTGAGTCAGTGAGTACATAATAGTATTTTTTCTAAATAGATCTTTAAGTTTTCAAACTCTGCCTCATTTGTATAAATTTTTAATAAGTCGCATGGCTTACACAATTTTACTAACTCTCCATTTCCTCTATTTAAAAAAAAAAACAGTCTGGAAAGATTTCTATAAAGAACCTTTAAAAGAATGGGTAGGGGGCAAAGCAGTCTTTTTTGAAGGTCAGCTAAAAGTTTACTTATTAACTCTGTGGCTTGTTATTTTTGTCACTTGATCTCCCCTGGCCTCAGTTTCCTCATATATAAAATGAGGGAGTTGGACTTAATGACCTCACAAGTCCATTCTGATTTTAAATCTATGATCTTAATGATCTTTAGATTGTACCTCAGGCAGTGGCCTTCCACTGTTATTGATTGTTCTTGTTTTCTTCTTCCTCCTAATAGGGAATTATAAGTGGGAAGACAAAGGTTAACAATTTAAGAGCGTTTTTGTTTTTACAGGAGACTGGAGAATTATTGGTTCTTACAAAACTCTACAAGAATTCTTCTCAAAGCCTCCCCCTATCCAAAGGCAGATTCCCACTTGCACCCCATTCTCTCCCTTTTATTTCCTCTTGACACAAAAATTCCATTCAACAATAATATGACTGAGTTCTCTTGCTATTGCCAGCTATGGGATACTTAACATGCTGCATAGTACATTGTGTACACATCTTTTCATTTGACTTCATTAGCAAGCTGAATGTGATGGAATCAATTAACAATTATTTATTGCCACTTATTGTGCAAGGCCATTGAGATGCAAAGATAATGATGTACCTTGTACTTACTTATTTGTGTTCATGCCGTATTCTTCTACTAGAATGAAATTACTTGAAGGCAAAGGCTTTCCCACTCCCCACCCACAACCCCCTCTTTTTTTTTTTTTTTTGATTTGGTCATTGTATCCAAAATACCTATCACTGCTTTGACATGATAGATGCTTTATAAATGTTTTTATATTATGGGGAATAAGGAAATCTCTGCCCAGGATGTAGACAGAATAGAGAGCAATAAGGATCCACATTTTCTCCTTTAGAGCACTTGATCTTTGGCCAGTTTTATTCTTTTGCCTCACCATTGAGCCCTTCCTTTCCCATTTGCTAGGCTCCCTGTCTCTCCCCAGACTCTGATCTTGGGTCACATTCTTGGTCTCAGTTGGGTTTCATGACTCCTAGAGGTGACACTTGACTGGGTAGAATTTTGAGGACTGCAACTGTCACAGAAAGAGCTTGTGTTGGGCAATTTAGCTTCTGAGTGCATGCCATGTAGGCTCAGACCAATCCACTCTCTCATAAAACTAGTGATGTTTCAACCAATGGAAAAGGGAGTGTTTGTCAATGGGCTTCTTCTGACTCAGGGACTTGGGTCCAGAAAAAGACCAGAAATACTCACTTCAGTCAGAGATGGTTGTATAGGGATCTCATTTTATGGAGTAGAGTTCTCAAGAAATAATACAAATTCAAAGCTCTTAAGACAATACATGGCTCAGTGAACACTAACATGAAAAGGAGGATGAGAATGAAACTAAGACTTTCCATTCTTCCAAAACTCTTTGGAAGAAGACTTGATGTGGCAATGGAGCCTAAATAATTCTTGCCCAGCCTTCTTGAGATCTATAGGATGTTTAGAGTTTTCAAACTCTCATAGGAATTATATTCTTATACACTAAGATCTCTGCTTTGCCTGGCTGACCATTCAGCTCATTTATGTTTTATTATTCATTAGTCCCCAAATGCTTTCAAAGCATATGCAAATATTTCAAGTTTTGATGTTCTTACAATGATATCACAACTTCCATAATCACTTTATAATATAATGAATGGTGATTTAAGTTAAATTCTGAGCCATCAACTCAGTATTACAGGAGCTATTTCTCCAGTCCAATCATCTTCAGAAATACTCTTGCTATATACCTGAAAGTTCATCTCTTGTGGACCCCTAGAGACACATAGGAGCCATATGATTGATCCTTTCTGAGCTTTTCATTATGAGGCAGACATGTCCTTATCCTTTATTTCCTTTTGTGCGATGGAGTCACACTTAAAAGCATAAATGATAATGAAGTATGATAAGATTTCTCCCTTCATGACTATTAATTAATTGGTAGGATTTTCTAAATGTCACCCATAACAGAAATGGAAGAATTACCATCAGCAGTATTTTAAAAAAAAACATGAGGCTTTCTTATAAAATGAGCCCCACATTTATATTTTCTTACACTAAAAATTTTAAGCAGCCAAAAATTCTTTTAAAATTAATACTACTTACTCATGTAGAAGAAATCATTTGTATGAAAAATATGATTTTAAAAATATCACTCTTCTAGAAACAAGGCCAGCAGTGTAGAATAGTAGATGGAAACTCCCCAAACTTAGAGACATTTTTGACCGAAACTTTTAAATAAAAGATTGTCAATTTACAAATATGTCATTTACACTGAAAATAAGAAGTAAATTGAGTAAATCAATAACATAGCCTCACTGTTTAAACAATTTTGTATATTAATTTCAGTTTTAAACTGATTTCCTGTTAACTCAATAAAACAAACTCAAATAGGGGCAGCTAAATGGTGTGTAATGAATAGAGCACCTGCCCTAGAGTCATCAACTCCTAAGTTCAAATCTGGCCTCAACAGTTGTCACTTAATAGTTGTGTGACCCTGGGAAAGTCACTTAACCTCGATTGCCTTGGAAAATAAATAAATAAACAAATAAACAAAATAAGCCAAAATAAAATATAAAATTGAATATAAATGTGTTTTTAAAATACTACTTTTAAACTTCATTTTAAAAACTTTGATTCAAGCTTTTTTTTAAAAAATCTTTGGCAGGTTTAATATGCTAGTTTACAAATAAGGAACTATATCTTTTGAATTTTCTTGATATGGCTACCTAAAATGTATGCTCACATTTATGTATATAATTAGTTAGATAGCAAACTATAATTGTAGATTCAGAGCTGGATGTTATCTCTGAGTTCATATAATACAATCTCCTCATTGTATAGCAAAAGGAACTGAGGCTTAGAGAGATTATGTGAATTATCCAATATCAACTAGGTAGTTGTTGGGAGTCATGGTGCAAACTCAGGCCCTCAGATACCAAATCCTATATTCCTTCCACTCTATCACTATATCCTAAAACTACCTCCCTATAATATTTGGTTGATACTGGTATCTGGTAACTGTTATAAAACTTATCCTGCCTCAATGTTACCACAATCAGGGACAATTGAGATAAGCAAGAAGGCAATAACTGCTTCCAATAGCCTTAATGAGGCCATCAGTCCCCATCCTATGCTGAGACACCTTGTAGGCAGCATATAAAGGTGAAGAAATTGTGATCAGGGAAAAAATGATAGTATAGTTGTTTTTATCATAACCCTCTAATACTATAACATCAAACCAAACATCAAGAACTGTTCCAAATCTATACTAATTAAAACTAAAGCAAAAAGAAAAGTCAAAAACACCTGCAGAAAGTACTCTTCTCAAATAACATTGGGTAACCAAGCTACTTAAAGCTTCTTCTGATCCTCGGTACACCAGTCTTCTTGTGTGCTTGGGAAAGTCAGCACAAACAGCATTATAAATTTGTGTTTTGAGCTCCATAGAAGCTTATGATGGCTTCTTTTCTCCTTCTTCATGGAAGGGACTCAGTCTGAATCCCCATACCTCTTAAGAGGCAGAAAACTGATTCTGTCCAACCAAGGAAGAAAGGGGATATAATTGTCAATGGGAAAGATGAACTGGCATTGTAGAAACAGCTAATAAATCAAGAATTTCCACATACAGTATTAAAAGCAGAAAGAATTTTTGTATGAAATTGATTCTCTTTTATGTAGAGTTTCATTTTCTTTTTAATTATGTAATCAGTTCATCACATAAGTTTCAAAGATTGTCTATTTGCTATTTTTTTTTCTGGCTTTCATTCTGTTCTCTTTTCATTGTATTTTTCAAACCCTATTCTGAGTCCCCTTTTTTCCCCATCTCTCTCATCTTCTTCCCCTAAAACATAAATGAAAAAGCAAAATCCTACTAACAAATATGTATAGTCAAAAAAAACTCACAGTAGTCATGCCCAGATATATATATCTCTGTTTACATCTTGAGTCCATCCCCTCTCTGTCAGGAGCTAGGTAGTATATTTCATTGTCAAAACTTTGAAATTGTGGATGGTCATTTGATTGAACAGAATTTTTAAGGTTTTAGAGATTATATTCCTTTACATTGTTGCTGTTTTATAAATTGTTCTGTTGACTCTGCTCTAAGATGATCTACTCTATATCAGTACCTATAAGTCTTTCCAGGTTTTTATCACTTTTGAAATTTCTTATGGCTCAATAATTTATATTCTATTATATTGTTCTACCACAATCTCTTCAAATTTCTTCAAACCTGGCCTAGTGAATTCAAGTCCCCTTAGTTTCCAATTCTTTCTTATTATAATGTTTTATAACCTTGTGTGCGCATCTGCATATGTGTCTGTGTGTACATATCTGTGTCATAGACCCCTTTGCCAGTTTGATGAAACCTAAAGACCCCTTCTTAGAAGAATGTTTTTAGAAGCATGTGGTAAAATACAAAGGGATATATATATATATATATATATGTACACACACACATATATAAACATACATAAACAAATTGATGGATCCCAAGTTAAGAAGTTTTCCACTACAAAAAGAACAGCTATGAGCCTTTTTGTACATATAGGCACCTTTCCTCTTTTTTTTAAATCTTTCTTAGGAGAATAGGTACCATAGTGGTATTTTTGTGTCAAGGGGTATGCACAGTTTGGTGACTTCCTGAACATAATGTTGAATTGCTTTCCCAAATGACTGGATCAATTTCACTAAATGGTACAGTCATATTTGCCAATCTGATGTGAGGTGGAACTTCACAGTTGCTTTAGTTTGCATTTTTCTAATTATTAGTGATTTGGAACCTTTTCTAATTTATTTTTAAAAATAATTTGAAGCTTCATATAGCTATTGATAACTTGAATTTCACCCTTTGAAAACTGGTTGTTCATATTATTTGACCATTTATTAATTGAAAATTGATCTTAAAAATATTTGAAACAAGTCCTTTCATACCTTGCAAATTAGAACTTAAAGGAATTTGCTGCATATTTTTTTCCATTAACTTTTTTAAAGCAGAACATTTCTAAAAGTTATCTATTGAAGTGTGAATTTTTCCCCAGGAGTAGGTTAAGACATCTCAGCAAGAGTTGTTAAGGTTAGGCTACTGGATTGCCTAAGAGGACCCTGAAGGAATTAAACTTTGGAGTAAGAGGAAAATATCTATACTGAGTAGAAAGGTCCTTTCTGGAGATGATATTTCTGGATGGGATCTCATTTGGATGTCCAGGGACAGAATGAAGCCTGGAGAAATCTTTAGGATGGGCATTGAAATACATACAAGGACATAGAAGTCAAATGTTACTTACTTCACAGTTTTGTCCAGAGCTAAATATTCCCATCTATTCATACTCCCCAGAGCTGATCACAGCTAGACACAAATAGCCATTTAAGACTGTCATTCCAGCTTCTGTGATTCCCACCTTAGAATGCTTCCATTATGTCAGTTGGAGATATATGTGCTATATCTCCTTACTGAGCTATAGCAGTTTTTCCATAGAATGATATGTGATTACTTTTATTTTCCCTTCACCTCTGCAATATTCATAATAAGCCTGAAGAATCACAAAGGAAACAGCTTGAAGGGAAAGTACATCATTTAAAAATTTTCCAAAATAATTATTAAAGCATGAATGAGTGACAACATGTTTTGATATCGGTGAGCAAGAGTTTGGCATGGGGGATCCAGCTCCTGTATGTGTTTACTAAATGTATGAAGTGAAACCAGGGTGTGTTTGAGATAAAATGTGAACAATTTGAATGGTTATTTAATGGGACTGTCTGGAAGAAGCCAGAGTGTTGTTGTGGGTCATTGTGTTATATGTAAGTTAGAGTGATTGGATAAGAGAGAAGAGATCAAGTGGTGGTGCCCAGAGTTTCAGGAGGCCTTAGACTGGGGGGCTTTGACTGGATTGTGAGAGGAAAGAAAGTGTGGGTCCTGAGTTTGGTGCAGATTGGTGTGCATCAATGAGATTCCAACATTTAGTGTGTATATGACTTTAGGTTTCAGTGTGTTCCCATGAAGAATGTGAGCATTTAGGGAACAATGAAGACAGAATCTTGGCATAGATTGATTGATTATGGAAGAGAGAATATTTGAGTAGAAACCGATGTACCCACAGTCTGGATGTGTGTGTGTGGGTGGGTGTGTTTGCAAGTCAATCATTTTAATTTGTCCCCTAATATGTTCATGGTAGTTGGCTTGATCTGTGAAATGACATGGGTTAGAGGTCCATGAAGTCTGGTATTTTACAACATATCTTCTCCTGGCCTTTGTTTGCTTCTCATTACTTGGTTTGTCCTTGTACATCTCTATATATCTGGTATGTTTTTCCCATAAATTGTACTCCTGTGAACTTTATCTATAGGGAAAATATTACAGCTTCAGGTGACACTTCCCTGATTTTGTGAAGTGAAATCAGGTCAGCTGCTTCACCCTTATATCCCTTAGGTGGGAAAGGTTATTCAGGGATGTATTTCTATCTATCTATCTATCTATCTATCTATCTATCTATCTATCTATCTATCTATCTATACACATATATATACATATATATAATATACATAAAATCATATCTATATAATCATATCTATCTAATAATATATTATATATATATTATATATAAAATCAAATCTCATATTTTAGGCCTCTAGTTTCTAAATCCTCTCAGAGCACTAGATGGGATTTCCTGAACAACCTCTTCACTTCTGACTCACTGGTATGGTGGTTGGGAGGGTATTTGGCTTCTGTTCTAAAATAAAAGGTTGAAAATGTAATAGCCATACATCTTTGAGAGATGAGCAATTTGCGTGTCTTTAGGTCCAAGGGAATAATAGTGGTGTTTTGTGAGGTTGCTAAATAGGGTGTGATGATACCTTCCTCTGGGCTGCTATTCAGGAAGTCTTATTTTGCTCCCAGCTCCAATTTTAGTGTTTCATTGATCTGTGACTTGGGTACCCTATTGACAATCTCTTTCCAAGGACTTTGCCCTGATAAGAATTTTAATGCATCAAATGTTCTCTTTCACGAGGAAGATAGCAGTCTGACAGGTGTCAAGGAGAGACAGAAGAGTTAGTGAGGTGTTCAGAAATTGAATTAGCTACCTGTGAAAAAAACATGACTAGAAACATCATAAAAGAGAAATACGAAGTTTGTGTTATGACTCCTTCACTCTCTGCAGTCTCAGGGACTAAAGCAAAGAGAAAAGAAAATGGTTCTTCATCATTTGACCTAAAGCAGAGTTGGTAGCAAAATGATTTTTCAAAATGAAAACTATGGTATATAAAGATGACACTTATTTTATTCATTATTCAAGTATTATTAAATATTATATTGTGGAAGTAACTCTGAGTTCTTGAAGCATAAGCTCTGACAGATTCAAGACATTGAAAAGGCCTTGGCAGCAGATTCTTTGCTTTCTGGTCATCAAAAGGGTGGAAAACTTCATTCTCAATAGATGTGGGGATAAATTATTTGGCTATGGCAAACAAAAAAATGTAGAAAAAAATTTAGATGGCCTTCAGTCCTTTATGGTTCCTTCCACTTCTACAGTGACAGAGGGAGAATGAAAGAAAAGGAGAAACAGGAGGCTAAGAGGTTCTCCATTTTGAGACTGTCCATAAATATTAGCTTAGCTTTCCATACTCTAACTGTGTGAGCCTTGTACAGTGACCACTACATGGAAATACTACAGGCACTGAATTATATCAAGTTGACCTTTGTCCTAGAACTGAAATCAGAAGACCAAAAAAAAAAATTGCAAGTAGATGACAGGATGGCTCACAGCTTCCCTTTAGAGGGTAAAAAAAAACAAAGAGTGAGCAGAGTTGGTTTTATTCTACATCCAAAGGCAGCAAGAAGTATTAATTTAAGAGACAGACATATGAGCATCTTTTACTGCAGTCCTTGAGAAGTGTTTGTAAAAATACCCTGATGAAAATAATTCAAAAACCTATTCAACAAACATATCACTTTTCTATTAGGAGAAAAGTACTGCAGTAATGCCGGGGATATAAAGACAAAAATGATCTCCGCTCTGAAGGAGCTTACATTCCTGAGGGCTACAATAAAAGCATCAATAAGTAAATGTAAAGTATATAAAAAATAGAAGAAAGTGCTAATAATTGGATCAAAAGGCTTCTTGTATATGATGATATTTAAACTATTCATTGAAGGAAGGTAGGGATTTTATGAAATAGAAGTAGAGAGTGAAAGCATTGCAGACATGGAGGACCACTTGTGCAAAAGTAAGAAGGTAGGAGATAGAACTTTGTGGATGGTAAACTACCAGCTGATCAAGTTGACAGTGTGCTGCATGGTAAACTGCTAGAAGGCCAGTTTAACTGTGTGGTATGGCTCATTTGGGTCTACCGGTGGTAGGTCTCTGGGTAGTAGCTTTTTAACAAGATGAGAAACTCCAAACTCACAGCTTTTTAAAGCTGGCAACAACTCAATAGCCATTAGCATAGAAGTGTCAAAATCGCCTTGGTCCAGAGATGTCTGGCAGTCTTATCAAGGGCCCTCGTAGTAGGAATGCTGCCTACTCCTACCCACAGCTAATCTTAGAGAATGCCACCTTTTACTAACTGGAGGAGCTGGCAGAAGTTCACTCTGAGGACAGTACTATTGATATGCAAGCAGCAGTATGGAAGATAATTTGGAGTGAAGAGACTGAAGGCAGGCAAGACAGGTAAGAGGATATTGAAATAGTCTATGAGAGAGTTTAAGAGGGCCTAAATTAGCATAGACGTTCTGTAAGTAGAGAGAAGGTTAGTATTTTAGTGATGTTGAGGAGGAAGTAGGATAGATAAGACTTGGCAATGATTGGACATGGGGGCTGAGGGAGAATGAATGGTCAAAGAAGACCTAGGTGTTGGAAAACTGAGTCATTGGAGGATGTTGTCATCATCAAAAGAAATGAGGAAGTTTCAAGGAAAGATAAGTTTAATTAAGCTTGCATACCATTACCTGTAGAAGGTGAGATAGAAAAATTCTAAAAAGAAACTTAATAAAACCTTCCAAACCAAATAAAAATATACTTCAGCATTTGTTGACTTTGATACAAATGTGGCTATAGGGTACAATGATAGATCTATTGGAAAATATGCCTCCAGAATAAGAAATAACCAGAGAAGCCTCACACTTACTCATCATGAACATTCTCTTAAGAAAAAAGAATCAGGAAGGAAGCTCATTTATAGTGGGCACCCAATAACAGCAGAAAAAGGAAACAAATCATATTTTAACATATATGAAATTATTTCTGATTGATGTGAGAGTTATTCTTGAAATAGTAATTTCTGTATAGTCAGACCACCAGCAAAGATAAAAATCAATATAAAATCACAAGACTATAAATGAGAAAAAAAACCACTGTGCCATTAAAACAGTGCCAATCTCATGTATTTAAGCAAGTTACTGATGCCAAAAATGTAAAATAAATGGAGGAAAGGGCTTTGATGCTGATTATAGCAATTTCATAAAGGAGTTTAACTCATGTAAGTAAATTGCCATAAAAAGGAAAACTAAAGAATCTAGACACTGCCTCATCCAGCAAATACTTGCTGCCTTTGCCAATTAGAGAAATTCAGCAGTCAAGGGCAACACTAATTTTGATTACAAACTCATTTGAAAAATTTTACAGGGAAGGCTGCTAGATTATTATGAATACCATTCCCTTACAAACCAATAGGAAACAAAAATTATTAATAAGGTTGTACAAAGCTTGACTAAGCAGTCTTTCCAATAGCATTTCAGTATAAATTGGGAGAACAACAAAAGAGAAGGCAAAGTGGGAAAAGACCCATAAAAACTTTTATGGTAGTCTTTCACTATCAAGGACAGTGCAGTCACCACATTTGAATTCTAAAAGAACAGTGCCAGATGTGTTGTTAGAAAAAAATTGAAATGACACTGAAGAAAAGAAAGATGGGAAAGCAGGTAGACCAGACTAAGAATGAGTTTTCTTCTGGAAATGACTATTTTAGAGAAAGAAATGACAATTTTCAAGCATTGAGGGATTGAATCTCCGATTATACTAAAAAGGCACAGAAGAAATCTCAGATCTTCTTACTGAAAAAAGAGTGTCTGAAAGAATATCAACTGCTACTGACCCATATATATACTTTTCAACAATGCAAAATTTTTATGAAAATCCTTCATGTCTGTCAAGGGCATCATTAATACATACATTAGAAAGGAACAGGCAAGTTTTTGCAAGTGTTATTCTGTAGTAGAGCACATCTTTATGAACACACAAGTTATTGAAAAGTGTAAAGAATACCAAATCCCATTTTGCTTTTTGTTTGTTGAACAGAAAAACAATAATTTAAGTTTTTGGAGCAAAAGGTTGACATGAAGCAAGAGTTCTTAATGTTTTTTGGTGTCGTGGACTCTTTTGTCAGTGGTAAAGTCTATATACTTTTCTCAGTAAAAAAAAGAAAAAAAACAATTTGCTTAAATGTATAAATAAAATACATAGGATTACAAAAGAAACCAATTATATTGAAAGAAAATTATCTATCTATCTAGCTTTTAAATAATGTTTATAGATTCTAGGTTCAGAATCCCTGCTGAAAAGGCTACTTGTTTTCTTCCCATTTCTGTTGAAATCACTTAAGTTATCTTAAAAGATTTAGCAAAAAAAGTGATTTTATTTGATTACTCTTTGATTATTGATATCAAATGAGGTTTAACAAGAATGATATGCTCACTAAAGGTGTTTGTCCCTATCAATGAAGATGTTAGTAAAAAGCTCAGGTCCAAGAGAGATTCCCTATAGATATAGAGGTCCTCTAAATGCTCCTCTTGTGAATGACATTGTGTTGATTGCATCAAGTTCTGGAACCTTGCAGAATCTATTAAATGAAATATATAATAATCATTTAAAACAGTTCGACAAAACTGCACATAAGAGAAAAAAAATGAAAACTAGATTTTTTTTTTAAGAAGTCGAGACAAACTTAGGTAGGTGATTTACAGAGTTATCAGTACGTATATCTGGGGCAGACAGTGAAAATAGGCAATGAGTTAAACTCAAAATAGATGAAGAGAGTGTGAATAGTCAAGGATTTAATCAGGCCTATCACAAAAAGCCCTGATGGAAAACAAGAAGGGTACATAATGAGGTGAGCAATATTAGTTTAAATAGACAAGAGGGCTCAGTCATTCTGTGACGTGACCTAACATTTTCAGCTCCAGTTTTGGATGGCCAGGATTTAAGTGTTAAGAACTTCCCTGTTGTTATTGTTGCTGTTGTTTGTCCTTCATTTTCAAATAAGACCAATGACATTGTGAATGAGTAATGTCTTGACTTTCAAATGAATAGGATTTAAGTGAGGCAGCATTGTGCAAATTATCAGCCTCACTCTCTCTTCCAGAGTCATCAAAATTCAATGGCAAGTCAGGACAACTGATGATGGCCTGGCAACTTGTATCTTTAATGTCTGACTAAGCTCTAAGCACACCACAGTGCCTACTTCACCCACCTTCATGGCTGTTTGATCATATTGCTCTTATCCACCTATTCCTGCCTAGAGCAATCTTCACACACTTGGGGTACACAACTCCCTAACTCACCAAGGGGTTTAAAACTTGTCAGCTACACTCAACCTGGTTTTAGCCTGTCCACTGAGACATGGCTGCTATACATATTACAGCTTCTTGGAGCCATAGGTGATAGTTGGGTGACAGGTGAGCATCAAAGGTAGGTGAACAGCCCTACAAAGGACTCAGGAAGCCCTCTCGCCAGAGGTGCTAAACCTCCCTGAACCCTCCATATACCCCAGAGCTTATCTACTTAGCTGTTTGGAGGCAATTATTGACTGATACTTTCATATTTATTAAGGCTTTGAAGAGGGGAGGGGAGAATTGATCATAGTAACTTCCCTATCTCAATCCTAGCCAAAACACTAGGTGTCATGAATGACCCAATGATATATGTGACTGGATTGAGGGGTCAACTTTTAGTTATTAACAGGCCATAATCCTTTTGATTCAAAACAATCATGTCCCTTTAAAAGGTCAAGAGCACCTTCAATGACTTGCAGATCTTATAAAAATTTTGAAATGAAGAAAGTACCATATTGCAGTTAGAGGTGGGGGGAGTTGAGGAATAGTCACAGGAAACAGACTAGATTAGCACATTATCTGTTGGGTCCAGAAATAGTAGTTGAGGCTACTCACTACTGCACAAAATGATCCATTTTGGTCAATGTACCAATGATTACCAGGATGGCATCAAATTTATGAGATGGAGATAGGAGCAAGTGAAAGGAAATTTAGCATCATTGCTGCCCAGATGGAAAAAAAAAAGTGATTAGATTGTAACAAGGATGCTGGTGAACTCCACAGAGTTCTTAGCCCAGGCACATTCCTCATAGTATTAACAGTAGACATATTTCACTTGTGCAGAGAACAAAGTTCTGTGGGAGGAATATTTAAGATTTTAAGCAGGTGTGCATAGTTAACATCCAGGCTTTTGTGAAAGAAACTGAGAATGTTTTCTTTGCTATCTCTATTAGGATCTCCATAGGAACAACAAAGGGTGCAGAAACCCACTGAAAATGAACCTTCCATGTATCATCTCATTTTATAGATAACTGTGGTTAGATGTAGATATCCTAAGAGTGCTGCTGCTGTGTCTAGATGAGGCTAGTGCTTTACAAATTTTATGCTTTTTAGGAGTTTGTTGAATTATTTAAATAGTGGTTTCCAAGGAAGCATATCTTCCTGCTGGTTGTAGTGCCTAAGGATTTATGAGATGGTGATATTAAGCTTGTGGGCAATTATGACACCTCCATCCTGACCTATTAACACAAGCTATTGGCATTGACAAAATGGGAAATGGATAAAGGAAAAGGCATTAATGTTGATTATCATAGCTTCCTATGGATATTTAACCAACGTAATCACTATGGGGCCAAAAAGAGTTCAGAAACACTTTCAGTCAACTAACACTCAATCTCTTTGCCAAAGGAGAAAGAAATAACAGCCAAGGGCAACACCGATTTAAAACATAAATGAATTTGCAAGAGGAGAGTATAAGATTACATGTAGAATCACCTCATAAAACAGTAAAGATCAGTAGAGGGCAAAATGAGTCTACAGAAAGCTTGGTATGATACCCACTTAAGCCAAATGATCCCATGACCATTAATGGAGGAAATTGGTAAAACAACAAATAGATGAAAATTGAGCAAATATGACTGTTTCTCTAGATCCAATTTTCATCATGGGAACCACCACATCTGGAGTCTGGAGTCCCCAATGCATCATATAAGGGAGTTGAAATGGCATTTCAAATAGAAATTCCCTCTTTATTTGGAAATTTTGCCTTTTTTTGGAGCGATGCCTCTTTTCATTTGTCAATTAGCCTTGCTTATATATGTATGGCTCTCTGTGTGTTTCAACAGCTTAGTTTTTTTAATTCTTGGAATATATTTGTGGACTTCCATTTTTTAAATACTATCCAAATTTCATCTTCAGCATAGTTATATCCTTCAATTTTTTTCCCCTGAACTAGTGGCCTGCATGTATAAGAAGAAAAGGAAGTAGGCTGCTTATGTAATGAGAACAAGGGATAACTGATGGACAACCTGAGTGTGACATGAATACCCAGAAAAGACCTGTAGGGAGGTCCCCAGCTTAATGGGTAGTTTTCTTTTTGAAATAGCTATGAGTGAACCCATACAAGAATCAAACAAGAAGAGAAAGCATAGGTGAGTGGTGATTTTTAATGTTAAAAGTAATACCCACATCAGTGATAACATGGATCTACTTATGTACCACATAAAGTTAAATTCTCTAAAGTATAGTAGCCAGAAGATCAGCAGTGGTTGATCTGAGGTTATTCTAAATCCATATGGTCAGTGTGGATGATGAAGATGATGATGATGATGATGACGATGACAGAGTTGCTGCTGACACTGATGGAGTCCCATTGTCCTTTATGGTAATGCTTCTTAGACTTAAAGACCAAAGTAGTTTTTTTTCCTCCTATATAGTGTAAGGTTATTTTTTTCCTCCTATAGTAAACTTGCAGGAAAAGTAAACATAGGACCACATACTGTAATCATTGGAATAGAGTGAGGCTATGAGACAAGGATTCCAGCTAGGACACTATATATCAATTTATGCATCAAACTGTTTCTGAGAGCTTCTGTAGCATCCTTTCTGGGCTGCTACTCCCCCAACTTGTACTTGTACTCATGAGTTGTCTATAGAGGGTGACTGCTTCCTTGGGTTTTGTGAAAACCCTGTGGGTCTGTGCTCCTAATGCTAAGGGTCACAAGTCCTCACCAATGTGCAGTCTGCCAATAGACATGGTTAACTCTTAGCAAAGATATTTAATGAAATACAATGTTAAAACATTAGCTGTAAATATTCTTCCCTACCCTAAAAAACTTGGACACACCCACCTACAAGTATACATGGTATTTGTGAGAATGGGCACAAAGTACAACGGTTATAAGGCTCACATACATGCTACATATGTTACAAAGGAACATTTCAGGACTTGGAAATGGGGATTGTGTCCTTTCCCTTTTATAGAGAAAAAAGTTGCATTAAGTGGTTGCCCTTGAGGGCAGTGCCTCTTCTGGGTAAGTAGTTCAAGTGGATTCATAGGATCTGATACTGTCTACAACTTAACAGTTGCCAAGGACATTATTCCTCGAAGCTGCCTCCTCCAGTTAGTCACTGGCCCCCTCCTAACTTTCTTTCTAGTGGCTACCTCTCTTTTTCACAGTGATGTTGTGAGACTCAACTGAGATAGTAGATGTAAAGCCCTTCACAAACCTTAAAGTACCATATAAATGCCAATTATTGTTATTATTATTAGCCTATAGTCATCAGACCTCCAGGCTTGTGATGCTTTCATTTCTTGAGCCTTCTACTGCCCTCTTACTGAGCTCAGACAATGTTTATAGAGCAATACAGAGGTGCTATAAATGTTTATATATAGCTATACACATATAATATATATACACACTTTTAAATTTAATCTCATTATTAACACTTTCTTAAGTCTAGACAACCAATAAAACAAAAAATCCATCCTTGCTTTTTGGGAATTGCTGATTTCTGAGATGTAAATGTTCATGCTGAAAATTTAACAATTGGCTCTCAGTTAAAGCTGCATCCAGTCACTCCTGCTTTTTCTTTTTCTTTTTTTTCTTTTCTTTTTTTTCTTTTTTTTTACGTGATAGAAGTGAGATTTTCAACATTTACTTCCACAAGATTTTAAGTTCCAAATTTTCACCCCATCTCTCCCCTCCCCTCACCCCAAGATGGCATGCATTCTGAAAACCCCTTCCCCTAGTCTGCTTTCCCTGCTATCTCTCCCCACCTTCCCCTTCTATTTTCCTGTAGGGCAGGATAGATTTCTGTACCCCATTTCCTATATTTCTTATTTCCCAGTTGCATGTGAAAACATTTTTTTTAAACATGTGATTTTAAAACTTTGGGTTCCAAATTTTCTCCCTTCCTCCCTCCCCACCCACCCTCATTGAAAAGGCAAGCAACTCAATATAGGCTATACATGTGCAGTTATGCAAAACACTTCCATAGTAGACATGCTGTGAAAAACTAACTCTATTTCTCTTAATCCTATCCCACCCCCCCATTTATTCTATTCTTTCTTTTGACCCTGTCCCTCCTCAGAAGTATTTGCTTTTGATTACCCCCTTTCCCAATCTGCCCTCCTCTCTATCATCCCCCTACTTTCTTGTCCTCTTCCCCTCCTATTTTCCTGTAGGGTAAGACAGATTTCCATACCCAATTGAGTGTGTCTGTTATACCCTGCTTAAGTTCAATCCTATGAGAATAAGATTCACTCATTTCTTCTCACTGTTCCCTCGGTTCCTCTCCAGTGTAATAACTTTTTCTTTTCTGTTGTTTTTTTTTTTTGTGAGATAATTTACCCCATTCTACCTTTCCCTTTCTCATTTTCCTAGTATAATCCTCTCTCACCCCTTAATTTTATTCTTCAGATATGACCCCTTCATCTTCAACTCACCCTGTGCCCTCTATCTATCTATCTATCTATCTATCTATCTATCTATCTATCTATACATACATACATACATACAATTTTTTCCCCTCCAACTACCCTAATACTGACAAAGCTCTCATGAGTAGCAAATATCATCTTTCCATGCAGGAATGTAAACAGTTCAACCTTAATAAGTCTCTTATGATTTATCTTTCCTGTTTACTTCTTCATGTTCCACTTGAGTCTTGTATTGGAAAGTCAAATTTTCTATTCAGCTCTGGTCTTTTCATCAAGAATGCTTGAAAGTCCTCTATTTCACTGAATGACCATTTTTTCACCTGAAGGATTATACTCATTTTTGCTGGGTAGGTGATTCTTGGTTGTAATCCTATCTCCTTTGCCCTCTGGAATATTATATTCCATGCCCTGTGGTCCCTTAATGTAGAAGCTGCTAAATCTTGTGTCATCCTGATTGTGTTTCCACAATACTTGAATTGTTTCTTTCTGGCTGCTTGTAATATTTTGTCCTTGACCTGGGAACTCTGGAATTTAGCTACAATATTCCTAGGAGTTTTCCTTTGGGGATCTCTTTCAGGAGGAGATGGTGGATTCTTTCAATTTCTATTTTGCCCTCTGGTTCTAAAATATCAGGACAGTTTTCCTTGATAATTTCTTGAAAGATGATGTCTAGGCTCTTTTTTTTGATCATGGCTTTCAGATAGTCCAACAATTTTTAAATTCTCTCTGCGGATCTATTTTCCAGGTCAGTTGTTTTTCCAATGAGATATTTCATATTGTTTTCTAATTTTTCATTCTTTTGGATTTGTTTTACAGGGTCTTGATTTCTCATCAAGTCACTAGCTTCCAATTGCTCTATTCTAATTTTTAAGGAAGTATTTTCTTCAGTAATCTTTTGGACTTCCTTTTCCATTTGTCCAATTTTGCTCTTTAGTGCATTCTTTTCTTCATTGGCTTTTGGGACCTCTTTTGCCATTTGGGTTAGGCTATTTTTTAAGGTGTTATTTTCTTCAGCATTTTTTGGGTCTCTTTTAGCAAGCTGTCAACTTGCTTTTCATGATTTTCTTGCATCGCTCTCATTTCTCTTCCCAGTTTTTCCTCTACTTCTCTTACTTGCTTCTCAAATTCCCTTTTGAGCTCTTCTAAGACCTGTGACTGATTCATATTTTTCTTGGAAGTTTTGGATGTAGGAGCTTTGACTTTATTTTCTTCTTCTGGTTGTATGTTTTGATCTTCTTTGTCACCAGAGTAAGATAATACAGTCTGACTCTTTTTGCTGCTTGCTCATGATCCCAACCAATTACTTGAGTTTTAAACTCTTTGTTAAGGTAAGAGTCTGGTTCCAATGTGGAGAATGTACTGTCCCAAGCTTCGGGGGTTTGTACAGCTGTTTTCAGAGATATTTCTAAGGACCTGAAAATTGTCAGTTCTTCCAAGGTGCTATGATAAGGGGTGAGGTGTTTCCTCTCCACCACCACAACAAGCCCCACCACACCAGTGCTCCTCCTTGCCCTAGGACCGCCCCTCAGAACTGTGACCCAGATCCAAGCACGGGCAAAGCAAGAGATTCCTGCCTTAGCACTGGCAAAGAGATCCTTGCAAACCCCCTCTGATCAGCCACTCCATTCCCCCTCAGTCTGTGGGCCAGAAGCTCAGAAGGCAGCCGCTTCCCTAGGGGTGGCTGAGATCTAGCTTCTTCTCTCACCGCATTCACAGACTTTTCCCACTGACCTTCTAAGTTGCCTTTGATGTTCATGGGTTGAGAAGTCTGGAAACCACCACAGCTGCCTGCTATTCAGTCCTTTGAGGCCTGCTCCAGGGTTGCTGCTGCCTGCGCGCCCAAGTCGAACTGCGCTCCTCTCCCAGCCCGGAGAGATATACCTTTCCGATCGGCCATCCAGGTTGTCTTGGACTGGGAAATTTGTTACTCTATTTTTTTTTATGGGTTCTGCTGCTGTAGAATTTGTTTAGAGCCATTTTTTTGTAGGTATTTGGAGGGGTTTAGGGGAGAGCTCTAGTAAGTCACTGCTTTCCCTCCGGCATCTTGGCTCTGTTCTTCCGCTCCTGTTTTTTCCCCTGCTGATTGGACAGAATACCCATGCCATTCCCATGCCAGTCAGAGAGAACCCAGAATCCTCTCTTCTTGACCAGTAGATCCACTTTCCTCTTCCCAGTATTAGTGAGCCACTCTTAAAAGAAGATACTCTAATGAATCCTAAGACCTCATAGGCCTTTCCAGCTATCCTGCAGTGGAACTCACTTATACATGTTGTTTTCTCCAATTAGACAGTGACCTCCTTAAGAACAGGGGCTATCTTCTTTTGTATCTATATTCCCAGTGCTTACCACAGTGAATAAATTCATTCATTCATTCATTCAATTCCTCAGCAAACCAACCAGACTGCTTTTGGCAAAGCCCCTTTAATATAGTTAACAAACAATCTAGAAATTAACATTCTTGAATGGGGACTTGGAGATTAAACTTATTCCCAAATAAATAATGACAAAATTTAACAAATTAACATATTTCTACAATTTTCTTATCGATTATCCTGTCTTGGTGCTTGTCAAGGCTTTCTCCAACCCAAATACAATATAGATAAGAAACTGGAAAAGAAAATCAAGCTTCCCCTCTCAAAAGGAAAGTATGGTCCTCACAGAGCTCCCAGAGTACTTGGGGCTCTTATCACAGGGGTTAGTTCCTTGAAGCTGCTTCCTTTTTCAAATGACTGCCTTTCTGTATCTGTCTCTCTTCCATCAATTATGCCTTGAAATCTCTGAAACCAACAAACTCTTGAAATAATGGATGGGGTATCTCCTATCTGCTGCTATACACTGTGGCTTATGGGGGGAAAGAAACAAAGTGTTTCCTTCTTCCCCATAATGGTCTCTTCCATGCATCATTATTGAGTCTACACTCCTTTGAACCAAACATTTTTATAATTATTACTGAAAGTACTACTCTTAAAGTCACTGAATATACTATCTAGTTTTAGTGCCTAATATATGAAGCAGAGACAGAACCATGGAAAACCAGTACAGCATCCTAGGTCAATGCAGTCCAATGCAGGAGACCCTACTATGACCTCTGCCTTACATGACCACTCCTAAGTATTTTATACCCCAAAAATATCATCTCCCTCTCAAATGTGTACTTTTCTAGCTCCATGAACAAATATTGATAGCACAGGTGATAGAGAATAGCTAACACTAATTCAGTTTAATAGATAGTATCACAGGAGTAAATGAACATGCTTTCAAAATAAACATCACATCACAATCTAGCAACTAGTGGAAGATGAAATTTATAACCCCATGAAAGACCATAGTAGTACTGCCAATCAAACAGCACAACATACTAGTCAATAGGCCATATCAAAAATATAATATTCTTTTTCACTAATACTCTTCTGTATTGGTATCAGTTCACACGCCCTCCTTAGATTCTATTTAGTGATTATCACCTCCCCAGTCAGTTCAATAGTTTGCACATCAGGGGTAGGGCATAAGTGGTTGTGACATCTCTGGGGCAATTGATTATTAGAGAGTTTCACTTCTCTGCTTTTTAAAAAGTGTTTATTGATATATTTAGTTTGGACACATCAGCCAATTTTCTTTAAACAACTCCCCAATTAGCCCCCTCACCAAAAAAACAAAAAACAAAAAACAAAAAAAACAAGTCTAATATAATGATTGTGATTAAGAGTACATGCAACTTTCTACTTTTATAGTTTATGTTCATTAACAATACAAAAAGATAAATTAAACTCCTTGAAAAAGGGAGAGATTTTCTCTTTGGTTTTAGCATCCTGTTACTTAATAAATAGTTATTGACTGGTTGATATATGTCTAAAACACAAAGTTAGAGCAATGACTCATTTATTTCCTTTACTTTCAGGCACTATAGTAAGCAAATGAAATTAAAAAAAAATAATTATAGCTTTATTGAATAAATTTTCATTTAATGGTTTTTAAAACTAAAATGGAAAAAAGGAATCATGTGTGTCTCCTTTTGCCTTGGCAGATCTGGGATAAAGTCCAGTCTTTGACACATAGTGGCCTTGTAATCTTGAGTAGGTCACAATCCCCCAGTTCTCCAAGAAACTCTTTATGACTCTAAGTTGCAGAAACTGCTTACATTTATAGAGGTAGTTTTCTCACTTGAGAGTTCTAAATACCAAGGCAATCAAAGGTTCATTCTCTATCCTATATGATATTCCTCATACCTACATGGTTGTTGAGGGAACCAGTATGTGTCTGGAGTAACAAATGATTTTTTTTTCAAAGAAAAGCTGTGGAAATGAGGATGCCCTTGATATAAATATAATGTCATATTCTAATGATGAAAGAAGTTTAGTGAATAGAATGCAGACCCTGAAGTCAGGAAGACATAGATTCAAAGTCTAACTTGGACATCTACTAGCTATATGGCACTGGGTAACTCAGCTAACCTTTTTGGATCTCAGTTTTCTTGCCTATAAATGAGAGGTTGGACTTAATGAACTTTAATGTCCTTTACAACTCTAAATCTATGATTCTTAGATTCTATGAGATCAAGTCAGTCCAAAGGTCAAAGAAATCTACAAGGTCATAGGTACAAGAAAATATACAAGAAAACTTGTTCTTAGTTCAGAAGCAAAAGGTTCAAAGCCTGGGGAAGATCTACCTAGAGTGACATAGAAAAGGAATGTGGAAAAAGGGGCAGTATGTTTTTGTCATGAAAATAGGTTTCACATAAAGAATTGGTCCCTGATGGCATCACATTATAGTGTCAATGTGCTACTCCCTTGTTTTTCCCTTGTGCTTAGCTAAAGTTAATGGACATGTGGGCTCTGAAGAACACCTATTATTTTCAAGGTACTATGGGGGATACAAAGATATGGTTTCTGACCACAATGAGTTTATAATCTAGTAAAATAGTACTATATGTACACAAATAACCTCAAAATAAAGTTACATATATATAGTCATATGAATAGTATAGAAAAGTGATAATAGAGATTTTAGAGAAGGGATAAATTATTTCTAACTGGGTGATTGGGGAATGCTTCATGACAACATTTGGGGATAGGACACTGGATTCTGTTTTCGAAGAAATGAACAAAAATTGTTCAGATAAAGTAGTGGTGTACTTCCTATTTCATTTCCCTTTGATGTCTCATCCTTTCCTGTCATGGCAATCCCTTATCTAGTAGCCACCACTGCTTTCTCCATTCCTACTCCCAAGTAGGTGAATGTTGCTAGAAAAATAACACAAAACCTGACTGATTGAGCCCATCAGTTTCATCCAAGAGAACTTAATTGAATACTCTTTGCTCCTTTGCTCATTAATCAGCTTTCTTCCCCATTCTCTACATAAACTGGTGTTTGAGCTGGCCTTTGAAGGATTAGTAGGATTCCAACTGGCAGATATTAGAAGGGGTGGGGAGAGGGAAAGGGGTGCATTACAGGTAGAACAGCATTATCTGATCCTACCATAATGTTTAGGAGAAACAAGGAGGGTGTGCAATGAAATGAGCACCCAGATACCACCAAAGAAACCATCCTGGGGCAAAGAAGATCCATCAATCAAACCATCATCTCCCTGACACCTACCTCCTTTTTATAAGTCTGTTTTCATAAGGTCAGGGTTCACTTCCTATGCTTCTAACTCCATTTCCTACCTCCTATCCCCTCACCCCTACCTCCCAACTCCTCAGATGGTTCAGGCATTTCCAGTGAACTTAGGTTTTACCGAGCCCAGCATTTTTTATTCTCAGAGGTTATGACTCAGATTTCACCATGTTCAGCCACCTTCTGCTTGAGAATCCCCAATGAGGGAGAGCCCACTACTTTCAAAGTCAATACTCAGCACAGCTTAGTTACTGGTAAAATTTTATTGTAGTCAACTGAAACATTCCTCTCTCAAACATAGACCTACTGCTCCTAGTTCTGTTCTCTGGGATCAAGAAGAACAGGGCCCTATTTTATCATATTATCTGAATAATTTACATTCATTTACTTGAAGAGAGGATCATGTGTCTGCCTCCCTGCTAAGATTTCCCTTCTCAAAGCTATCTTCCCAGTTCCCTTAATATAACCTCCTGTGTTATGCTCCAGAGGTCCACCCTTCAATGCTGTGGACTTCTCCATCTGGATATGCTCCAACTTGTCAATATCTTCTAAAACCACAGGGGAAATTGTGACATCCTCAAGCAAAGATACTGAGGAATCAATGTGCAAATTAGGTATAGTTTAACCAGGATGGAGACCAGTCCCCAAATTAAGCCATATAAAGATCAATTGAAGGAAATGGGCAAGTTAAACTTTGAGAAAAAAAGATATAGTGAGGATATGAAAGTTATATTCAAATACTTGAAAGATTGACATGTGGAAGAGATATTAGATTTATTCTACATTGTTCCAGAGGGATGAACTGGTGGAAGTTACAGAGACATATTTTTTAACATGAGCCTAGTTTCAATGCAATGAACTATGAATGGGCATCTACATCTGACAAAATCTGGCAAAGCTTAATAATACTTTTGTTCTGGCTCTTTGGTTTGCAGATGTTTTACAAATAGCACATTGTGATGATCTAAAATGTCTTCTAATTATTCTTCATTGGTGTCCTACTCCTGGCATTGTGAAAATATTTCTTCATTGCTCAATATATTTTGTCATCCAGTTTTTTATGTTCAGGATTTGTTTATCCTAGTTTAACAAGGTTTTTGCACTTTATGAATTGGGGGAAAACAATGAAATAAAACATTTTACTTCATTCTTCTCATCTTTGTGGTTGAGGTTCTGATAGAAAGAGTCCTGGGACAAGTCACTATCTTGATATTATTTATATTTAATGTTCTATAGACTATTGCACAGATGGAGAAAATGATTGGTTTTGTAGTTGAATAAAAATATTGTGGTGCAAGTTCATCATCTATAAACTCCCAGAAAGCATCTTCACTACACCTCCTTCAGCATACAGACAGACAATATAAGAAATATGATACATGCCTCATACTATTCCCATTTGATTTTTATCTTATCTCCTGGGATTCTGTATTTTGAATTTTTTTTTCATTCCATGTAACTTGGAGACTATAAATATTTGGTATGACAACATGATGTTAACATTTTTTAAAGTTTTTATGGATCTCCATGTTATTGTGAGAAACAGCTCAGTATGTAGTTGTGGTCTGGCTCCAATGCAGTTTATAGGCTGAGTTCTCCAGGATATTTTGAAGTCTAGATTTGTAGTAAGAAGATTTTGTTATCTATTAGCCTATGAAAGACAGAGAGGGTCTAACATTTAATTCTAGATGTTCAGGAGGTACAAAATTTTTCTAGCCTTCAGTGACATTTTGCATAGTTTCTACTATTTCTTTAAATAATTTTACACTGACCACAAACCCCCAGCCTTTTTAAGGATAACTCTTCTCTAATTCCTGGTAGCAATGACTGGGCTTGAATTGACACCATGGACATCTGTGTTTCCACAAAAAAATCTGAAGAACATCATTTCTTACATTCTTCTTTGCCATCTTATGATATGTTCAGGTGATTTCATGTGTCCTCAGAGTTTGCTTGTTTTAGTGATTTTTTACATATAATTATAAAATATTTAATGTATATGTTCATATATGTACACACACACACACATATACATATATCTAAGCAACTCCTATATTTCCTCCCTGCCCCTATGTACTGATGGTACAAAGAAAGGCAAAAACACTATCTTTTTTTGAGGAGCTAAAATATCTAATGGGAACACAAAAGGCAAACAACTATGTACAAACAAGATATACACAGTCAATATTGAAAATAACATCAGCAGGAAAGCATTAGATAAAGGAAGACTGTGAAAGGTTTCTTGCAGGAAGGGGGATTTTAGCTGAGATTTGAAGGAAGCCAGGGAAGCCAAGAGGAAAAAATGAGGAGATTAATGTATCCAGGCATGGAGGATAACTGGTGAAAATGTATGGAGTTAGAAAATGGAGTATCTTATGAGAGAAATAGCAAGGAGGTGAGTGTTCCTCAATCAGAGTATACAAAGGGAATGGACTGATAACTAATTTGTGAAATTACTAATTGGGGCAGGCACATCTGGTTCTTTGAATACTTGTAGGGAAAGACCACAAATGCAGTGGGAAATGGGGTGATGATGACACTTCAATAAAGTACAGAGGGTGTGAGGGCAAACAGCACAGAAAGTACAGAAACAAGGAGCAAAAGGTGTGGTTATGTGGGAGGGGAAGGGACAGTGAAGGAAGGCAAGCAGAGGTGGGAGAGAGAATGGGGAGAGGGAGAGGAAGAAAGTATCACTCATGCAATCATGGATTAGAGTTGGGAGAACTTGGCAACATGGACCTGGTGGAGATGGAGGAATACTCAGTGGGCAGAAGTTTGGGGTCTTACTTTTATAAGGTTTTCAGGTGAAAGAGACTCATTCTTATCTGTGGCACCTTGAGGTTAGTTCAACCTATCCAAATGATCTCAAAGTTGTGAGTAAAACTTTTAAAGTTTACACATCCACATCATCTCAAAGTTATCATTTGGTGTTCAGCTGGTCTTTTGGAAGTTTTCTGAGATTTATATATCATAGGACCAAAAGGTTCTGACAGCAAAGCCTAGGTGGCTTCCCTTGACTTAGAAAATTTTAATACGATGTGATTTTTGGTGAACACATAATACAACTTGTAAATTATGCTTCTTTGATCTTTAATACAGTTTGTATGTTACTTCTAGGTTCCTCTTTGCAATCTTACTTCTTCATATTACCATTTTGTACCAGCTATGTATAAACTTACTATATTAATTAAATTGGGGGGGTAATCAGGGAGACCAGAACAAGATATGATTTGAACACATGGGAGGAAGGCATAAAAAGACTGGAAAGGTAGAAGGGAGCAAGTTCATGAAGGGCTTTAAAAGCCAAACAGGGTATTATTATTTTATCCTAGAGTTATTGAGAGAAACTGGAATTTATTGAAGGGGAATGTGTGTCTTATGGTCAAATCTGAATTTTAGGAAGATCAATTTGATAGATGAGAGGAAGATGGCCTGGATTTGGGAGAGACTTGAGGAATGGAGAACAACTGGAAGGCTATAGAATTAGTGTAGGCAATGAGGTGATGAGAGACTGCACCAAGCTGGT
>NW_020954569.1:35167163-35228454 GCF_900497805.2 Vombatus ursinus | reverse complement strand
AGAGAGAGAGAGAGAGAGAGAGAGAGAGAGAGAGAGAGAGAGAGAGAAGATGAGGTGGACAAATTTCAAGCCCATATGGCATATGGTCAGGAGGACAAGGATGACCTCGATCATAATAGGGAAGTTAAAAAGAGAGAATAGTTTGGAGGTGAAGACAATAAGTTCAGCTTTAAATTTCTTGAGTTTAAAATGCCTACAGGTAGTGACAGCTGGACACCAGCAGTTGAAGATATCCAAAAGGCAGTTGGAGATGAGAGACTGGACATCAAGAGAGAAGTTAGGCATCAATAAATAGATCTGAGAATCATCTGCCTAGAGATTATTATTAAAATCATGGGAGCTAGTGAGATCCTCAAATAAAATAATATAGAGGGAGAAGAGAAGAGGGCCCAAGACAAAGCTTGGAAGGACACCCAAGGTTAATGGGCATCACTTAGATGAAGATCAAACAGAAGCAATTGAGAAAGAGTAGCTAGGAAGGAGGAGAAATAGGAAAGAATAAGGTCATAGAAACATGGATAAAATAATATTAAGGAGAACAGTGATCAACAGTATCGGAAGCTGTAGAGTGGTCAGGAAGGATAAGGATTGAGAAATAGAAATTGTTACTGTTATGTTTCTTCTCAATATTGTATAGTTTCAAATTTATTTGTAGTTTAAATTTAATTAAATTTGAATACAGAGAACATTTTCTGAAAATATGACAATAACAACTATCTTAATTAAATATTTTGGAATGCATAATTAAGCATTACCATTTTTTCATTTAATTTTTAAAAAAATACTTTTATTCTTAATGATACTAGTTTACAAGTCAAACAAGCAAGTAAGTTGGTTTTCCATTTGTTACTAGGGAATTTTGAGGTAGGAGGTAGCAATGGAATATAAAAAATGACCTACTCATTAAAAATAATATTTGTTTGCTAACAAATTTTTTTAAAAGGTGCTTCATTGATATTTTCCCTTTGTTTCATTATGAAGTTTTAATAACTTTCAGCTATGTTTGCCTATTTTAAAAAGCTATACATACCTGTGTCTCCCTTTAAAGGAATTATCTATCTGAAGTGCACCTGTAACTTTTCAAACACTCTAGCAACTGTAACCAATAAAGAAGATAATGAGCTGCATTCTCTAATGCTGACTGGGAAGGTAAAGGAAAGACCTCCTGGGGTTTGTAGGAGAGTGAGTGTGTTTCTGCAAATATTGTTTCACAGAGTGTATTTCTATACCTTGTGGAGGCAGAGAGATATAAACTGATTACATATAATTCACAACCTAGCAACACTTCAAGAGAGGACACTTTCTAGACTTATGGGTAAAAAATGCTCACTACTCTGACAACCCACCATCACCAACTACCTCCTGTTCCCTGGTGCTTCATTAGCCACATGCATGCCTTTTCTCCTCACCAGACTCTCCCTTCTTTTCCAGGGTCTTTTGTGGCAACTACTCCCAAATCATGGAAAAGCAGGAAATTTCAAAGGATATTCTAGTCCAGTCTCTGTAGATCAATACCACAATAAGCAAGTGTTTATTAATTAATGGAGTTGATACCAGGGTCCTAGTGATTTAGAAGGGCCCAGAACCTGGGGGGAAACTCACAGTTGGTAGACATGATCTGTCTGAAGATCCAACAAAGGAAACTAAGAAGGAATGGCCAAATAGGTAGAAGGAGAACTAAAGGACAATAATGTTGCGAAAACCTTGAAACAAGAGAATTATCAAGCAGCACAGGATATCAGAAATTACAGAGAGTTTGAGAAGCATAATTTAAAAAAACAGAAAGTAATAGAGTTTTTCTTTTTAATATCGTATGTTTCCTTAATTTTGTGTTTTACAGATCATTAAATATAAATACATAGAACATTTTCTATGCCAATATGATATTTTGACAATGAGAGTGAGTGCTTTCCTCCCCAAGAAGCCAACGGAGACACAAAACTTTCATATGTGCCCTAGATTCTATTAAAGAATATCAGGAAAAGACCTTAGGGGTGGTTTTGATCATGTGGAAGGTTGGAAACTGGCCTGTGTGTGGTAAAGGATGGGTCACAGAGACTGTTTTGAGTACATGGGAGTTCATGAGTTTCTAGGGAGTGGGAGGAGTGTTTCAGTAGCTGTAGAATACAGTTTATTATATAGATGTTCTGAGGACACAGTGTGTGCATAGTAGAATATGTGAGACAATAAGTTCTAGGCAAAGATTGAGCATGTCCCAATTGTGTATTGAGCTCTGATCTGAGAGGGTGTGTGAGTGGGAGTCTCAGTCTTAATGACCCTTTATAGTACATTCCAGCAAAGAAGAACAGAGGTGAGAGGATGTTAATCAAATTTGGTTTCATATCACTTATCTGAAAAAGTGATCACTTTTTGAGCTCTTTCTAGCTTCCTTTGATAGCAGGAGTTCTTAATCTTTTTCTGGGTAATAGATCCCTTTTATGTCATTTACCCCTTTGGCAGTCTGGTGAAACCTTTCTCAGAATGATATTTTAAATGCATAAAATAAAATAAATAGCACTATAAAGGAAACACATTGAAATAGTTATCAAAATGTATATTTTTAAAGTTTACAAACCTGAGGTTGAGAACCCCTGTTGAAAAGCATCCTTCTCTTAAGGCTACCCTCTCTCCCTCCACAATCATATTTGCAGATTGGTTTCTACCTCAGATTCTAGGTACTTGGGAATTCACAACCCCAAAGCTATAGCTCCTCACGAGCTGCTATCAGTTCCCTTACCTTTAAGAGTCATCTAGGAGACACAATTAGTTCAGAGCAAAGACATCCTAAGAAAAATGGTAACAAAAAATTTCCTCCACAAACCAGTGGTGTATTCTCCCATAAATACACATAGCATTGGTTTAAGTGAGCACCAGCACAGAGTACACAGGTAAAGAGACATGCATATAGGGAGCACATGTAGTCAAGAAACTCACATTCCTTTCCATCCTCTACTTTTATCAACTAGGCCGGGGGAAAGTCAGTCGGTCAAGTATCTCCTTATCAACTCCCTGCAATGCAATTCCAAGTACAGCTCAAATGTGTCTCCTAGACAAGGGCATACTTGATCTCTCCAGTAAGTAGCACTCTCTTCTTCTTCTTTCTTTTGTGTGAAGCAATAGGGGTTAAGTGACTTGCCCAGAGTCACACAGCTAGTAAATGTCAAGTGTCTGAGGCCATATTTGAACTCATGCATATGAGTCTTCATGATTCCAAGCCCAATGCTCTCTCTACTTTGTAGAAGCCATTTAGTATTTATTGAATTGAATTAAATAAAATTTCCAGGCTGTTTTGGGAAGAAAGTGGCTTTGAAGAGAAGGAGCCCAAAGGGTAACAGGGTCTAGACATGAATGATTACAAATGACAGTATCACAATAGTAATTCCAATGTCACTAGGAAGACATCTTTCCCTCCATTGTAGTGCTCCCAGTGCTACAGAGCAGAACAATTTGGCAATTCTAGAGTATATCCTTCAGCTGTCAGAGATATAAGTACAGGTCATATCGCCTGATTCCCCCATCCCTATGACTCTGCCTGTGTTCCAGAGGAAGGGGAAGAGACTTTGGCATTTTAAGATCAATGCTGACTTGTGTTTACAATTAAATAGGCTTGAGAAGCTATAGAGTAGGTGAGCCTACAAATACTGACAACTATAGTACTGTTATGGGACTCCAACTGTAACCATCTATTCAGATAATTTTGTTGGGAATTACATCCAGATGTCCCCAGACCACTGGTCATTTTGACTTTCTACATGAAAGCAATTGCTTCTACATGAAAGCAATGATTATAATGGATGAAATTATTCTCTCATAACCAAGTGTTTTCATTGTGAAACCATCAGGTCAACTAGTGGACTAGTATTCCTGGTTAGTGGACTCAGAGTGGGAAAGGCAAAAGAGAACAGTATTATTGGGAGGCAACAGAAGAAAGTGTCCTGGAGAGGCACTCACATCCCCAGAGAGTGGGGAATTTGGTCCAGCCTGAGTTAATGCTTTCTGTGTGAGGACAAAGGGCACTTCATTTATTGATGTAAACTTTATTATCACTTCCTTGATGGAAGATCTAGGTAATATCTCTCCTCTAGGCTAGGCTCACAGGAACAAGGCCAAGATTCCTTACAAATGGATTCCAATTTTAAGAGCACCAGAAGAGGGAGAGTCTGCTTATACTGTAGAAGAAGTTTGGAAGTATAAAACAGCAGGAAAACCTCATTTCACCCTCAAGGTGGTATATAGGGAAAATGTTACATTTGAAAATTTCAAGAAGATTATAAATACATCTTAGCAATAACAGAGGCCAGAAGGAAAGAAAGGAATGACCTTCATCTATTCAGCAGGGTTAGGACAATAAAAAGAAAGAACAACAAAAAAAGATTCTGGGATAAGCACTGCATCAAGAGCAAATCAATAAATCAGCTAGGCCAGGCAGCTAGGTGGCACAGTGGGTAGAGAGCTCAGAAGAAGCTGAGTTCAAATTTTGTCTCAGATATTTACTAGCCATGTGTGGTTGGACAAGTCGTTTAACGTTTGCTTCAGTTTTCTCAATATCCTGTAAAATTGGACTAGTGATAGTTCCTGCTTTACAGGATTTCTGTGAGGATCAAGCAAGATGATATTTGTAAAGTGCCTAGCACATTGCCTTGTATGTAGTAGGCTATATAAATTATAATAAATAATAATAATGATAACAAACACTATGTCAATCATCACGTATTTGTTAAGTTGTTTCCTAGATACTGGAAATTCAAAAATTAAATAATTTTTAACCTCAAATGCTTACATTCTCTTGGTAGGGGATAACATAGCCACAGAAAATTAGTTACAGAGTATATACAAAGTAGTTTTCACAGATGAGATTAGCAATTAAAAATATCAAAATAGATAGGTTTTTAAGGGATTTCAAGGTTCTACAAAGCATAGAGAAGGAAGGAATGCATTCCAGGCATGAGGGACAATGTGAGGATTAAGAAGCAGAGGCTTTGGGCACCAATTAGAAAGCTTTTGTAATAATCTAGGAGGAAAGTCGTAAGGGCCCGAACTAACGTGATAGCTATGTAATTCCTTCTGTATTCTGGAGGCTGAGTCATTGAGATTTGACATTTGATTTAATGTGAGGGTGAGTGAGAGGGAAGAGTTGAGAGTGACTTTGAGGTTTTAAACCTTAGTGAGTGGATAAATAGTAGTGCCAAAAAAAAAGAAAGAAAGAAAGAAAGAAAGAAAGGTTTTGCCTATGGGTGGAACAGAGCCAAGATGGCAGAGTAAAGACAGGAATTTCCCTGTGCTCTCCCAAATTCCTCTACAAGCGTCATTAAAATAGTACTTCAAAATGAATTACGAAGTGGCAGAACCACTAAAAAGGATGGGATGAAACAATTTTCTAGTCAAAGACAACTTAGAAAGTCAGCAGAAAAGGTCTGTCTTATTGGGACGAGAGTGAAGTGCAGTCCAGATCAGGCTGTGCCCAGCAAGCCAGCAGCAGGCGTTGGGTGGGTGGTGGTGATGAATTTGTGGCAATGGCTTTCAGAGATCTCAGCCCACAGATAGTAAGGGGGTCAGACAACTGGTCAGAAGATTACAAGGGGCCTTTTGCTGGCACAAAGAATAGGACTTAATTGCATTGTCCGTATGTGTTCCAGATTGCAGTCCCAGGGCAAGAAGAGCACTAGCAGAAGTGGGGACCTTGGTCACAGTTCTAGTATGGAAAAGAGTGCTTGTGGTCAATCAGAAACCAGAGCATAGGCCAGGAGAGTAGTAGTAAACACACCTCTCCTTAAATCATACCACCTCTGAAAAACTGAAAACTTACAGACACTCATAAGTAGCTCTGAAAACAGCAGTATAAAAAAAAAACAAACCTGAAACTTAGGACAATGGCCTCTCTACCCTGGGAGCAAAACCCAACTTTAGCATAAAATTAGAAGTCAAGAAATAGACTAGAAACATAAGCAACTACAACAGAAAGAACTTGACCATAGAAAGTTACTATGGTGAAGGGGAAGATCAAAACATAAGCTAAGAAGAAGACAACAATATCAAAACAACTACATGCAAGCCAAAAAGAAAAACATCAATTGGTCTCAGGTCCAAAAGAGTTCCTGGAAGAGCTCAGAAAAGGATTTTATAAATCAAAAAACAGAGGTAGACTAAAAATTGAGAAAAGAAATGAGAGTAACACAAGAAAATCATGAAAAATGAGTCAATAACTTAATAAGGAGGCACAAAAAATACTGAAGAAATATTACCTTGAAAAATAGAATATACCAAATGTTAAAAGAGACATAAAATGCACTGAAAAGAAAAAAAAATACTTAAAAAGCAAAATTAGCCAAATGGAAAATACAAAAATTCACTGAAGAAAACAGTAGAACTGGACAAATGGAAAAGGAAGTACAAAAGTTCATGGAGAAAAATAATTCCTTAAAAATGAGAATTGGGCAAATGGAAGCTAATGACTCCGTGAGACATTAAGAAACAATAAAACAGAATCAAAAGAATAAAAATATAGAAGAAAATGTGAAATGTCTCAATGGAAAAATAACTGACCTGGATAATAGATGGAAGAGAGATCATTTAAGAATTATTGAAAGCTATGATCAAAGAAAAAACCAAGATATCATATTTCAAGAAATTGTCAAAGAAAACTTCTCATATATTCTAGAACCAGAGGGTGAAATAGAAATTGAAAGAATGTACTAATCACCTCCTGAAAGTGATTCCAAAATGAAAACTCCCAGGAATATTATAGCTAAATTCCAGAACTCCCAGAGCAAAAAAAAATCTTGCAAACAGCCAGAAAGAAACAATTCAAATACTGTGGAGCCAAAGTCAGGAATACACAAGACACAGAAGCTTCCACATTAAAGAATCAAAGGGAAGGGAAGAATTTGGAACTCAAACTTTAAAAAAAAAACTAATGTAAAATTGTTTTTACATGTGAAATATTTTAAAAAAGAAATGGTGTATTGTTAAAAACTGAAAATAAATAAATTAATAATAAAAAGAAAAAGAAATGGCAAAGGTAAGAAGAGGGGAGCACTTTGGAGGAGAAGAAAATATTTTGAACATGGGAAGTTTGAGATGACCATAATAGACCAGTTATATGGGAAATAGAATGGATAATCAGACAGAGATGAAGGCTGGATAGATCTGGGAGTCACCTGGGAGTGCTGATGATTAAAATTCTGCAAGTGAATGCTGTGCATAGAGAGACAAGGGTGCAGGGTCCAGGACAAAGCCCTTGTTACCATCCACACAGTGGGGCTGGAACAAGTATAAAGATCCAGTAAAAGAGACTGAGGATCCTATTTTTCTTTATATTGTTATTTGCAGGGATCAAGTTCATCTGGTCAACTTTTGTTTTATATTAATTGTTCACATATTTAAAAGTTACCAAATATGCATCTGCATTGTGGTAAACTTTTGGGTATGATTATATAAAAATAAACAGGGGTGAACAATAATTTCTTCTTGTGGGAGCTGGTTCCCTTCATAAAATATTTTAGGTTGTTAAAAACAAGTTTATTCTACTATACTGGGGATATTTCTAGGGAAAATGTTCTTTTGTTTTTCCTCTATTTCTTTCATCTATCTCTGTCTCTGTCTCTCCCTCTCCCAATCTCTATCATCTCTAATGATCTCTATCTATATTTTTACTTAGGCCTCTATATTTGTGAGCTACCTGTGATGTAGCGTATAGAGAGCTGGCTTTGGTAAAACAAAAACAAAAACAAAACAAAACAAAACAATGAACAAACAAACAAAAATAGCTCAAATCTTGCCTGTAATGTATACTGGTTGTATAACCCTGAGCAAATCACTTAACCTTTTGATGCTCCCAGGCATCTAATTCTCTAAAACCATAAATTGAAGAGAAGGTCCTAATTTGTATTGACTGCTAGAGGGAGCTCTTCAATAGGAATTGTATCTACTAGAAAATCATAGATCTGATCCAAAAAATTCTCTCTCTCTCTCTCTCTCTCTCTCTCTCTCTCTCTCTCTCTCATGCTGTAACATTCTCAATGTCATTTGATTTGCCTACTAGATTTTTTTTCTCTTGTATTTGTGCCTGGCCTGCCACTATCCATCTCTGCTTGTATTTTTATTTTTATTTTTATTTTTTTCTTTTTCTTGGAGTGGCCAATTTGAAATTTGACCTTACAAAAATTCATCCTGTTCTTGGAGGGATCTGAATGTATCAGAAAATAATAGAGGTAGAAAAGGACCTCAAAAGAATATCTGCTTCAATTCACAACTCTTAAGGTTACCGAATTTTATTTCTGTTTCTATGATTTGTCTGCAATCTCATTCGACATACCAAAGTCCAATTGCATCACATGATTTGCTCCTCTCTTGACTTCATGTTACCTATTAAGCCCATTTATTATTAATTATGACAACCCTTTTGTCAATATTGTTTTCCCATAGATAAGGAAACCACACACGAAAAAGACAACAATAATAAGCAAAGGTCACAAACAAAAGTAGGACAGAGTCAGGCCTAATACTTATATCAATCTGAATCCAGGTAGTTATGTTGCTGCTTCCAAGATAATAAAGATAAGACAAAAATTTTCATGGAGATCATATGATCAGTCAGGGTCTGCCCATTCATAGCTATGGTATTAACCTTGTATGGGATTGAAGTATTCAGTCATCTTAATGGCCACTCTCTGCTCTACTGATTGGATTGAAGATTTGATTAATCCATTAGGGCAATAAAAACCATAAATTATCCTTTTCCCCATTTTTTTGTGTCTTTCATCATATCATATACAAAAATAGAAATGGCTATAACCTTTCTCTTTTTCATTTTCCTCCCCCTTAGATCCTTTTTTAAAAAAAATGGTTCTTTAAAGCCTTGGGGAAATGGAGAAAATACATATAATTATGTGCATAGAATATAATATAAATAATAAATCAACTACTTATGTAATATAAAGACATGATTATATTAAAATTGTCCCTTGACATTTTAAATTATTAGGTTAGATTAAAATGTGGGAAAAACTTTTCATGCGTTGCAGTAGAGTCTGTTTATATTTCGGCATAAATATAGAAATTTCCCACGTTAATTGAGAATGTTTTTTTTTCTTAAGTTCTCTGTTTATATTCCATGTTCTAAAAACACTTTCTTATTAATGATGGTATTTCCTGTGGATATTCAGTTAATAGACCTACACAATGTTATTATCAATATTGATGGGATTGCAACATATTTGTGTTTTCAGTCTTTAGGAACATTTTTTAAAAATTCTGCTTTTATATCTTTTCTTTTTGTATGCGCTTGTTGAAATTTTCAAGTGGTACTCATAATCTTACCAGCGCAGAATATCATCTTTTGCCTGTGATGAACTTCTGAAAGATATTTATGTAAATGTTGAATTCTGTTTTCATTAGTATACTGACAAGTGGATTTAAGTTTTTCAAATATGAAAATTATCTGTGAAATATAAACATGAGATAACACGTAAGTGGAGCACTGTCCTGAGGATTTGAAAAATGAGTAAGTTGTTAGCACTGACACAACAAATAAAAGATAATAGCAAAAACATACTGAGAAGCAAGAACAGTTTGACATCAGCATTTGCTTGACAATCAATATTTCTTTTATGAATTTATTATTAATTTTGACAAGATACACCCTTACTTTTGTACCATGCATATTAAATTATGCCTCAGAACACACAAACCCTTTAGAGATGTTTACTCATTTGTTATCTCTAGCCTTTTGGTTAATTTTTCCTCAAGTTCTCTCAAGAGTCACTATCTAGGAAGGAAGGAAATAAGTGTTTGTTGAATGGCCTAGGGTTTAAAGACTTCAGCTTGGCATAGTTGCTGAAACTTGTACCTTCTCTTATACTATTCTCTTTACCTATTCGATCAACCTCATTTTTCTAATAATGATAACTCAAGGTCTTACAAAGCTTTTGTATTCTTGGTAGTTTGAAGAAAACTATACTTTTTGTTTGCTTTTCCCCTTTGGTCTCAAAAATGAACAAATTCATGTAGGAATGTTTTGGAGAATATATAAGAATATATCAAACAGAATTTCAGGGACCTCATATCCTAATTAGGAGAGACAAGATGTATAGGAGGTCCAGCTGCACAGAGATAGAAAGGTAAGATGGTCTTTATGGTAGAATGGTAAGATGGATAATAAATCTTAGGAATTTTTAGGATGCAATGGCAGGTCACTTAGCAATGCTTGGTGGTGCCAAGGCCATAAAATTAGAGCCAGTGGTAAGGCCAAGAGCAGATTTTAGAACATAATGATACAGCAGACGGTAAAGCCTGTTGAAGTAGGGCATGAGGTACCTTCATAGGGGTTAGGCATTAGGAAGATGTCAACATTTAGCTGGGAGGAAGAGCTCCAGATGCCACAACCTAGTGTGAACTGGGCAATAGGCACTGGATTTTGGACCCAACAAAAGACCCAGTGGAAATACTTACCAGTCAATTAGAGATGCAATTTGGGGGCTTGAGAAAGAGATCAGAGGTGCATGTCACATCAGGCTCAAATTCCATCAGCATGAGATATTCTCCTGATTGGTGGAGATCAATGACCAACCTATGTGAGGAGTGAGGGAAGAGCTGGTGAGATTGAAAGTGGGTGAGAGCCTCAGTCTCTTCAGTATTCTTGGAGCTTTCTTCTGGTTTCTGATTCTCTTCAGACTTCCTGCTTCTGACTTCCAGCTCTGAGAGAGAAGATGGAAGATGCAAGCTGTACTTCAGGTTATAGAAGGAAAAGGTTCTGGGAAGACATGAGAGGAGCTGGCAATCTCTATCATGTTGGCTTCTTCCCAGAGTTTTTCCTTTAGCAAACTGAAGTGGGGTTGGCGTTTTCAATTTTCTGCCTTGAAGCTGGAATACAGAAGTATCTGAAGTCCAAAGATACTCAGACACCTGAAGAAAGCTCCAAGAACACTGAAGAGACTGAACTTCTCACCTATTCTTACTCTTCTTACCAGCTCTGATCCCACCCCTCACCCAGGTATGGGTATTGATTTCTAACAGTCAGGAGAGAGTTCCATATCAATGGACTTTGGGACTAGGGAGTCAATTACATAGAGGTGCTAATTAAAGCTGTAGAAGTAAACGGAATTTCCATGGGAAGAGTAGAATGGAAAGGAAAGTTACTTGAGAGAATATTAAAAAAAATTGTCTTTTGCTATTTGTCCTCTGTTTCCCATTTCAAATAAAAATGGAAAATTGGACTAAAGATTCAGGACACCATTGGAATCAGGAAATTAATCTAATTGAGGGAGAATAGTGAGTAGAAGAAAAGGAAATGCTGCAAATAAAACAAATACATGAGAAAATTGAATTACTGTTCAATGTTGTTTTGAGACAAATTGGTTTAACTAAGAATGTTAGAAGCAGTAATATATTTGCAGAAATAAAAAAGATGAAATAGAAAGAAATAAATACTTTATTAGCCTTGTTAAGCATATGAAGATAAATAATGATTTTTTTCAAGCAAGTTTGAAGATAAGCGTTTCACAAAAAAGGTAGCATTAGGTATAATGGGTAAAATGACTTCCCTATGTCATAAAGGAAAACAGCTGGGATGGGAGGTGAGACATTTGCATCATAAAATTCCTTGTTCAGTTTTATTCCGTCTTGTTATTCAGAAAGACATTTTACTTATTGATTGAGGTTCTGTAAATACTCTTTGTAACAATCACTTTTTTTTTATCAGAGAGATGTTTTCAGTTTAAGAAAAGAAAAAAAAAGATGAATTTAGAAACTCTGCATGCTATAACCCTATGGACCTTGAACACTAAGCCCAATTGTTATTTGTTTTTAATTTGTTGACCACATGTTTGTTTCACTGGTAAGAAAGACAGTAAGTGGTGTACATACTACTCATTATTGTCGAGAAGTAGATTTTGTAATTCAATAAAGTGTGAGTTATACACTGTATCTAAGCTTTAGAATAATTTATAATCAATATCTTTTAGAAGTTAAAAAATCACCAGGAGACTTAGTATATAATAACTTCAGTGTTCATAGTCAATTAACCATTACAGCCTGACCCAGGAATAGAAACACTCCTAGAAATGAAAGAAAAGTGGTCTGGCTTCCAGTTAGTTCCAGAGGAATAGATTTTTACTTCTTAGTAAGAAGTAGCATTCCTCCTAAGTAAAGCATTTCACTTCCCTACTCTCTGTTACTCTCTTTGTTTCTCTACTTTCATCTTACTTTGTCTCTTAGCAAAAAACAAAAGCAAAAATTACCTTGACAAAGTATGAGTTGTAGCTATGTTTCTCTTGATTTTATAAAAATTTACTATTTTCTCTTGGCAATTCTCTAGGAAAGGGGTTTAAAATTCTGATATAAGCTGTATTTGACAATTTATTTTTATAATTAAACTTAATTCAAATTAAACTTAAAATTAATTCTGTGTATTAAAAAAACAAATATTTCCATGAACACTAAGAGATTTTTTTCTCTGCAATCTGTGTCTTGAACAATTTTGGTTGTGGTAGGCTTGTATGTTTATTTTTGGGTTTGTTTGTTTTTTTGTTTTTTGGATGTACTGGAAACTTTCTTTACTCTAAAGTAGTGTTTTCCAACTTGTGGCTAATGGAACCCTAGGTGGTTAAGGATATAATGACAGGGGTCTGGGAATCCATAAATTCCCCAAGTATTATCATTTCTGTCTTTATGTAGCACCATAATATGTTCCATAAATCCAGGATAATAAATAAGCAGTTACCTATACAGACTAAATGAAAGTCACAAACATGTCTTTCTATTTTAAATTGGATGTAGGTCCTATTGTAACTAATTAAATACATTTTTTAAAAAAAACCATTACTGAATTCCTAATAACTTTTCCCATATTTTCTAAATCAATAGTTATTATCATGTTTGTTTTATGCTATACAATGTATCTAAATACTAGCCACTGGATCAAGAGTTCTGAATTCTTTCTTTTCTCTAAACTTCATCCTCCATCCCCTATAGTGGGAATAAGGAAGATCGTTTTAGCTTTGTTGGAAGTCGATGAGAAGCTGTAGTTCATGATGTCTAGAGGAGTTTATACTAAAAGAATCCCCAAAAGAGTAAATAGGATTCATTATAAGAAACTGGACATGCAGGGGAGGATGAGTTAGCCAACTGAACTTCTAATGGGCATCCAGATAAACCCAAATAGTGTAATACTGCTACATGTTAGATTATGATTCCAAACTAGTTCATTAATCCATGAACAGCTGTAAATTGAGAGACAACACATAAATAAGATAAGCAACATGTAAATGAGAGGACATGTAAAGAACTATGTACCTATAAGATATATAGAGTATAGATGGAAGGCTATTTCAGAAATGAGACACTAGTAGGGGTAGAGGCCAGAAAGATGACAGAGTAGAAAGACCTCTTAAAGGAAATAGAATTTAAATTTAGGCTTGAAGAAAACTAGGCAAAATCTGAGTTGGGGATGAACAGGGAGAGTATTCTACGTATGGAGGATAGGCAGTGCAAAGTCAAGGAATCAAGAGATGAAGTATCATGTGCAAGGGATAGCAAGTAGGCAAGAAGAGCTGACTTGTAGAAACCTAAAAGAAAGTAAGAATAAGACGTCTGGAAAGTAGGAAGGATTAATATTGTGAAGGATCCCAGAGTCCTTCATATTTAATCCTGGAGATAACTGGGAGTCACTGGAGTGTATCAAGATAGGGTAATGAGGTCATTCCTGAATATTAAGAAAATCACTTTAGAGAGAGCAGAGTCAAGATGAAGAGAAACAGCAGAGACTCTCCTAAGCTGTCCCTCAAACCCCTCCAGAAACTTTAAATACTGCCCTACAACAAATTCACTCCACAAAAAGATGGAGTGAAACAATTTTCCAGCCCAAGACAACTTAGAAAGTCAGCAGGAAAAGTCTGTTGCACCTGGGTAAGAGAGGAGCACAGTCTAGTGCTGGCCACGCCAGCACCAACCAAGCCCCAGCAAAACAGGAGAGGGCCTTGGGAGCAAATGAATCATCAGCGGCAGTGTGTGCTTCCAGAACTCTCAGCCCACAGATGGTTAGGGGGTTGAACCTAAGTCAGGAGGAGAATACAAATCTCTCTTTCCTGGCCCTGGGGGCAGGACTGTGTTGCTTTACCCATACTTGGCTCTGGGTTGCAGTCCGGGGTGGCAGTCCGAGGGTCGGGAGGTGTACTAGCACACCAGAGCTTGCAGCTACAGTGGAGCAGGGACCCTCATCACAGTTCCAGGGCAAAAAACAGTGCTTGTGGTTGCTCACAGACCAGAGCACAGGCCAGGAGAGTAGTAAATACCTCTCTTAAAATCATACTACCTTGGAAGAGCTGAAAACTTACAGATTCCTAGAAATATCTCTGAAAACAGCTGCATAAAACCCCTGAAACTTGGAACAGTGCACCCTCCACCCTAGAAGCAATTAAAAAGTTAAGCAAAGAGTTAAAAGTCAAGAAATAGGCTGGAAAATTAGGAAACAACAGAAAAAAATTCTGGCCGTAGAAAGTTACTATGGTGACAAGGAAGATCAAAACACACACTCAGAAGAAGACAACAAAGTCAAAACTCCTACATCCAAAGCCTCAGAGAAATAGGTCTCAGGCCACAGAAAAGCTCAAAAATGATTTTAAAGATCAAGTAGAGAAGGTAAAGGAAAAATTGGCAAGAGAAATGAGAGTGATGCAAGAAAATCATGAAAAAAGAATCAACAACTTGGTAAAGGAAACACGAAAATACAATGAGGAGAAGAATGCCCTGAAAAGCAGGACTGGCCAGATGGAAAAAAAAGAAAGATAAACAAAAATTCACTGAAGAGAAGAACTCCTTAAACAGCAGAATTGGCCAAATGAAAAAAAGAGGCACAAAAATTTACTGAAGAAAATAACTCTTTCAAAAATAGAATTGGTCAAATTGAAAAGGAAGTATAAAACCTCACCAAAGAAAATAATTCCTTAAAAATAAAAATTCAGCAAGTGTAAGTTAATGACTCCGCAAGACATCAAGAAACAATTAAAACCAAAAGAATGAAAAGAAAAGAAGACAATGTAAAATACCTCCTTAGAAAAAAAAAAACTGGCCTGGAAAATAGATCCAGGAGAGGTAGTTTAAAAATTATTGGACTTCCAGAAAGCTATGATCAAAAGAAGAGCCTACACACCATCTTTCAAGAAATCATCAAGGAAAACTGCCCCAATATGCTAGAACCAGAGGATAAAATAGAAGTTGAAAGAACCCACTGATAACCTCGTGAAAGAGATCCCAAAATGAAAACTCCCATGAATATTATAGCCACATTCCAGAGCTCCCAGGTCAAGAAGGAAATATTGCAAGCAGCCAGAAAGAAATAATTCAAGTATCTTGGAGTCGTAGTCAGGATAACACAAGATTTAGTAGCTTCTACATTAAAGGTTCTGAGGGCTTGGAATATAATATTCTGGAGGGCAAAGGAGCTAGGATTACAACCAAGAATCACCTAACTAGCAAAACTAAGTATAATCCTTCAGGGGAAAAATAGATATTCAATGAAATAGAGGACTTTCAAGCATTCTTGATGAAAAGACCACAGCTGAATAGAAAATTTGACTTTCAAATACAAGACTCAAGAGAAGCAGAAAAAGATAAACAGGAAATGGAAATCATAATGGACTTAATAAAGTTAAACTGTTTACATTCTTACATGGCAAGATGATACTTCTAATTCATAAAAGCTTTCACATTATTAGGGCAGTTAGGAGTTTATATAGACAGAAGACACAGGTGAGAGTTGAATATGAAGAGATGATATCTGTAAAAAATAAAATTAAGGAGTGAAAGTGAGGAATACACAGGTAGAAAGGGAAAGGGAAAAGTATAATAGGGTAAACTAGCTCACTTAAAAGAGGCAAGAAAAAGCTATTACAGTAAGGGAAAGGTGGGAGAGGTGAGGGGGATACTGAGTGAACTCTCATCAGAATTGACTCAAAGAAGGAATAACATACACACTCAATTGGAGAAGGAATAACATACACACTCTACAGGAAAGCAGGAGGGGAAAGGAGTAAAAGAAGGGGTGGGGGAGTGATAAAAAAAACAAAAAAGAAAGGGACCTATATGTTCAAAAACTATTCATAGAAGTGCTTTTCTGTTGGCAAAGATTTGGAAATTGAAGGGATGCCCATCAATTGGGGAATGACTGAATAAATTGTTCTATGTGATTGTGATGAATTGGGGGAGGCAGTAGCCAGAAGTGAAACATTTCTGAGGAGAGACAGGGTGAAAGAGAGAGAAGAGTATAAATGGGGATGGTATGGGGAAGGGAGTAGTATGGAAGGAAATTCATTTAGCAAATACAACTGTAAAAAAAAATCAAGCAAGTGTTTTTTTTTATGATAAAGGCCTCATTTCTTAAATATATGGAGAAATGACTCAAATTTATAAAAATAAGAGCCATTTCCCAATTGATAAATGCTCAAAAGATACAAACAGTTTTCAGATGAAGTAATCACAGCTATCTATAGGATATGATAAAAATGCTCTAAATCACTATTGATTAGAGAAATGAAAATTAAAATAATCCTGAGATGCTACTGCGTATCTGTTAGATTGGCTAATAAGACAGAAAAGGAAAATGACAAATATTGGAGAGGACGTAGGAAAAAAAGACATTAATGCATTGTTGGTGGAGTGGTGAACTAATTCAACCATTTTTAGAGCAATTTGGAACTATGTTCAAAGGGCTATAAAACCATGCCTACCCTTTCACCTAGCAATGCCACTACTAGGTCTGTATCCAAAATGAGATTTAAAAAAAAAGAAAGAGACCTATATGTGCAAAAATACTTATAGCAGCACTTTTTTGGGTGGTAAAGAATTGGAAACTGAAGGGATAACCATGTATTGGAGATTGGCTGAACAAATTGTGCTGTGTGATTGCAATGTAATACAACTGTGCTATAAAAAATGATGAGCAGGATGCTCTCAGAAACCCTGGAAAGACTTACATGAGCTCATGCAAGGCGAAACGCACTGTGTACAAAGTAACAGCTGTGAAAAACTTATCTATTCTTGGCAGTACAATGATCCAAGACAACTCTGAAGGCCTTATGATAAAAAATGCTATGTATCCCCAGAGAAAGAACTGACGGTATCTGAGTAAAGATTGAAGCACACTTTTTTACTTTATTTTTCTTTAGGTCTTTTTTTTTGGTCTGCTTTCTTTTGCAACCTGACTAATATGGAAATATGTTTTGCATAACTACACATGTATAACCTATATAGAATTGCTTGCCTTCTCAATGAGGGGGGTGGGGAGGGAAGAAGAAAAAGAATTTGGAACTCAAAGTTTTAAAGATGAATGTTGAAAACTGTTTTTGCATGTAATTGGGGAAAAATAAAATACTAAATAAAAAAACTTTAAAAAGAAAATACATAAGCTTGTAGGGTTGTTGAATAAAGGGAACATAAGCTTTAAAAGGACATCTAGGTGGTTCAGTGCGTAGAATGCTGAAACTGGAGTCAGGTAGACTCATCTTCTTGACTTCGAATCTGGCCCTGTCAGACTTACTAGTTGTGTGACCCTGGGCAAGTCATTTAACCCTGTTTGCCTCAAATCCTTGTCTATACAATGATCTGGAGAAAGAAATGACAAACCACTCCAGTAACTCTGCCAAAAAAACCTCAAGTGAGGTCACAAAGCGTGAGACACAACTGAAATGACTGAACAACAAAAGCTAAAAAAAAGCTTATCAATCCAACTAAAAATAGAATGAGTGTTTGGATTTTGCTATATATTATATTTCTAAACTATTTCCCCCTCATTGTTTTGAGAAACATGATTGCAGTATTGCATATGAATTGCTAATCATTGTGGGATTTAAATGATATTTAACTTGGCAGCAATTTAAAACATACTTTTGTCAAGTGCTGAAAGGTAATTTTTAAAGTGAACTTTCAAAGTGTAATATGAAACTTTCCTGTAGTCCTATCATAAGGCACTTTACACTATGGGTATGGTTTTTAAAGGCTAACGTTTATCTTTACTACTTGGAGATTTCTGGATTTGAAGGTCTTCGGAATAATTGTTTTAATTTAAATGGTTCTTTCAAAGTTTAAAAATCTAGGCTAAAATATGCACTCAATTCACAAAATTCTTTCTCCTGCTTATAATTATCAGGAAAAAAAATTGATTAAAACCCACAAAAGTAAAGTGTAATTGAATGTTGATCACATTCATAAATTTTCATTTTTCAGTCCAAGAAACAAATAGTGAATGCATCTCTTGCACTTCATTAATAGTAAATATTTGCCTTCGTTGTTGTAATGTGAATAATGGTTAACTGATTACCGTACAGATATTTTATTAGGTTGTCAAAAGGTGTTATAAATTTGATATACTGATGAAAATAAAGAATTTATAATTAGATTCCCTTCCTTCCTTACACTTTACTGCTTTGATAATCAACTTGTTTTTCTTTGGTTGTTTGACCATCAATAAACCTTTCATAAGGCTATGTTTATTTGAATAGAGAATAATAAAAATAATGATGATGAACCACATTCTCTTTCCTTCTCAATCTTCTCAACCTCCCCAATTGGAAGGAGAAACCTATTGGAAAGCCCCAGAGGAACGATTTTTCTGTTTTACACATAGGCTGTAGAGAAGCTGTTTTCTCTACTATGCTTTCTTTTCTGTGCTCAGCCAAACATTGTCTATGTAGTTTTTTTGTTAAGTTTTTTTTTGTTCATTTTCCCACCCTATTTTTGAATTTTGAACTTTGTGTTAAAATTGGGCTGTTTCCAGTGTGCAGTTTGAGAAGCCTTAGGCTTTTACTGCACTGATGTTTTCAGGGCTAGTTATGGGGGTTTGGAAATTTTTAGTGTCTCCCAAGTGGTGCGACCTGGGGAGATGTGTGGTCACTGCTCTTCTGTTCTGCATTCTGATCCTTACCCCAGATGGGACCCAGATCCCTTTTGATTATAATAGACACTGCTTCTCGGAAGTTCCTGATCCTTTGTGACCAAAAGTGATACTGCTCCTCAGGACTCCTGTTTCTTCTTGACTGAAAGCACTCCTATTGGCCCTTGAACTATGACCCAGAAGTAGGTAACCAGCAACGTCTGATTCTGCATCCAGTGCTCACCCAGTTGTCCCCTGTAATCTGTTTCTGACCAATTGCCAGGTCCCCTTACCACCTCTGGTTTGAAACTTCTGCTGCTGCTGCTGCTACTGCTGCTGCTTCTGTCACCATTACATGGTGTCACCACTGGTGTTTCCTCCACGTGGGCTCTTGACCAGCCCCCATGACACAGATCTTTCTTTATGACCTCCTAATGTCTCACTCTAACATTCTGTTAGTTCTGCCACTTCAAAATTCAATTCAAGACATTATTTTAAGGTTGTTTGAAGGGGAGTGTTGGGAGAGCTCAGCTGATTGCTTTCTCTACTTTTCCATCTTAACTTTACCCCCCACCTTGCCCCAATTTGTTTGTTTTTAAGACCATTTTCCTATCTCTACTAGGCTGGAAGCATAGGGACTACTCATGATCCAATTCCATTATGATCAGCAACCAAGGGGTTTTGACTTGCTCCGTTTGGAACCTAGACCAATTTGCTCTTCCTTAGGCATCCTGATGTTTCGCCTCCTCTCCCTGCCTCTCCCCTCCCCTCAGTTCACCACATTAAGGCTACACTTAGTGAGGACACCTAATCAACATAGCACACTACTCTTTTTCTTTTTTTGTAATTTTATTTTTAATTTATAGAATAAAATAAGCATTTCCATAGAATAGTACAAAAAAAAGACGATTATACATGAAACTGCATATCTTCAATACACAACTTGCTATTTCTTTCAAATATACTAAATTATCATGTAAATTTCTTTTTTTTCCCTTCTCTCCCCCTCACTCTAGAGATGGCTACCATTAGACACAAATAGGTACATACATATGTAAAATTATTCTTGACATACTTCTATTTATCAATTGTTTCTCTGGATGCAGATTGCATCTTTCTTCATATGTTCTCTATGGTTAATTTGGGTATTTATAATAAACAAAATAACTAATTAGCTCAAAGTCATTCTTAAAATAATACCGCTACTACTGTATACAAGATTCTCTTGGTTCTACTCATTTCTCTCCTCATTATTTCATACAAGTCTTTCCACTTTTTTCTAAAATCATTGAGCTCATCATTTCTTATAGTGCAGTAGTATTCCATCACGATCATATACCATAACTTGTTCAGCCATTCCCCAATTGATGGGCATCCCTGCAATTTCCAGTTCTTTACCACCACAAAGTGGGCTGCTACAAACATTTTAGAACATATAGATTCTTTTTCACTACACTTAAGATCTTCTGTTCTCCAGACATCCACCTTCAGCCCATATTGTCTCTAAATATGGAAAGTGGGTGCAATCGCCAAATTATTTTTTATTGTATGTTTGGATCATTCTCACTGACTTCTTATGTTTCATGTGGAGAGGTTTTATGAAGATATTTCCCCTGCTGCAGCCTTAAACTGGGAAACAGAGACATCTATTTCAAAGTGGTAAATTGCAATATGGAGGGTAATCAAAAATATTGAAGGAAGTGAAATGATATCTTTCTCTATATATGTAGATCTAAAATGTTGTGTGGTATTTCATTGAGTGTTAGAAGACCTAGAATATGTGATAATTCTAAATATAGAAGGGCAGTCAATCCCCTATGCCAGGAATAAACTTCTTCATTAAACACACAGCAAATTTTAATTGCCTTATATGTGTGCATGTGTGTGTTTATATGGGGAAAGGGGTGTCAGGGGGTGTGACATGAGGGCTGGGTTGGGTGCTGGGAATACGAAGCCAAAATGTCCCTGTACTCATAGGGTTCACATTGAATTAGAATGCACTTCCTGCTTACCTCTACCATTTAGAACCCTGCTTTTCTTCAAAGCTCACTCCTAAATAAGGCATTTCCTGATTGTCCAGTTGTTAGTGTCTCTTGCCAAAAACGAAACAAAACAAACCTTTGTATTTACTTTGTATGTTTTTTGTGTTTACTTATATGGGTGTGTTTTTCCCCATAGAAAATAAGCACATATTACTCAGACTGTGACATAAAGTTGGAAGGACAGTCTGTAAAGGCAATCTATCAATGCTATATCATGAACAGGTGCTACCATAATTGAGTAGTAGGATGTGATTAGGTTGTATCACACTTCAGAAATTGTGCATGTTGTTCAATGATCCAAGACAACTCATTGTAAAAATCCCATCTCTTTAACATGGTTATGCAGGTATTGGCTTTTATACTTTCCACAATCAGCACTGGAGAAAAAGACATCTGAATAAAGGAGAAGAACAATGCTTTACTGAACTTTTACATAGAGACAATATTAAAAAAAAAAGGTCATGAGTCAGTGCACATTATGTATCATCTTTAATGTCATTTCCATTCATAAAACCATATCATTTTCTGATATTTAACCATTTACTAGTGTCAAGAACTTTAATGATAAGAATTTTCCTTTTTGGATCTACAGTAATTATTCCAGCAGCACCTTCAGAAGCAAGTACTAGACCCTACCTCTAGCGGGGAAGTTTCCCAGAATGATGGCTACAAAGCCTGGACTGGACACAGGTCTGGTGTTGGAGGAGGGAGGGAGCTGGAGGTTCTGTCGCTCCCAGAGCCCTTGGGCTTTAACATTTGGTGGTGGGGAAAAAGGTGAGTTATTTCTCCACAGTGATTCCTCCTCTTAATGATACCTGCAGGACTGGAAGCCAGACCAGATCCCAAAGGCTCTGCTATCCCCAAGGCTGTTGGGTTCAAGGTCCTTGACCATCTACATAGGGGTTGAGAAGAAGTGATGGTAGTGGTTTGATTTGCCACCTTCACTCTCATTGCTCTTTGCTGCTTTAGCTAGGCTGGTGTGCCTGACCCACTAGGTGGCAATTTGTTTTATAAATTAGACACCATAACTTAAGAAGAATCAAAATTATAAGCAACAATAATAACGTTTATATTTAACTTTAAGTTTTATGAAGCAGCTTCCTCAGAACAATGCCATGAGATAGGTAGTATATGTGTTAATGCTCCTATTTTAAGGAGGAGATTAAAGTTCAGAGAAAGCAAATGATTTTCCTTTGGTTATGCAGCTACCTAGCCTCATAGCTGTCATTAAAAGCCAGGGCTCATGATGCCAAGTTTTAGTGATCACAGTGCAGAGAAAGGCAAGGGTCTAAGTTGGCTACACCAAATGACTAATGGTAACTTTCATGAGAGATTTGGAAGAGAAGATATCACTGAGGTTATTTAGGCCCAGAAAAAGAGATGTTTCAGACAAGTAGTGGAAGAAAGAAAAAAAAATAGAAGACCAAGTCCAGAGATTCTTTCGAGCCTCAGAGATATTGGAAAAACCTGATAAAACAACCTGGTGTATTATGTGGCTTTTTGCAGGAGGATTTATGGAAAAAATTGAAGAGAAGTCTCACTGGATGAGATGTGAAAGGGTTATGATTTAAATCAATGGAGAAAGGACTGGCAACAAATGAGATCATAGATATGTCCATGCATGGAGGAAAAGGGGTCATGCTGATATTTTTTAGTTGAATTACTATAGAATATCTTAATTGGTACATGAAAAAAAGTCCTTGTCATTTCAAGGCATGTACCCAGTACTACACCAGATATCTGGAGAGCTTTGCCTGTCTAGTGAATGGATGTTGGCTAGGTTCCAAAATAAGAAATAATTTTCTTCTGGGATTAAAAAATTGCTAAAGCTAAATCTTTGACCTCTTTAATCATTCCAATGTTTTAAAACAGTAAGAAAAATTCATTCCAAAATATTTGGGGATCATTTTGATAGTTAATGCACAATGATTCATGATCTTTTGAAAAAAATATTTTATTTGTTTTCAGTAAAACACTGGGGTTCTCCTTGGTGAAAATCTCTCTCTGGTGCTGAATAATTTAACACACACACACACACACACACACACACACATACATACACACTACTGGAATGAGGTCTTTTTTTCTTACATTATATTGAATATCTCATAATTCTTTTCTTTTACATAGTCTGCTATAAATTATGAGGCATGTAAATAAAACATGTAATTATACAATTTAAGCCACATCTTGATCAAGGAATTATTTAGATTTTTAAAAAGTAAGTTTATACTCTAAAATTGGTCTGAAACTCAGATTACATGTTTGTCTTAAAATCATTTTGCACTCATCTATTCATGTTATCACTACATAAATCTTTTATTCTCATACCAAAGACTTGTAAATATGATTACATATAATTTTGGGTTGACTACTACAAGGGAAGTATTGTAGATATGCTAGGGCGTTTGTGTTTCACAGCTCTTCTCCAACTTTAATTATCCCCTGACCATTGAACAGCATCAATGCCATCTCTTGATTATTGGTTGTCATTCAAGTTGGTAGTAGAAACAGCCTTTAGATATCTGTAATAGTGAATGTGGAACATTTATGGAGTGAATGAGAAGAGAGAGCTAGGACAAAGGAGAGAGAAACAGAGACAGCCAAATAGACTATGGGGAAGTGAATAATTATTTATTAAACACCTGCTGTTTGTGGGCCACTGTGCTAATCTCTTTACAAATATTACAAGCCCGGGAGGTAGATGTTATTATTATCTCCACTTTCCAGTTGAAGATAGAGGTTAAATGATCTGCCCAGGGTCACATAGCTAGGGATTGTTTGAGGTTGGTTTGGAATCAGGTTTTCCTGACTCCAGGCCCGGTGCTCTATTCACTCACTACCTAGATGCCTACAGAAAGGGTAGGGAACAGGTATTGAGTATACACAGAGAGCAGTAGTAGAATACTAGAAAATGGGTTTGAAGAAGGAAGTGCATACAGGTATGTATCCTGAGACTGATTCCACACTGTGAATAAATGTGATTAGTTGTGAAATATTGGGGATAGTGGATAAGAGGATGAGGAAGAGGTATTCTCTATCCATTGTACCTTGCCTGAGAGATTGTGCCTTTCATACGATGATAATATTATTTGGGGAATTGTGAGGCAGAGTCCATATAGATCTTGCATATCTGAATGACAAAGTTTTAAGATGCCAGTCTCTAGATATAAAAAAAGAGGACCTGGAGAGAAACCTTTGGGCCCCAATCTTGCCCAGAGGTGACTGTAATTACAAATGGTGAGGTTCTTGTGAGAAAAAGTGTGAGTAGGAAGATGTGTAATACTATCTGGTGAACTTGTTTCAAAGTAGCCTAGAGTGATGATTAGTGATCCCTGCTATATAATATTGTTTAAATTTTTTGAAATATATTGAATCTGTGGAAATTACAAGCATCTTGAAAAATTCATTAGCAGATTTTGTTGTATATTTTATGTAGTGCTGATTGTCTTCTTTGCTGAAAAGATGTATCATTCTTGGGTAGCATGGCAATGGGAGAAAAAAGTCACACCAATATTTTAAAGTCACGAGTTCAAATTAGATATGTGAAGCTACCAGGGAATTGAATGCCTAATAATCATGATATTTGTTGCATATGAACTAATATTTCTGTAAAGCTAAGTTGTTTCTTTTTTTGTGGGTATTTAGGGGCAGTAGATATTTAAGCCAAAAGTATTTTGCCAACTATCCATGAATTTAAAATCATAGGGAGGTTATAACGTGTGTCATAATTTAAGATGACACAAAGATTTACTCTAAAGAAAAGGAGATTTGAGTCAAGGCTAACCTTCATAAGATGTAACTTCTCAAATGATTGAATGGAACAAAAATACTCTTTAGTTTCAGATTTCTTAAGGCTCATCTACAGCAGGAAGTGCAGTATGCATGGGTTGCTTTTTTTCCCCCATTTAGTTGGAATTCAGTTCCCTCTGGAAAACCTAGAAACAGAGAACATTTGTTCTTGTTTTTAGCACAAATTTACATTTTGTAAGAAAAAAAATTAATTGTTTTAATTAAATTTTTCCTGAGAAAATAACAGTTTACATTAAGAGTAAAATGGCTTTGCATTTTAACAAAATAAACAAACAAAGAAACTAGTTTAACTGGTTAAAAAAATCCTTCCAAGCCATCTTTTCTCAGTTCCTTTCTGGAAAACTGCTTGAAATTTTTTCCCCAATTAAATACAATTCAGGGTCTTTTAATAACTTTTGAGGTTTTTAATTACATACTATTTTCTTTGATTCTGATAAGTATTTTAATCACATATATACAGTGTTTGGACCAAGGCATAACATTCATTTCTTCCATTTGAAAACTGGCATACATGCTGAAGAATATTAAAAAAACAAATACAGACTCAATATAAAGTAGCAGCATTTGAAAAGAAAAAAAAATCTTGGCCTTAATGCTTTGTTGGGGTAGAGGAGAGGGAATATATCATTAATAATAAACTTATTGTTTGTAATAGTGTATTTTCATTTAATTGTGTATCTGTCAAAATAACTATTAACTTAATAAAGATTCAGACTCATAGTAAAAAGATATAGGCCTACTTCAATAATAGACATTGCTGAACATGTAAAGGATTCAGTTTTTTTCTTCAAGTTTGCAACTTTGCTAATTATTCATTCTTTCCTATTGCCCTTGCTTTAGACTCTGATCTTGCCAAGTTTGTACCTGACTGGATAAGGCAGTAACTTAGCCATTCTTGGCAGATACCTTTAAGCTGTTTAGTGAATGAGAAAAGAAGCTCTGTGTGTGTGTGTGTGTGTGTGTGTGTGTGTGTGTGTGTGTGTGTGTGTGTGTGTGTGTAAAGATTTTCCACTTTGGGAAAACCACTAAACTTCCCTGAATCTCAGTTTCTTTTTTTTTTGTAAAATGAGATTGGACTAAAGTTGCTTCTCTTTTAAAACCAGTAACTTTGGGAAAGTATGCCCCAATTTAGTAGGACAGTCACAGAATCATAAAAACTCCACTTTGAAAGAGATATTAAATATTATCTAGTTCAACCTATACCTGAATAATGATCTCTTCCACAACATCCCCAACAAGTATTCATCCAGCTTCCTCTTGAAGATCCAGAATGACTGGGGAACTCACTATTTCCAAGGCAGCTTGTTCCATTTTTAAACAGCTTCAATTGTTTAGAACATTTTTTTCTTTATCTCATGCTAAAATCTGTCTCTCTACAACTTTGATTTTTAGGGGTAGAAGAAAAAAATAGTCTCTCTTGTCCTTTAAACAGTTGAAGGCATTTGAAGAATAGAGAGGGAAACCAGAAACAAGTGTGACAGGGAATATGAGAAAAGCTGAAAGATTAAAAGTCAAAAGAAAAAAAGGCAGAATAAAAACTTAGCTCTCAAGCAGATAAACAAAGAAGTTTATAAAGATAGAGTAGAAAGTAAAGAGCAAAATGCAAAAAGCATAATGATCACCTATTATATTATGAAGGAAAATGAACAAAAATCCCCTGATTACAAAGAGAATCCTGTATCTCCAGCATCCATGGAACCATAGCAAAGAAATTCAAAATAGTTCAAAAGAGAAATCAAACTTTGAAAGAAAATATTAGGAATGAATTTAATGATAAAATGGGGCAATTTAATCATATTGAATTAGTTCTTTTTTTTTTCTTTCAAAAACAAATCTAACATAGTTGGAATTAGAAGGGATACATAACCCGGGAAAATTTATACAGCAAGTCTCTCTGATAAAAAGGTCTTATATCCTATATATGAAAAACACATAGGATATTGCATATATATGAAAAATATATAGGATATTATATGTTAAAGTACATATATAGAAAAGACTTTTGTCAGAGAAATATACATATGCATATGCATGCTTATGTATGTGGAAATTATTTCAATATACAAGATGAAGAATCATTCCCTCAAAGAAAAAAAAAGTGGTCAAAGGATATACACAGGTAATTTTCAGAGAAGAAATCCAAGCTATTGACAACCATATAAAAATGCTCAAAATCACTAATAATTAAGGAAATGCACAGTAAAGAAACTTTGAGGCCCTATATCATGCTCATCAGGTTGGCAAAGGTGACAAAAGAGGAAAATTACAAATGTTGCAGAGGCTGTGGAGTAATAGGCACAATAGTGTACTGTGGGTAGAGTTATGAAATGGTCTATCCATTTTGGCAAACAATTTCAAAGTATGTCCCCTAAATTACAAAAATATCTGTACACTTTGACACATCTCTACCATCACTGGGCCTATACCCCCAAAAAACAACAACAAAAAAAAAAAGAAAGAAAAGAAGAATCTTAATGTACAAAAATATTTATAGGAGCTTTATTCATAGTAGCAAAACAAAACAAAACAAAACAGGGAACTAAGGAGGTGTCTTATTGGAAAATGGCAGAACATACTATGATAAATGAATGTAACAAAACATAATTGTACCATAAAAATGATGGAATGGATAGTTTTAGATGAGATTGGGACAATTTCCGTGAATTGATTCAGAAAATTGATTCAAAATTAGCAGAATCAAGAGAATGATTTATACAATAATAACATTTTAGAGAAAAACAACATTGATAGACTTTAAAAATCCTAAATTATTCAGTGATATGCCACAAGTGTAAAAGAATGAAGATTTCATCAATCAGTCATGTCTTGTAGAGACTGACTTTTTTTTTCATGTTGTGAAAAACTAAGTATATTTCCCTTAATCTTATCCCACCCCACATTTATTCTCTTCTCTCTTTTGACCCTGTCCCTCCTTAGAAGTGTTTGCTTCTGATTGCCCCCTCTCCCAATCTGCCCTCCCCTCTATCATCCCTCTGCTGTCTTGTCACCTTCCCCCACCCCATTTTCCTGTAGGGTAAGATAGATTTCCACACCCAATTGAGTGTGTGTGTTATTCCCTCCTTAATCCAAACCTGAAGAGAATAAGATTCACTAATTCCCTCTCACCGTCCCCCATTTCCCCTCCACTGTGAAACCTTTTCTTGCCTGTTTTATGTGAGATAATTTACCCCATTCTACCTCTCCCTTTCTCTTTTTCCCAATATAATCCTCTCTCACCCCTTAATTTTATTCTCCAGATATCACCCCTTCATCTTCAACTCACCCTGTGCCCACTATTTATCTATCTATATATACATATACATACCTATAATTTTTTCCCTCCAACTACCCTAATACTGACAAAGGTCTTATGAGTTACAAATACATTTGATACAATCTTAAGGGGAAAAAATGAATAGTATATTATACTTATGAACATACCATAAGAAACTAACAGTTAAATAAATACACTCTCAAGAAAAGATTAAGTAATAAAATCAATTTTCTAGTCTTTATTATCATTAAGAAAAAGAAAATATTTTGAATGGAGGGGTAAAGGAAATTCCAAAAAGGACGTAAGAGGTTAGCAGGGGTGGGGAACCTGTGGCGTCAAGGCCACAAGTGGCCCTGTAAGTCTTCAAGTGAGGTCCTTTCACTATGCCAAACTTCACAGAACAGATCTTCTAAATAAAAAATTTGTTCTATAAAATTTGGACTCAGTCAAAAGGCCACACCCAAGAACCTAGAAGGCCACATGTGGCCTCAAGGCTGCAAGTTCCCCACCCCTGGGTTAAGGATTTGAGAAGACATCAAAGAATCAGGACAGGTGAAACAGGAGCTGAATGAACAATATTCCATGTTCTAAATCTCTTGATTCCCTATAAGTGAATCAATACTTTTGTAGAAGGAATAATATCATGAGAAAATGCACAAATTATGGGTGCAACAGGGAAGAAGGAATAAAGAACTCCACCCCACCCAGGCATAGGTGAACAAAAAAGGGATGGCAAGTTTTCATTTCTCAACAACAGTGTTGCCTATAAAAGGATAGGATGAAAGTAGGAGAGTAGAGAATGAGATAGGTAGAATAGAAAAGGAAGGGGGAAAAAAGCTTCATTAAAGACCCTGTATATGATGACAGGGAAGGAGTTGCATGCCTGTAGTAAGAGACAGGAACTTTATAATGGGGTTTCATTTGAAGGAATAGTAGACTACCTTCTCTGAGATAGCATACCTTCCAGGACTTCATTCTTTCCTTACCTCCACTTCCACCCAAGCAGAAGACATATATGACCCATATGAGTTTCCATGTACAACTGGTAACCATAATGGAGGTGGGACATAGAGGGGGAAGGACATAAAATCAGAAATAGGTAACCTGGCCCTAAAATTATCATGACAAAGTTAGGATGAAGGGCTGCATGTTTCAAGGCACTCACTGACTTCAATCACATGGCACTGCTTCCATTTGGCATTTTTTCTATATGAACTGATTTTTTTTTTTAAATAAAATTATATTATTATCTTCTGTTTTTACATAATCTCTACATTTCTCATTGTATCTTTCCTTCTTCCCCTTTCCAGATAGTTATCCTTTATAAAACAAAATTTTAAAAAAAGAGAGAGGAAAGGAAAATTTAGCAAAACTAACAGATACATTAGAAAGAATGACATTGTTGTATCAATAGTGCCCCACCTCTTCAAAGAAGAGAGCAAAGTACCTTCTTATATTTCTTTTTGGTGGCCAAATTTGAGCATTATGTTTTTGCTTCTCTCAATTTATTTTATCATGTTGTTTTTCTTTCAATTTGCATTATTGTACTTATTGTATATATTGTTTTCTTCATTTTGTATGACTTCACATAAATGTCTTCATATTTCTCTCTATTCATCATAGTATGTCTTAAAGCATTGTGTGATATTTCAATACATTCCTGCATCACAACTTTTTTAGTCTCTCCCTAATTGATGAGTATGTACTTTGTTTCTAGTTCTTTGTTACTATAAGAATGCTTTTATGAATATTTTGGTTTATATGGAGCCTTTATTTTTCACTAGTAATCTTCTTGGCATATATGGCTAATTGTAGATCAAAAGACATGGTTATTTTAGTAACTTTCTTTGAATAATTTCGAATTGCTTTCCAAAAGAGTTAGAGTAAATCAGAGTTTCAATAACAGTGCATTAGTGTGGCTGTCTTTTCATAATCACTCCAACATTTATTCTTCCCATCTTTTATTATCTTTGCCAATTTGCTGAGTATGAAATGAAACCTCAGAGTTGTTTTTATCTGAATTTATTTTATTAGTGGTGTGAAACATTCTTTCATATTGTTAATAGTTTTCAACTCTTGTTTTTTTTTTATTTTTTTGTGAGGTAATCGGGGTTAAGTGACTTGCCCAAGGTCACACAGCTAGTACGTGTCAAGTGTTTGGTCTGAGGTCGGATTTGAACTCAGGTCCTCCTGACTTCAGGGCCAGTGCTCTATCCACTGCACCACCTAGCTGCCCTTCAACTCTTCTTTTTGAGAAATATTTATTCATTTCCTTTGACCATTTATGAATTGTTATTTCTAAAAGTGAGGCCCAATAGAAAACAAGAAAAAAAGGCATGATGTCTATAAACATAATGATATATAAGAAGGAGCTCAAGTCTGGAGATCTACAACCTCTATTTTCCTAAGAGACACAGGAAGAATAAAGAAAAATGGACAGAGGAAGGATATGGTTCCTGAATAGAGTATGCAACAAACAAGAGAAATGAGTAACAGAAAAAATCATTGAAAGAAGATGCCACAAAAGTGTTACTAGGATAGAGTAGGGAAAGAAGAGGGTCAAAAAAGAGAGAAATAAATAAGGGAAAAGGATGAGAAATATCCAATTTAAGTAAATTAAAAAAAACTTGAGATAGGGTAGATAAATGAGAGTGGGGGGAAGATCAGAGGGAGAGCCTGTGGAAATACACTATCACTAAAATGATATTGTTCAGTTGTGTCCGACTCTTCGTGACTTCATTTGGGGTTTTCTTGGCAAAGATACTGGAGTGGATTTACAGTTGCTTCTACAGCTCACTTTGTACGTGAAGAAACTGAGGCAAACAAGGTTAAATGACTTGCCCAGGGTCAGACAGCTAGTGTCTGAGACCAGATTTGAACTCAGGAAGATAGGTCTTTTGATTTCAGGCTCAACACTAGTATATACACTATGCCACAATATTGATAGCATAGAAATATGGGGCATTTTAAAACTATTCCATCGGTCAAAACTGTATTAGACCAACCTGGGACCAAGTCTTATAAACAGATACTGTACTCATCTAGTGATAAGCCTGAGGATCTGTATATCATCCTTCTATCAATGGACACAATCTTGTATACTTTATCAATCTCAGATTTCTATATACACATAGTTAAGTCACTCACTGCTCCCTGGACTCAAACACAAATGGTGGTTATAAAGGACACAGACTGGATCACATAAGCAGACAATAGAAGTATTTGGTTTTCATTGTCCTTTGAGTGGGGTACAGTAACATCTCTCAATAACTTTCTGTGAATGGAGACAAGCAAACTAGATTAGCTCACCAGTAACAGACTACCCCTGCTATTGATCTTAGGATGATTGGATCATAGACTTAGAGCTCCAAGTGATCTTAAAGGTCATCAGGTACAACACTCTCAATTTTCAAAGGAGGAAACTGAGGCATAGAGAAGTTAAGTGGTTTGCCCAAGTTCACACAGCTACTAAGTATCAGAGGCAGGATTTGAACCCAGATTGTTTTTACCTATGAGTCCAAAACCCTGTTATTATAGGCTACTTACTGCCTTGCCATAGACAAGGAGTGGTGCTTGATAAGTATCATTGTCATCTTAGTTTACTTTTCAGGTTTTATACCCTGCCATCCATTCATTTCAATATTTCCCAAGTGCAAGGCTAGTCTGCATATTGGAATGCTTTTCTGACCAAGGGTTGAATACTTCTGCAGTCTTCCAGTCACTTCAAGGTGCATCTATTCAGTGACAACTACCCAGGTATCTACGCCAGTCGATGTGTCTAGAATACATTATTGACATCAACATTCTTGTCTATTCAGATTTATGACTTTGGGTCTAGAAATAACTTTTGGAAATGTTAATTCAAATTATCCATAAGTATTATGGCAGGTATCAATTCAGTTTCTATATGGGGTGGATGGCAAAGAAAATTTCAATTTGGAAATTCTACAGCACCTGCTACTTGCTGAAATTTAGGCTAGGCATTGAGGGAAATAAAAAGATGGAATAACACATCATAATTGTCCTCAGGAAGATTACAACCTAGTAGATATAATAAATTACTAAGTATAGGAGTAGGTGATGAGATATTTTTGTTTTGTTTTGTTTTTAGTAACTTCTTCTTTCAATACTGTGTCTAGAAGACTAAGAACCCAGTTAACGAGAGAACTATTTATTTTGCTTTTAATAATTTATTTTATATTTGTCATTTTTTTCTTTTAAAATCACAAGTACAGAGTGGAATTAGGGAAAAGGATATGTGAATAATATTAGGGTAAGGTTAAAATCCTTTTTAAAAGCATCATAACTTTAACAGTATGTCAGATAACTAGCCATATATGGTAGGAGTTAGGTCAAAGGGACAGCTTTTAAGGGACATAAAATTAATCGAATGGGGCAAAGTTGAAGCTTGGCAAACAGATGCAAGATAATGAGGCTCCTGAATTGTTTTCAGACACCATTTCTCTTTAATAAAAGGCAGAGGCAGGCCTGATATGTCAGTGAAGGCCCCCAATACAAAACCTTTGTTAGTGGGCTTGGGCCATTTCATCGTATGCAACATTAAAAAGATTCTATGGGGTGTGAAAAAGCTCTTCCGGGGAATGACTTGCATCCTTATAAATTTGACTTAATTCTCTATATATTTTAGAAATGAGGTCTTCATAAGAGACACTGGTTGTAAAAATTCTTTCCCAGTTTTCCGCTTCCCTCTTAATCTTGGATGCATTGGCTTAAAGATTCGTGCAAAAACTTTTCAATTTAATGTAACCAAAATTGTTCATTTTGTATTTCATAATGTTCTCTATCTCTTGTTTGGTCATAAATACTTCCCTTCTCCATAGATCTGAAAGATAAACTATTCCTTGCTCTTCTAGTTTGCTTATAGTATCAGTTTTTAAATTTTTTAAATCATGTATTCATTTTGACTTTACTTTGGTATAGGGTGTAAGATGTTGGTCTACGTCTAGTTTCTGCCACGTATTTTTCTAGTTTTCCCAGTAGTTTTTGCTAAATAGTGATTTTTTATCCCAGAAGCTGAAGTCTTTGGACTTAAAGAATATTAGATTAGTATAGTTATTGACTGTAGTGTCTTGCGTACCTAACCTATATGGAAGTGAATGTTGAAAACTAAATATAAATAAATTTAAAAAAAAGAAAAAGAAAAAGCTCTTCTGGGTCAAATAACAGTATGGTTGGAAAATGCCTTCTTCTTTCAGACGCCAGTTAAGTGTCCTGTAATTAGAAAGGCTTTTAAATTGCTCTTTACGCAAAAGAGTCTGTAGATTATTACTATTTAAAACCTTTAATCTGAGTCTGCTATGTAAGGATCTATTGAAGGAGGAGAGCATGTTTAGCTCAGAGAACAGAAGATTAGGGAAGGGTTGGCAGGGGAAGTGTACTTGATAACTGTTTTCCCTTGAAAGACTGGCTCAGGGATGAGAATAGATGTATCTGCTTGGCTTTACATTGCAGAATTCAAACCAATGCATGGAAGTTGAAAAGAGGTAAAGTTAGGCCTGATTGAGGATAAAATCTTTCAACATTTAGACCTATGTAAAAGAAGAATGCAGTTAGGTGCCTCAGTGGATAGAGCACTTGGCCTGGAGTTAGGAAGACCCCAGTTCAAATTTGGCCTCAGGCACTTACTAGCTGTGAGACCCTGGGCAAGTCACTTAACTTCTGTTCACCTTAATCCACTGGAAAAGGAAATGGCAAAGCAGTCCCATATCTTTGCCAAGAAAACTCCATGAAAAGTATGGTCTGTGGGCTCATGAAGAGTTAAGCATGACTGAATGATTGAACAACAACCAAAGAAGAATGGCGGGGGTGGTGGGGGAGGGGGGAGGCTCAAGAGATCCCTCTTTGTAAGCACTCTTCAAGAAAAGGCTGGGAGGCCACTTGTGATGTGTATGGTAGTTGGGATTTGTTTTTGGTTTGGTTAGAATAGATAGCCTCTGAGGTCCCTTCCAACTTTGAAATTCAGCAATTGTGTAATTATACAGAAAATCATTTATAATCACGTTCTGTTGGATTGGCCTTTAAAAGAAATTTCTAAACTTATTCAGAGGATAGGATCCACATTCTAACTTTAACCATAAATTATATCTAACAATTTGTTTATAAAGATAAATATCTGCCTCAAGCAGCTCCAAAAATATAGCTTTGGCTTCTACAGCAATTAGATGTTTGATTTCAAGGGGAAAAGTAGTTTTTAATACCTATGTGCTTTGTAAAAGTTGGTCCCCATTATGTACAACCCCAGCTACCTTGGCCAAGTTTCCATTCCAAAAAACTGGCTCCTTTCAGTAACCTGCCACCAGGAGAATCCTTTGTTAAGTGCTAGCAGTCAGTACCAAAGTCTGATACAGATTTGAGAAGGTCTAAACTACATGGCAGGCCTTTCTGCTTTAGGATATATTTTGTGTATATATTTTCCTGATGTTCTGACAAGCCTTGAGTGCAGTTTGGGTATGAAGTGAGCTTTTAAAAACTGAGCATCTGCTATGGAGATTACAGTGGGAAGCACACCTTATACCGTCATCGGAAAACACATTTTTAGATTGTCAATTTGGCAGAGTTCAGGAAATTGTTATTTCCACCAATGGTTACACACAATTGCAGTATTTTGACTTTGATACTGATTTGGGAGTGAAACTGGAGAATCCCTTTTGTCTGAAAAGCACGAATCACTTTTTAGTAGAAATAGTTGTGTAAAAAGAAACATATAATTAGACAAGTTATCTCTCTCTCTCTCTCACACACACACACACACACACACACACACACATACACACACACTAATGAGGAATTCTGGATGAAAGGTAACTATAATCTAGGAAAATATTTCTTTCAGACATTATTCAGATTTTAAAATGAGTTTTGTACTCTGGCTAGAAACTTGGAACACCTGAAGGAAACACCTGGTTTTCTCTTATATACCAATCTGCACATCTACAAAAGAGACATGTTAACATTCCTGAAGTTATTAAAGAAAAAAAGAGCCTCCTCTAAAGTTCTTCTTATGTGCCTCATCCTGACTCAAAGGTGACCCTGGATTCCGAATGATTATGTCAGCCCAGGGCAAGCCCTACCAGGTCCTACCAAATTGGAAATACTTTGAATATGGGTCTGGAAATGGATTGTAGGTTGGCCATTTGAGAAACAGCTTTTCTCACTTTGGAAAGGCTCATCATCAGATTGGCTACACGGTAGTGATTTTGGGGGCTCCTGTTGTCCCATAAAGCCATTTTCTAATGTGCTGAAGAGGTCACCATAGGATCCATGTAGATAAAATTAATTGTGGACTGTTGGAATGTAGCAATATACATAACAGAGGTCATAAAGGGTCATTTAATTATCTTTTCCAGTGGGAGATAAATGTATGTAATGAGGATATCGGCAGTGATGTGAATTTGTTGGGCAAAAGAAAGGTTACTTTGCCTTTTGATAATATTCTAAAACTACAAATAAAATGCAAGTATATGAAGGATTTGTGATTTCATTAGTGTGGAGGACTCCCAGTGTGGAAATTGCCTTCACCAATTCAGATGACAATTGAACTGTGATTTAGTAGCTAAATCCTAGGACATTGCCTGAGGCTTATTAAGTGACTTAATAAGTTAAGTGACTTAGTGCAAAATAATTAGGAAGAGTTAATAACTTTTACTGGCTTACTCCAAGTCTCAGCTAAAATCCTACCTTCTGCAAGAAGCCTTTCCTAATCCCTCTTAATTATAGTGCCTCCTTCAAGCTGACCATTCCTATCTGTTCTGTGTATAGTTTGAATATACAAAAACATCTTGAGCTCCCGGAGGATAGGAATTATCTTTTACCTTTCTTTAAATCCCCCGGGGCTTAGCACAATGCCAGGAAAGTAGTAGGCACTTAACAAAAGCTTATTAACTGATTGACTGACAGGAACTGAAACTAGGCTTTGACTTCTCTGGGCCACACTGGCCCTATAGGTGACTCAGAATCATACAACATTATGTATAGGTGGGATCTTGGATTTTTGTTTTCTTGTATTTTCATCAGGAAACAGAAGTCTAAGAGAAGTTATGAGGCTGGACAAGGTAACCTCAACTAGCTTGTGACAGAGCAATGTCTGAGACCATAGGATTGTAGCTTATAAGAATCTCAGAAGTTGTAGAGTTTAATCCCTCTTCATTTTACAAATGAAAACACTGAAGTCTAGTCAGTTTAAATTCCTTACTTCAAGTTCTAAAAGTAGCAAATATCAGGGTTGGAACCCGAGTCTGCTGACTCTAAATCCAGTGCTCTTTTCCCTATGGATCTCCTATCTTTACTAAACCACACTATCTGCATGTGAAAGAGGAGATGGGCCGTGAACTTGGTCAATTTCATAAACCTACAATTAAATTTTGTTCAGTTTAATTGTGTCTATGGTTGGACGTTTCCAAAGGATAGTTTGGCATATGTATGGCAGCTTCTGTAACAATCTGCATTTTTGATGATATTAATAAAGATAATAGCTAACATTTGCATCATCCTTTAAAGTTGGCAGAATGCCTTACAGGCGTAATTGATCTTTATAGTAGTACTATGAGTTAGGTACTATTATTATTCCCATTTTACAAATGAGGAAACTGATACTCAAAGAGGTTTAGTGATTTGCCTAAAGTCATATAGCAAGTATGTAATAAATTTTCCTGAATCCAGGGTCAGCTCTCTTTCTAGAGGCATTTAGTTGGTAAGTGGATAGAGGTTGGGACCTGGCCTGACTTTAGGCCAAGACACTTGCTAGCTGTGTGACCCTGGGCAAGTCAGTTAACCTCTGTCTGCCTTAGCTTCCATATCTATAAAATAGGTATAGTAATAGCATCTATTCACAGGGTTGATGTGAGAATAAAATAAGATAGTATTTTAAAGTTTTTTTTTGCAAACCTTAAGGCACTATGTAAATGTTAGCTAATCTAACTGTTCTTTATCTATCTATCTATCTATCTACCTATCTATCTATCTATCCCTATTTATTTATCATATTTTCTTTCCTTTCCTTTCCTTTTAACAAAATAATTTTTCCTAATGTTTTTATTCTCCTCTTCTATCTAAGGCTGAACACAACATTCTGTCCTGGAGTGGTTGTTATGTTCTTTATGTTCAAATGAATTTGGCCTAGGGTGTCTCTTTAAGATTTTAGCTGAAGTCTGAGGTTTAACATGAACCTAGAAGAATGAAAATCAACACACTAGAACATTTCACGTTTATCACATCAATTTTTATTTTTTGGACTTCTTTGATGATTATGGTATATCCCAGTTGCTTCTTTTAGCTTTCAGCAATGCCCTCTTCTGTTCACTAAGTGTTCGTTATTGAAAAACTACATGATTTGTCCCTTGGACTTTTCAGAGCCATTATCTGTAGGTTGGCTGTCTGTACTGGCCAGCAGGTTCATTGCCTCATGGCTAAAGGGGGTTTCTTGGTTCATCTTCACTCTTTGATTTGAAATTGTCCATCAATTTTACTATTTATAGGGTAGTTTTTTAAAGTCAATGTTGATTTCTTTAAACACATCCAAAACCTGTAGAATTATTATTATTTTTTGAAAATTTACTACTATAGTATTTATTCTCAAGGAAGCCCAAACACCTTCTCATTAATAAATAATGAATGAACCAAACTAATGGCCTGACTATCTGTATCCTCATTTACATAAACTCCTCCCCTCTGTCCTCTGGTCCATTGAGTGACTCTGGAAATCTCTCAAGCCCTCATGGTACCACAGAGTGTCAGCCCTGGAAGAGACCTCAGTGGCCATCCAGCCCAATACATACCTGCACAACCACTTTTACCACAATAGCTGATAATTTCCAGCTTCAGCTTAAAGACCTTCAGCAGTGGCAGGCTCAGAGTCTTGTGAAGCAGCACCTTCTACTTAGAGAAATCAATTTAAGAAATATTCACAAAACACCTTTTATGTTTAAGGTTCTGTGCTAATTGACGAGGATACAAAGAAAAGAGAAAAAAAAACAACTCTCTACATTCATGGAACTTACTATCTACCAGGAGAATGCAGCTTAAATGCACAGAAGAGACAAGGTAATTTGAGGAGGGGTCAAATGCCAACAACTGGGCTGTGAAAAAGGGAAAGTTTCCTCTAGGAGATTGGATGGGCCCTGTCATCTGTGTTGAGCTTTGAACAGAGACAAAAATTGTAGAGTTACTATAGATTTTGTTGTTTGATACACTGGAGATCTTCAAGCTAAGACAAATCAATCAATAAAGCAAGCAAATATTTTTCAATCATTATTAAATCATTATTAACCATCAGGCCAAAATCAACCTCTCTTCAGTTTTCCCCATTATTACTAATTCTAAACTTTGGATTTAAGCAAAACAGGTTTAAGTGCCAGTCTGAACCTGACTCTTGTGTTGCTGTTATGTTCAGGAGGGTAGAGAATCATGGTCATATCTTTGAGGAACTTAGAGATTTCTAATTGATCATTCACTCATTCATCCAATAAATAGTTATTAAACAATTCTATTCAACAACATTTACTAAGTGCCTACCATGTTCAAGACACTGTGCTAGGTCCTGGAGATACAATATGTGGAGGAGCATAGAGAGAAGAAACTCCATTCTTCACTACATGAGAATGGAGGGTGACTAGGGCTACATAAACTGAGTTGGATAACTCACTTGGCTGAAAGGAAGTTTTAGTCAGTTTGGTACGGTGGAAACAACATCAGACTTAGAGTCAGAGAATCTGAGTTTGAATCTTAACTCTGGCACTAGCTAGCTATAAGACCTTGGACAAATCTCTGAGCTTTGTTTAATGGGAGTGGGGTGGGGATGGGATGACCAATGAAAGCCCATTCCTTAGAGAATGGTGAGATTTGCCCTTCCTCATCCACTACACAGAGAATGCTCCATATTCTTTGCCTGGTTCTAAGCCAGCATGTGTAAACAAATTCCGGCATGTGACTGAAGAGCAAGGAGTTAGCCATGATAAAAAAACCTTCTAGTTGGCTTCAGAGCTCAAAGGCCTGATGAACAAGGAGAGTCTGGGTTAGAACTGAACGTACATACCCAAGCTTCTAGTGAACAGATCTCCCATTCTTTTCCCTGGTAGCTTTAAAGTGAGGAAAATTGCTTTGAATTCCCAGGGCTGGGGTGGGGAGAGAACAAACCATTTCAACTTAGCCAAAGGCACCCTCCTCCTCTTTTTCTCTTTTCCTAATCTTGGGTGAATGAGCATCCTGGGGGGTGACCAGGAGATCCAACAAAGCAGTCCTGAGGACTCACTGGCAACCTAGCAAAGGCTATGAACAGTACCACCAGCCACCAGTTGCCAAGTCTGATGAAGCTGGAGAATAGCAGGTGAGCCATCTACTTAACCAGCCCAGTAGTAGATTACCTGTCAGTCAAAGCTCCAAGTCCTGCAAGGACCTAGTCCAGTCAAGCAAGTGAGTGACTTTTTCATTGCCAGTGCCTCATCTCAAAGAAAAATTGGTGAGGAGTCCTTGAAAGGAGGAAAGTGTTCCCAGAGCCTGGAATTATGAGGGAGCCCTTAGCCCCATACATTCTTTACATAAGTGCCTGGCCCTCTGCACTCTACCTTTGAGCCCACTTTTCCCAGGGATCACTGTGTGTGTAAAGGAAAGAGTGTACTCTAAATTTGAGGGATTTTGGTAACTGCTGCTCTTACAATATCTTCTTACTAAAGACCTATGACATTGAGATATCAACTGGTTGATTGATATGGGGAGCATACCCCAATGGGACATGTATCATATACTTCAGATGATGTAAGATAAACATTCTATAAATGTGAACTACAGCTACTAGGAGTTTTTGCTAATTAGTCTGAAGTATAGACTTCAAGTTCCATTTATCAATTAGTTTTAGAAAGAGAAAGAGAAACAGAAACCTTCTTTCAAGGCCATAGAATATGGTTCTATTTCAGGCCAGTTATTTTACAGATGACTATAAAGGGGACAGTGCAAAAGAACATGGATGGCTCTGTGCAAGTCATCACCACAATTAATAAATTAGTAGTTTCATCTTGTCTATAGACAGATGCTTATTTCCCCAGCAGAATAACAAGAGAGATTTCTCCATCTAGATATTTTTTTCCTATGTGTCTCATCTATGCATTTAGGGAAGGAATATACACAGAAAGTATGAAAGTAGCCCGCTTGCTCACCTGAGCATATTTTTTCCTAACTTTGAACAAAAAAAAAATAAATTCCTAACAGCCTTGTGAGGTAGGCAGCCTTGGAAAATTAGAAAAGTCTTTTTTTTTTTTTTGGCAATATATGCCATTGTTCTGGAATATTCCCTCCTCCCTTCCCAGCTGTTAAATTTTCTGAGATGAATTATCATATTGGAAGAAAAGAATGTCATTTTCATGCACGAATCTGTGTAATCGTCTATTATAATTCATGCAAATTACAGGGAAGATCCAAGACAGGCATGATACAACAAGGAAATAGGAGAAAGTTCTTTGTGGATTAATATTTGTTTCCTCCGAAGGGAATAACTTAGCCAATAACTTAGCTACGACATTGGCATTTTGTCACTCATTAAGTGTCAGAGTGTAGGCTTTGGGGGGGGGGCAACCTATATGACCAGTAGCACGGCTAACAACAAATGGCATGATGTGACTTGACAAGTTTTCAGCATGAGATATTATCAACATTATCTCTCTGCTTGAAAACGTACCAGTGCTGCTATTTGCTAGCAAAATAAATGGTTTGCATTAGGAAAAGGTGACCTTTCTCCTACCTTCAGAACTAAGACCTGATACACTCTTTTCCAATGCTGTTTGTCTGGAAATAGAATATAGTGCCTCCTGTCTCTTATGCAAACTTTGTAACAAGATTTATTAAAACTACTGAAAATTAAAATTTCAGAGATATGATACATTAGATACAGAAAATGCAGATCCTTGGAGAAAGTGACAAAGTAGTCAGTTGGTCTTCTGTTATTCTCATTTTCTCTTTTGGTGTCCTTTTCCTTGGTTAGTGCCAACCTCTCTTTTTCTCACTCCTTTTTTCCCCAAACTAAGAACTGGGTGACCTCTGAAACTTTCCCATTTCTTACTAACTATTTATGTAATGCCTTTAGTCCCACCCATACACCCACCCCATCAAAACCTGTTGCTATAAAAGAATCTAGAACCTCTAAACAAATTTACGTTAAATTTAAAAAAAATTACTGTAGGGTTAGCTGCCTGTTTTTCCCTATAAGCCTATGGCTACTTATAATCTTTCATATAACTAAGCAGGTTCCCTGCCCCTCCCAGACACTAGAATGTTTATACATTGCTCATACACAAGATGGAGGGCTGGAGTTGGGGAGGGAGTGCATTTTATCCATCAAAGCTTCCCCTGAAAAGAACTAAACTCACAGGTCAAAACCAATACTAGCTTGTCTCATGTTATTTTATTTTTTAGTGTCTACTGAACTTATCTATCAAAGTTCAAGGTCAGACAGGCTCACATAATTATATTTTCTACAATATTTTATTGTTGCCTCTTGGTTTTATATTATTAGCCACTTATTTATATGCCATGTCTAACAACCACACGGGGAGATTTCCATTGTAACAAAGAAATACAGTTAAGCAGTTCAACCATCCCAGTGAACACCCATTTTTTTTTTTTTAGTGAGGCAATCAGGGTTAAGTGACTTGCCCAAGGTCACACAGCTATTACGTGTCAAGTGTTTGGTCTGAGGCTGGATTTGAACTCAGGACCTCCTGACTTCAGGGCTGGTGCTCTATCCACTGCATCACCTAGCTGCCCCTATCCATTTCTGATAGCGGAACTTTCAGCTCTTATTCTCTTCTACTTGTTTAATTCATCAATCATTCATCAAGCACCTATTATGTGGTTTGCACTGTACTAGACATTGGGGATCTAGAGACTTAAAAACAAAACAAACAAACAAAAAAGACACTGCCACCACCACGAAAATCTCTGCCATCAAATAATTTACATTCTTTTAAGGGAAATCAAATGTACAGACACAAGTAAATATAAACAATATGAAACACATACAAAAAAACCCCTCAGAAATGCAAGGCAATTTGTATGTTTGTGGGAAAGGGAGGTAAAGAGGAGATAACATCTGGGGAATCAGAAAATGTTGTAGAAGACAACTGAGCTGAGTTCTGAAAGAAGGTAGGAATTCTAAGAGGCCTAGAGGAGAGGAGGAAGCGTATTCTAGGCATGAAGTGGTGGTGATGATGATAGCACAGCCTAGGCAAAGGTATGGTGATAAGAAGTGGAATTTTGCTTATGAGGTACAGCAAAATTTTGAGGATATCACAGAGAGAATGAAGCAGAATGGTGTGAAATAAGCCTGGTAAAACAGGCTAGATCTAGGGGGCAGCTATAGGCAAGTCACTTAACCCCAATTGCCTAAAAAAAAAACCAAAACAGAAACAAAATAGCCTAGATCCAACTATATAGGGCTTCAAATCTAAACATGAGGAGCTCATATTTTAACCTATAGAGAGCCAAAAGAGTGTTTGAAGTAAGAAAGTGATATGGGTAGATCTATCTTTTAGAATATCACTTTGGCATCCAAGTGGAGGATGGATTGTAAAGGGAAGAGATGAGGCAGAAAGCAGAGCAAAAAAGGCCCTTCTAATTGCCGATGGTAAGGGAGGCAAGATGGGATTCGCTGCTTATCTGTAAAATGCTTAGCATGGGCACATCATAGGTACTTGATAAATGCCTGTTTTCTTCTCTTCCCTTCTTCCTGCCTACCTCAGTTGATATAGTCACACATTAAAAGGCTTTGATGTCTTTACAATGGATAAAATGTGGAGAAGGTTAGGTCAACATTCATCTGATTGAATCAAGAAAAGCAAACAAATTGATCCCACCCTGAGAGTTTTAAATAAGTAGGTTTCAAGTAGGCCCTAGAAGAAATTCAATAGATTGAAAATGGGAAAGATTGAAGCAGACACCTGTGGAGGAGACACTGTGGAGGTCAGGAAGATGATTTCTCTTTTCCTCCCTCCCTGTATCAGCCATGAAGTTGCTGGACCAGTCAGAGACACTGTATCCAGTGGAAAGACAGAGACACGATCTAGAGGGACATAAGGACATAATCCTGCCAGAAAAGAGAATCAAGAGGAGCAGACCCTGGAAACCTAGCTTAGTGGCATCCAAAGGAAGCTATCTGAAAACTTCTACCTTTCCAGTCTTCTTACACCTTATTCACTGCCCTATACCCTTTAGTTAGTTGAGTGACACTGACCTTCAGTTTATTCCATGAACAAGACACTCCATGACTCTGCATCTAGCATTTCTTCTGGCTGTCCCCCATTCCTGAAATGCTTTTCCTTTTCCTCTTCACCTACTGGTTTCCTTAGTTTCTTTCAAGTTCCAACTAAAATCCCATCTGTTACTGAAAGCTTCCTCCAAGTCCTCTTAATTCTGGTGCCTTCCTTCTGTTAATTAGTTCTTATTTATCCTGTATACAGCTTGATTTGTGTATATTTGTTTTCATGTTATCTCCCCTGTTAGATTATAAGCTTCTTGAGGGCAGGGACTCTCTTTTGCCTCATTTTTATCCCCACAACTTAGAACAGTACCTAACACATAGTAGGTTACTTAATAAATGTTTGGGCAACTCAGTGGATAGAATGCCAGGGTTGAAACCCGGAATGTGTATCTTCCTGAGTTTAAATCTGGCTTCAGACACTTACTGTATGATCCTAGGGAAGTCACTTAATGCTGTTTGCTTCAGGTCCTCATTTGTAAAATGAGTTGGAGAGGGAAATGGCAAACCACTCCAGTATTTCTGCCAAGAAAACCTCAAATGGAGTTGTAAAAAGTTGGACATAACTGAAAAAAGGACTGAACAACAACAAATTTTTATTTATTGATCTATAAAGAAAGAAAGCCCAGTTCTGATAGTAGCGGGAGAACCTTTGACTTACATTCATCCTATAGTATGCCTTGCTCATATTGTGCTCTGTTTGATTGGGTATGTTTGTCAGAAGTTCATATGTAGAATGTTTTATAATTGCCTCTTTTATTCTATGCTATTTTAATAAACGTATTTGCTATGAGTTAAATGTATCTACTGAATGACTGTTAATAGGAAGCACACTGGTAGGGGTTCCACCTGTTAAGAGAACACATCCATAGTGTTGCCTTAGACCTCAAGACAGCTGCAGCTACCAAAGACCCGACCACAGATTTTGAGTACAAATTGAGGGAGAAGCCTAGAGGTGATACTACGCAGAAAAAAGATGAGAAAAATGAGGGATTTTTTTTTTCTTGTGTCTTCTCTGTGGCCAAGATGACTCATTACAATTACAAAGTGTTCCATTTTTTTTAATTTTAGTGATCTTTTCATTTACTTTATTGTAGTCATTAACATTAGTTCATATGTCTCCCTGTATTTCTTTGAATACCTCATAATTGATTATTTCATTGGTATAAGGCACTCCTGGATGAGAAATCTCTTTCTGTCCAAGCAATTGTCAACTTTTATTGCAACTTACAGTCTCAGAGAGTTGCTTAAGGCACTCAGAGATTGAGTGACCAGTCCATGGGCACTCTAGTATGTCTCAGAAGTGGGACTTAAACTCAGGTCTTCTTGACTTTTTAAAGTCAGCTTTCTATGCACAATGACACAGTGACTTATATGTCATTGTCATGTCTCATGGTACAATATTATTCCATTGAAACTTTTAAAATAGATTTTATTGATATTTTGTTATTTTGTTTTATTGATATTTACTATTATCAAACAATTGTAAAATGTAAAACTTTTTTTCCAAAAAGAAAGAAGTCAGTAAGAAGAGAAAAAAATTAATCAATACATCTTAAAATAACTTCATATTATACTCATTTTTCCATACTCATGGACTCTTACCAATGGGAGGGAGCAGGTGAAGATGTCTTGTCATATCACTTCTATGGGCCAAGTTGATCTTTATCATTTTGCAGCATTCACTACTTAAGGTTTGGTGATTATTATACTCTGTATACAGAGTTGCAGTTAATTATATTGTGTTTCTGGCTTGGCTTACTTAATTTTGCATCCACTCATGTGAGTCTTACTATGCTTCTCATTTTTGCAGAACAACAATATCACATTATTAAACCACAATTTGCTCAGCCTTTTCCCAATCACTGGATACCCACTTTCTTTTCATTTCAGATTCTAGTTCTAAGTTTTGGATTCAAAATTCAAAGGTTTTGTAGTTTTATGTTGTTTAGTTTCCTAACCAATAGGGATTTAAAATAAAATGTTGAAGAAAAGTGTTAGTTCCAGATAAAACTAAAGTCTTTTTATTTTTTAAAGGAGGATAATTTTTAACTTCAAAGGTGAAATTTGCCAAACCTTTTCTAGGTTCTCTTTTAGTGTTAAACTATTTACCTGCTCTATAAAAAAAATTCTTTCAGGAAAAAAAAAAGCCCTTCCCAACAGGAACTATTACAAAATATGTATAAGGAAAGTATTTTTGTAATACTGTAGCTGTAAATTCAATCTTGAAGAAATAGCTCATCATTTTCAAACAAAGAATATATATTTTGCTGTAGGGAAAAAGTAAAAAAAATCAATTTAGTAGATTTCTCTCTTCTGACTTAAAAAAGCACCCAATTTCCTTTTCCCTCTCTGCTCCCTCCTAACCTCCCTCTTCCCCCAAAGAATTTAACTGTTTCTTAATAGAAGTAATAGTCACTTGTGCTTTCACTGAATTTTCTAAAATACTCTGGAATTCTTTCTCTCCAGCCACCCCCCCCCCCCGGATAATTACAGAGCTAGAGAGAGAAGAAAGAAGGTGTGATTTGGAGAACCAATTACAGTGACATATGCTCTGTCAGATCCTATTGAAAATGATTGTGGAGATGTGTGTTTTTAAGTGGTCAAGAGTTCTCAGACCTGACACTGGTTTTACAACTGCACACAAAAATATTTATTGTTGCCTGCCTGAATCCTTTCAAGAAGTATTTATTACATTGCATAGTGTAAAATGAAATTGTCCTCTTGTAATACCTGCCCACTATAAATGTTCACTCAGGCGGGTCATGGGATTGCACATAAGGCTACTGGGGCATGATTTTCTTAAAATCAAATGCTTTGCACTTCTCAAAACATCTGGGTAAATTGTGTGGTGACGTAGCAATTGCAAATAGGATATATATCTTTCAACTCTGAGAAAAATGAAATTATTCGAAGGCTTGGGCAGCCACAGAAGGGATTTTTTCCTCCTGGGAACTAAAGTAGTGTTGAATTATGAGGTAGAATGGATAGATCCTTATTTGAGGGATCTGAGTTCTAATCCTGTCTGACACATAGCAATGGTGTGACCACTGGCAAGATACAACCTCTCTGAGACTAAATTTTCTTATCAATAATATGGGAATAATTGTATATGTAACATCTACTCATAAAGTGTTATGAGAACTAACGAAGAAATTTATGAAATTTAAATGATTTGCAAATTCTAAAAGTGTTATAAAAGTTTCAGTTATTATTAGTTTTCATCATTCCTATGAAAGGGTAACCTCTCCTGTCTTATCCCCAACTCCATATTCTCCCAGATATCACAATATGAAGGTATACTTTAGAGATTAAGGGATCAAAAGAAATGGTAGAATTTCTACCCAGGTCCTCACTTCTGTAAGTATGTGGGTGAGTCATTTTTAAAGCCACAAATTGCTCTCCCCTCACCTTGATGCACATCCCTACAAGGCCTTATTTTGTCCCTTAGTAGTCTTGTAAGGCTCTGAGGTACATAGCAATGAACACACCTACTCTCCGCCCATTTGGCAGTGTGGGAAATCAAAGGACCGGAAAATGGAAATTGGCAGAGTCATTCTTGGATATAGGCACAAATGATACTCTTCTCATCACATTTCTTACATCCTCCTACATAGGAAGGTATAGGCTCTTAGCCTTAGTCTAGGTTACATGCTTACTGCCTGGAAATAATGTATGTTTTCTAGGGTAGATGGTAAGGCAGGTAAGACAGTACAGGAGTGTGCAAGTTCTCTATAAAGAAAAATAAACTTGTTCATATACAATAAACCTTATAACTTTTTACATTTTTAAAAAACTATTTAATATACTATATGTTCTTTTGCTACAATCACTTGTTTTACATGATCTGACCTTGCATTAAAAGGTTTTTGATACACATTTTTAAATTTTTCATCATGAAATCAGACTTTTATCACATTGATATTAAGTATACTTTTGATGAACATTGTATTTTTCTAAATCTAGCTTTCATTGTAATCCAGGTTTTTTAGTGGTGTTTAGGTTTAAATAATGTGAGTTGCCAGGACATTTGAGTATCTACATTTCTTGGATAACATTTTTTTTCTTTTTGGGTTGTGTTGTCAAGTTATTTTGTAGTATTCTACCTCATTTTAGGAATGTTTAAAATTTTAGGACAATTCTTAGTATATCAATATGTTTGTCAGAATTTATCATTACTTTAATGGGGGCAAGACTCCAAGGCTCACTGGAATAAGAATACCTCTCAAACATTTTGTTTGGGTTGATGCTTTACAGACTAGTGAAGGTGCCCAAATCTAATATGCCAAATGGATTTTTTTCTTACAATGGTTTTGGTATAGCCTTGAATAAAAAGTTAACTTCATCAGCAAAAATGTCCTTTTTATTTTTTTCTGATTTTCAGTGTTCTAGACTTTATGTTGTTTTGCCCAAGATAAATTTTGCTTTTTCTTCGTAGTAACGGTCAGCTTTAAATCAATCAATCAATACGTATACATACATATATGTGTATATACGCACGTATATACTTATTTCTAGATATATAACATATACACACATGCATACACATATATACATATATATACATGTTTACATACATTTATATATACACAAACATATATACAAACATGTAATACACGTTTATTTTTGTTGCCATTGCTCAGTCATTCAATCTGATGCTTTGTGACCCCATTTAGGGTTTTCTTCAAAAAGATACTGGAGTGGCTTGCCATTTCTTTCTCCAGCTCATTTTACAGATGAGAAAACTGAAGCAAACAAGGTTAAATGACTTTCCCAGGGTCACACAGCTAGTAAGTGTCTGAGGTAGAATTTGAACTTGGGTCTTCCTGACTCTAGGGCTAGTGCTCTATGCACTACTCTATCTATCTGCCCTTTTAAGCAATTAGAACTGTTAAAAAATGACAAAGGCTGCCTCTGGAGGTAGTGGGTTCTCTCTTACTAGATAATCTACAAACAAAGGTTAGATGATTACGTGTTAGGTTTGTTCTTCAAGGATTTCTTATGGTTGCTATTGAAGAAATAGACGGCCTAAGTAATAAGATCTTTCCAAACTTTGAGATTCAGGGAATTATAAATCACAATCTGTCCTGCCTCACATCAAGGCCCCTGAGGAGGTAGAGTTACCTAACAAAGTGGATATAGGAAGTGGCTTAGTCTGATGGAAACAACTGCCACATACATTTATATGATTTCTTAATTTTCCTCCGAAGGATACTCATAGGTAGGTGCAGCAAGTATCCTCATTTCACTAGTAATTACATTGTCACAAGCCTAGCAAATAATGGAGACTCTTATCTCCTAATCATAATCCAGTGCCCTTCCCATGATACTTTCCTTCTTTTGGCAACCTAGGCAAAGTTCAGGATTGAACAGAATGACCAATGTCCTGAACAGTAAGCTTTTTAAAAGCAACAATCAATAATTAAAGTCTCAATGAGTCCATGAGGCTGGTATCTTAAAAACCTTTCAACTCTACTAGAAAGCAGTTACCCAAATGGGCATGATGTGTTTTTCTCAAACACTGGTAGTTTACCTCTTTTTAGGTCTGGACCCACTTTATTTTATTTTTTTATATATAATTCATTTATTTATTTTTAGTTTCCAACATTGACTTCCATAAGATTTTGAGTTTTAAATTTTCTCCTCTTCCCTCTCCTTCCTCACCCAAGACAGTGTGAAATCTGATATACTCTACTTATACATTCATATTAAACATATTTTCACATTAGTCATGATATAAAGAAGAGTTAGAACTAATGGGAGGAACCACAAGAAGAAGAAACAAAACAAAATAACAAAAGAAAAGGAGAGCAAATAGCATGTTTCCATCTGCATTCAGACTCCAAAGTTCTTCCTCTGAATGTGGATAGCATTTTCCATCATAAGTCTTTTGGAATTGCCTTAGATCATTGCATTGCTGAGAAGAGCTAAGTCTATCAAAGTCAGTCATCACACAAGATACCTATCCTGAGGCACTCAGGGATCCTGATGTTGGTGCTTGCCTGCTCCACCACCCTGGGGCTCATGATCTTTCCTGGTTTGCTGTGGTGAGGGTTGCAGCTGGCTTGCTGGGATGGCTCCTGTCCTGTCCTGACCCCCCTCCCCCAGAGCAAGACAGGTCTTTCCCGTTAATCCCCCAAGCTTCCTGTGCTACAAGACTGCTGCACCCCATCTTTCTACTGGCTCAACTGTTCCAGAATTTTTCCTGCGATGATAATTTCTGCTCTTTCAGAGGTCTGTAAGGGAGAGTGAGAATGACTTACTTCTTACTCAGCAATCTTGGCTCCCAAAAGTTGTAGACCCACTTTAAATAAGTCTACTTATTTACCTGAACTGTTTGCTATAAAATATTTGAGGTTTCCCCTCCCCACTTAGTAGCAATTCCAGAAGTGTAATTATAGTGCTTTTTGAAGAAAATACTAACAAGAAAAAGAAGTGAAAATAATTTTGAGTAGACATTTTGCTTCCCATATAAATGAGGAGTAAGCAGGAAACTCAGCATGGTACAACTTGGATAAATTCATTCAGCCTCCTTGACAAGTTGGCTTTGTCTCTTCCAGTTCCAAATCTATGAGTCACCTGTGCTAGTAGGAAGTAGACATCATTCTCATTTCCAATGGTACTTGCTTTCTTGTAACATGGGAAGGACAGGTTTACCTTCCAAGTCAATTCTTTACCACCTTTTAAAACAGAAACCATCAAAGGTTTGTGATGTCATTTTATGTGTGTATATACACATACATACCTACACATATACATAGATAAAAATATAAATATACATGTATAATTATCATTTATCTAATAACTGTTCTTCAACTTCAAGAGGCTACTCTGCTTGTAGAATAATCAGTCTCAATCCTTCAAGATACCAGATCCTTCTAAAATCTTTTTTTTCCCTTTAAGGATTAATTATTCTCTTTTTTTGTGATTATTCTCTTTTGTAGTAATAGTTTGACAATCCTTGGCATTTTAAAAACAATTTCTAACCGTATTTGTTTTGCATTTCAGTGTGACTCCTCCTGTTTTATTGTAGTCTTGAATTATTCTTGGAATGTTTGACTTCCCAACATCAACAGACATTGCAGCATCTTTAACAGTAATTTAAGCATTCTCTGTAAGTCTTACATTTTGCTTATTTTTTTGTTGTAATATCTATTCATAAAAACCTCAGAATTAAAAACACAACAAAAGACAGTATTGAAATATGCTGTAGCATGAAATTCTGTCCTTATATAATGGAGAACTAACTAAAGTTAGGGAATCCAACTCAATCTGGTTTAATCTGGTCAAGGTCGGATGTTCTGGGTGGGCACAGTTTGAGTGGAAATACATACAACTGACCATTGCTAACATGAATTGAAACCATATCAACATTACTTCTTGTCCCCGGAGATTTGCACACTATTATCCTTTTCATATAATCATCCCCAACTTAAAGAAAACTATTTATGTCCCTCAGAAGGGGGCACAGTGCTTCAACTTTCATTACTCTTTAAATATTTTTCAGGATTACGGGGCAACCAGGATGCTGAGGGGATCTGGAGCTTTGCCATATGAGGTTCTACAGATGTTTAGCCCAGAGAAGACAGACTATTGATTATACCTTTCTTCAAGTTTTTAAGAAATTATTATGTGGAAGAGATTTTAGAGTTATTCAGGGTAAATACAGAAGAACAAACTAGGGTCGATTAGCGATAGATAAAGGGAGGTAAAGTTTGGTCTTTTTAAGTATTAGAGTCATCTAGCAATTGAATGGGCTTCTTTAAGAGATAGTGAAATGTCCTGTAATAAACATGGTCAAGCAGGAGCCAATAGATCACTTATTAATGATCATAGGATCAGATCTAAAACTGGAAGGGACCTCAGAGGTCATCTAGTCCAACTCCCTCATTTTACAGATGAGGAAACTGAGTTTATAATAGTGATTTGGGCATTGGGTAAATCTTTGGAATACATTAATTCTTGGTCCCCTTTCAACTCTGAGGCTCTAGGAGTATGATAACACTTTGGAGAAGTCCTTATAGGGATTAGGACAAATTCCATTGCAGTTGTCCAGGATCTGTTACAGTTTCTAGTGTTAATTTTGTTAAACTATGTCTTCCAGGGGCCAAATCTGCCAGCTTTTCTGTCTGACTGCCATCTAATTTTCTTTTTCAATTCTGTGTGGAAGCAAGTGGGTCTTTCCAATTTACTTGTGTGGATATCAGGCAAACGCTAAAATAATTATTTTCAGATACGCTTAATTCAACTTCTAATTTCACTGCCTTAGATCAATGCCTTAATCAAAACTCCGGTGGTTCCAAAGAGCTCCTACTTTGCCAGGATAATGGCAAATAATCACTTGAGAGATAGGCTGTGAAGGAACTAGGAGGAATATTCCCACCCATCCATGCACACTGATAGCATGGGCTGACCATGACAAAGCTTTGGGTGGCAGAATGATGTAGTGGACGGAGTGCTTAGTTTTGAGGTTGAAGACCTGGGTTTGAGTCTCTGCTCTGCTGCTTATTTGTATTACCTGGACCAGTTCACACAGCTTTATTGCGCATCTTTTTTTTCATATGTAAAACAAGAGGGTGAGATGAAATTACTTTGAAGGATCTGTTCCAGCTCTAAATATATGATCTTGCAAAAGCATTATTGCAGTTTTAACAGGTTTAATAGATTTAATAGGTTAAAACTGTACAAACACATTGGGGAAATCCCTTATATGAGCCCATGAAACTTATTTAAATTTTTCTTTTTCTTCATTTATGTATAAAATATTGGGGATGATGAATGGTGTACTAGATAGAGTGACAGATAGCAAAAGAGTTAGAAAACTCAGATTTGAGTTCTGCTTGGACCACTAGCTAGTTGTGTGACCTTGCCCAGATCACTTAATCTTGCTTGAATTTTATTTACTCATATGTAAAAAGGGATGGGGGAGTAACTAGATGATCTTTAAGCTATTCATATATGCTTGTTTCAGATTTTAAAATATAGCTTATTTCAAATGAGAGATTGTTTCAAATGTAACCACAACATTTTTGATTATAGAATCACAGATTTAGAGCCCAAAGGGACCTTAGAGGTGATGTTGTTAAAACATCTTATTTAAAGATGAGGAAACTGAGACTGATTGAGTGACTTGCCCAAGTCCATATAGATAGTAATGAGAGATGAGTAAGATAGTAACAAGAAATAAGGAGCCAAACTAAGATCTTCTGACTTTAGAATCTGACATCTTTTCATGCCACTATATTGCTGACAAGAAAGTTTTCCCTGCATGACACTGATTACAATGACTGTTTTTTCAGTGATTTTAATTTCTAATCAGAGCATATTTTTTACATTTACCTTAAATTTTGCCAACTCACCAAAAATAAATGGGGGGAGGGAACACATTATTTGCTATTTGATGACATCTGTCTTGCCCTCTCTTTCCATTGTCACCAGCATAATTTAAACTGCATATTATACTCACCTTGGTTCATTGAAATACTGTTGCTTACCAAATAAAGATTAACCTCCTTATCCTATTCAACATCCTTCCTAATATGACTCCAACTTAAGGCTTTCCAGCTTTATTCTTCACCACTCCCTTCTATGTTCCAGCCAAACTCTATTAAAATCATGCTTTTTTTTTTCTTTCTGCTAGGCAATTGGGGTTAAGTGACTTGCCCAGGGTCACACAGCTGGTACATGTTGTGTGTTGTGTGTCTGAGACTGGATTTGACCTCAGGTCCTGCTGACTTCAAGGCTGGAGCTCTATCCACTGCACCACCTAGCTGCCCCTGATCATGCCATTTTCTAAGAATGCCTTGTGCTTTCTTACAACTGCACCTTTGTTCACATTGCTCCTTAATCGTGCAATGAACTCCTCTCAATCTTTGCCTTTTGGTATACTTCCTGTTCTTCAGACTCCAGTTCAAATGCCACCTCCTCAATGAAATATAGATTTTTAGAAAGCTTCCTCTATCAGGAGTCTAGGCTCTCATGTCTCTTCTACCTCTTAGGTACATAATATTCTCTTCTTTTTCTTATAGTTATTTATATACTTGTTTTTATCTCTCTTATTAAAATGCAGACTCTTTGAGACCAGAAATTGAGCTAAATTTATTTTATTTATTTTTTTTTCTGGCTACTACCCAGTAGAGTGCATTGTAAACAGTTAAATGCTACGTAAACATTTGTTGAATAAAAGAATTCCTTCTCAGCACAGAGAAGTATGGTTCTTAATTGTGGTCCCTCAGGTGGTGGTGATGAGTAGAATGAGGGTCTGCTCTATGATCCACCCTGTTCTGCTTTATGATGGACCACGTCCTAGCACCCTTCTCACTCAGGAAAATGCTTCTGCCTTTGTTGTCTTCTCACCTGGAAGATAGCTGTGTTCTAGCATTACCTTTCTATAATTGGTGAGTTCTTCTCAGAACCTCCTTTTGGGAAAATTTCCAGGCTAACATGTTTACTCCTTTACTCCTCTGCTAGCTCTGCTCCTTACTCTTCAGACTTTTCTGCCACACCCACAGTGTGTGTATCTTCTCTAATCCTCACCCCCTTCCTGACTTTTCAGTTTTCTTTTATATCTTGTCTATCCCTATTAGACTTTGAGATCAGGGACCATCTTTTTGGCTAACAAGTTTATTTCCAGTTCTTAGCACAGTATGTACTACGTAGTTAGTACTTAATAAATGGTTATTTATTTGTCTCCCATGCTTGGGATTTTCTCCCTCCTCATCTCTGCCTCCTGGCTTCCTTCACATCTTAGCTAATGTCCTGCCTTCTACAAGAAGCTTTTCCTGATATTCCATAATACTGGTGCCTTGCCTCTCTTACCCCCAATTTTACCTTGTATGTATCTTTTTTGTACATAATTGTTTACATGTTGCTTTCCCTATTAGGTTGTGAGCTCCTCAAAGGCAGGGGCTGTTTTTTGTTTTGTTTTGTTTTGTTTTTGTTTTTGCTTTTCTCTGAATCCCAAGTACTTAACATAGTAGTGCTTAGCACTTAGTAAGCACTTAATAAATGCTTGTTGTTCCACACAACTCCATCTTCCCCACCTCCAGGAAAATCTTTGGAATATATAGTTCCTTGAAGACATTTGAGCAAACATAGACATGAGGATTTTTAAAAGATTATCCTAGCAGCCATACAAAAGGAAAATTGGAAGTAGGCAAAGGGCACAAAGGTGACAAGACGTTTTAGGAGGCCCTTATAGCAGCCTTAGAATCATATCTACAACTGGAAGCAATCTTATAAGTCACCTAGTTTAATTCCCTCTTCATGCAGGTGAAGAAATTAACTTACCCATAGCTATGATAATGAGGGTGGTTGTGGTGGGCATAGAGAGTAGGTGATGGATGTGAGAGTTGTGCTGGATATATGATTGAGAAGAATTAAAGGGAACCCCAAGATTTCAAACATGAAAGATGGTGAATAGTGGTGCCACCAACAGAAAAATTAAAGCAGGAAGGATGAAAAGGTTTAGATGAAAAGCTCACTTTTTCATGTTGAATTTGAGGGGTTAGTCATTGTTTCATGAGGGATGCATTCAGGCAGTTGGGCCTGAAACCCAGAAAAGAGGGAAGGACTGGAAATAATAGATTTTGAATTCATTTGCATTGAGGTTGTGGTTGAATCCATGAAAGTGGAAAAAATTTCCAAGACAGAGTACAGGGAATGAAGACTGTGTGGTAATTCGTGTTAAAAATAGAAAGGTGGGAGCAGAATGAGGGTGCTACTCTGCTTTTGAAAGTGAAGGAGGAGAAAATATACAGTAAGGAATTGTAGTAGGGGCAGCTAAGTTGCACCATGGATAGAGTGGATAGAGCATACTTCTGAAGCCTTTCAAAGTTTTGTTTTATATTGTTATTATTATAGAAATTATTTTCCTAGCTCTATTCACTTCACTCAGTATCAGTTCATACAGGACTTCATGGATGTCTCTGAAACCCTATATTGTGTCATTTTTCATAGTACAATCATATTCCATCACGTACATACGTCATAGTGTAGTTTAGCCATTCCCTAATAAAGGGGCACCCTCTTAGGTTCCAGTTCTTTGCTTGAAAGAGCTACTATAAAGACTTTTGTACATGTGGATTCTTTTTATATTTATTTATTTTCTCTAGGGTATAGAACTTTTTTGTGGTATAGATGGATCAAAGGGAGCAAATGCTTTATTGACTTTGGGGGTAGAATTTCAGAATGGCTGTACCTAAGGTAGTTTTTCTTTGAGACATAACTTGACCAGAGGACTTAGACTTCAACCACTGAGGTAGGTTGGTAGGTAGGCACCGAGGAAGATAGGGAGGCCTAAGGATAAAAGCCATCTCAGAAGGAGTGAGGAGCACTTCCTTCTGACTTGACACACACTTCTGAATGGTGTGTCTGCATGGCCAATGCAAAAGCAGGAATATTGTGCCCAACAAAATTAATGATGTGGCCATGCTGAATAGACTTCCATAGATAGTTAATAGGTTTCCTCATGTTGGAAGATCTATGACCATCTTTTTTTTTTTTTTAATCTAGTCCCAAACCTAAACCACCAGATTGATTTAAATAAGGCCTATCTTACAACATAATTCAATAGTGTCAAGAGCTGCGGAAAGATGAGAGAAAAAAATGAGCCATTGGTTTTGTTTATTAAAGGTTATAAAGGACCTTTGAGAGAATCATTTCGGTAGAGTCTTGGGGACAGAAGTCAGATTGTAAAGGGGTGAGGAGACAATGGAGGAACAAAGGGTGCACAATATTGTCTCAGAAATGTAGCAGTGAAGAGTGGAAAGAGATAGAATTGTAGGTGAATGAGAGTAATGGGGCCAAGGGAATGAGGGTTTTTTTGGGGGGTGTGAGATTGGGGAGATCTGAGAATGTTTGTAGACATAAGGTCAAGAACCAGTGCAGGAAGAAGAGATTGAAAATCAGGAGCGAGAATGGAGGGCTACTTAATAAGTTTCTTGGAGGATGCAGGATGGAATGTATATAGGGAATAGATTAGTTAGTGAGGATTAGAGAAATGTCTTTGACCTGAGGAAAGGCTTTTTAAGACATGAAAATGACCATGTATGAAACTGTGACTTAGGCTTTCCTAAATTTTCTAGACTTTCTGAGTCAGGTAGATACTTAGAAAGGCCCTTATACATAGGAAATGCTTAATAAATGTTTGTTCAATTGAATGGCACCTGCTCAGTTAACTACTGCAATTCTTGTATTACTAAGGCTATATTTGGAGCTCCCTCAGTGCTTGCTTTCTGTGAGGAGTCAATTAGGATTTGAATCCTAGTAATTACGTATACAGATTTTTTTTTGAAGAGGAAACTTCACAAGTAAAGAGGAATATTCATCTTTTTAAAAATTCAACTGAAAAATAAAAAGATTTAAGGTTTTTTAGGAAGTTTCAAGATAAGTCAACAGTGACAGATGATCATCAAAAAAGCAAATATGATTGTAGGCTGTATTAGTACAATAATGATGTCCAGCATGAAGGAGATGATAATTGCACTGTACCATGGCCTGGCCAAAATATAGTTAGAATATTGTGTTTAGTTTTGGGTACCGCATTTTAAGAAGCAACTTGATAAGTCAGAGTATCTAGAGAAAGTATCTAACAAAATGGTGAGGAGACCATGCTGTAAGAAGATTGGGGGAGGAATTGTGGATGTTTATATAGCTCTTGATACAGTAGGGTACAACTGTACAAAGTGCTTGCTTTTCCCTGAAGTTTTCTGGATCTTTAGTTGACAAAAGGAAATGGAAGTGTGAAGAGGGACATGCTTGAGGACCTACAAAAAGTTACAATCAAGCTAGCTTAAAAGCCTAGGAAGTACTTTTCTTTTTTCTTTCCAAAATATATTTTATTTTGTTAAATATTTCCTAAATACATGTAAAAATATTTACCATTCATTTTTTAAAATTTTGAGTTCCAAATTCTTTCCCTTCTTTCTGCCTCTCTCACATCCATTGGAAAGGCAGGCAATATATTGATTGTACATGGAAAGTTATGCAAAAAAAAGTATTTCCGTATTAGCCATGTTGAAAAAGAGAACAAACACATATACACACAACGAGAAAAATAAAGTAAAAAACAAAAAAAAGGATGCTTCCATCTGTGCTCAGAGTTCAGTAGTTCTCTCTCTGGAAGTGGGCAGTATTTTTCATCATGGGATCTTTGAAATTGTCTTGGATCATAATCTTGGTCAGTATTTTTCAGAGGACAGAGGTTCTGGTTCTTTCCTAGCTCTTATCGCTCTGAGTTTTGATCATGTAGAATACTTTCTGGGGGCAATGGTACTCCCAGTGTATGGCTGCAACATTGAGAGAATACATAAACATCTAACCACGTGGGTGTCCAAGGGACAGCCACCAAAACCCAAACTCAGTTCCTTTACAGCTCAAGTTCTGGGGCAACTATTTTTTTTTTAATTAATTAATTTTTAGTTTTCGGCATTTACTTCCACAAGATTTTAAGTTCCAAATTTTCTCACTATCTCGGCCCTCTCCTACCCCAAGGCAATGTGCATTCTGAATACCTCTTCTCCTAATTTTCCCACACTTCTATCACTCCCCTTCTCTTATTGCTTTTGCATTCTATTTTCCTGTAGGTCAGGATAGACTTCTTTACCTCATTGCTTGTATACCTTATTTCCCAGTTGCATGTAAAAACAATTTTTAACATTTATTTTTAAAACTTTGGGTTCCAAATTTTCTCCCTTCCTCCCTCCCCACCCCATCCTCATTGACAAGGCAAGCATCTTGATACAGGTTATACATGTGTAGTCATTCAAAACACTTCCATAGTAGACATGTTGTGAAAAACTAACTATATTTCCCTTCATCCTAACCCACCCCCTGTTATTCTCTTCTCTCTTTTGACCCTGTCCCTCCTAAGAAATGTTTATTTCTGATTACCCCCTCCCCAACTCTGCCCTCCCTTCTATTATCCCCACCCCCACTCTCTTATCCCCTTACCCCCATTTTCCTCTAGGGTAAGATAGTTTTCCATACCCAATTGAGTGTGTATGTTATTCCCTCCTTAAGCCAAATCCAATGAGAATAAGATTCACTCATTCCCTCTCACCTTCCCCTATTTCCCCTCCACAGTAAAAGCTTTTTCTTGTCTGTTTTATGGGAGATAATTTACCCCATTCTACTTCTCCCTTTTTCCTTCTCCCAGTATAATCTCTCACTCTTTGTTTTATTTTTTAGATATCACCCCTTCATCTTCAACTCACCCTGTGCCCTCTGTCTATCTATCTATCTATGTATACATATATTCTTTTCCCCTCCAACTGCCCTAATACTGACAAAGATCTCATGAGTTACAAATATCATCTTTCCATGTAGAAATGTAAACGGTTCAATCTTAATAAGTCCCTTAGGATTTCTCTTTCCTGTTTACCTCTTCATGCTTCTCTTGAGTCTTTGAAAGTCGAATTTTCTATTCAGCTGTGGTCTTTTCATCAAGAATGCTTGAAAGTCCTCTATTTTACTGAAAGTCCATTTTTTCCCCTGAGGGATTATATTCAATTTTGCTGGGTAGGTGATTTTTGGTTGTAATCCTATCTCCTTTGACCTCTGGAATATTATATTCCAAACCTCCCAGTCCCTTAATGTAGAAGCTGCAAAATCTTGTGTTATCCTAATTGTATTTCCACAAGACTTGAATTGTTTTTTTCTGTCTGTTTGCAATATTTTCTCCTTGACCTAGGAACTCTGGAATTTGGTTATGATATTGCTAGGCGTTTTCCTTTGGGGATCTCTTTCAGGAGGTGATAAGTGGATTCTTTCCATTTCTATTTTACCCTCTGGTTCTAGAATATCAGGACAGTTTTCCTTGATAATTTCTTGAAAGATGATGTCTGGGCTCTTTTTTTGATCATGGCTTTCAGATAGTCTAATAATTTTTAAATGATCTCTCCTGGATCTATTTTCCAGGTCAGTTGTTTTTCCAATGAGATATTTCACATTTTCTTCTATATTTTTTCATTCTTTTGGTTTTGTTTTACAATGTCTTGATTTCTCATAAACTCACTAGCTTCCATTTGCTCCATTCTAATTTTTAAGGAAGTATTTTCTTCAATGAGCTATTGGACTTCCTTTTCCATTTGACCAATTCTACTTTTTAAGGCATTCCTCTCCTCATTGGCTTTTTAGACTTCTTTTGCCATTTGGGTTAGGCTATTTTTTAAGGTGTTATTTTCTTCAGTATTTTTTGGGTCTCCTTTAGCAAGCTGTTGACTTGCTTTTCATGATTTTCTTGCATCAATGTCATTTCTCTTCCCAGTTTTACCTCTACTTTTCTTACTTGCTTCTCAAAATCCTTTTTGAGCTCTTCCTTGACCTGGGACTGATTCCTATTTTTCTTGGAGGCTTTGGATGTAGGAGCTTTGACTTTGTTGTCTTTTTCTGGTTGTATGTTTTGATCTTCTTTGTCACCAAAGAAGGATTCTATGGTGTGACTTTTTTTTTTTTGCACAGTTTGCTCATGTTCCCAGCCAATTACTTGAGTTTTAAACTCTTTTTTAAGGTAGGGGTTTGCTTCCAATGTGGAGAATGTCACAAGCTTCTGGGTTTTATGCAGCTGTTTTCAGAGATAATTCTAGGGACCCACTTTTTTGCAAGGTGGTATGATCAAGGGTGAGGTGTTCACTCCTTACCTGGCCTGCATTACAAGCTCCATCACACCAGTGCTCCTCTTTACCCTGGACTGTCACTCAGAATTGCAACCCAGATCCAAGCACGGGTAAAGCAAGAAAATCCTGCCTCAGCACCAGCAAAGAAATCCCTGCAATCTCCCCCGATCAGCCATTTGATTCCTTCTCTGTGGGCACGTGAGTCTGCGGGTGGGACCGAGCTTCTCTTTCACCTTGGTCACAGACCTTTCCTACTGACCTTCTAAGTTGTCTTTGGTGTGCGTGGGTTGAGAAGTCTGGAAACCGCCACAGCTGCCCACGATTCAGTCCTCTGAGGCCTGCTCCAGGGTTGCTGTGGCCTGGTCTTTCCCTATGCAGCCTGTGTGACCCACGCTGAACTGTGTTCCTCTCCCAGCCCAGTGCAGCAGATCTATTTAATCAACCATCCAGGCTGTCTTGGTCTGGAAATTTGTTTCACTCTGTCTTTTTATGGTTTCTGCTGCTCTAGAATTTGTTTAGAGTCGTTTTTTACAGGTATTTGGAGGGATTTTAGGGAGATCTCAAGTGAGTAACTGCTTTTACTCCATAATCTTGGCTCTGCCTCCTGAGGCAACTATTCTAGCTCTCACTTCCTACAATTACATAATAGAAGCTAGAGAAACATGGGTTCAGGCTCAGAGAACATAGCAAAAGAGAAACTCATCATTCTGGATTCTTGGAAGGGTTTATTTATTCATTTATTAATTCATTTTTTTTCAATTCTTATTGGATTTCTCAAGGGATTCTCTTTAGGTATTATTCAGCTTCCTTGCAGGGTTCCTTGTGGAATATTAAATCTGCATCCATGCTGTCTTTGGCTCTTGGTGCAGATAGTTATGCTAGTTGTTCCAGGGAGGCTGCTAAGAAGCTGATGGGAAGATGAAAGGAGGAAAGGAGTAAAGGGAAGGAAGCCAAGGTCTTAGACTATCCCCCACTAACTCCACCCACTCAAAGCATATCATAAGGCATCATAAACTATCTCTAGGGCATAACCAAATTTTCAGAGCCAACTGGAACACTTCCGTCACGTTGTCACTTTCAGTTCTTCCAATGGTTCGTCAAAGACATCTAAATTGACAAAGGCATATTCATAGTTAGTTGGAATGACCTTGAGAGCAGAATGTTTAAAAATGCACTTTTACAATGATTTTAGAATCTGTGTGCTTCCCTGTTCACTGGGAGAACAAAGAGATATGAAACAAAAGATGGTTAGTGGAACCGATAATTCCCACTTTATTAAAAGCATCTGGGACTTCTCTTTTGTACTCAGATCTTAATGCTCTGCACTTTATTTCCTTCATCATATAGTGAAACATATTTTTCTTTACATAGTGATTTAGTGTGTGTGTGTGTGTGTGTGTGTGTGTGTGTGTGTGTGTGTGTGTG
>NW_020954569.1:35121806-35167153 GCF_900497805.2 Vombatus ursinus | reverse complement strand
TGTGTGTGTGTGTGTGTGTGTGTGTGTGTGTGTGTGTGTGTGTGTGTTTTGTAGAAGAATGACTCCTGGGGAGGGAAGAAGAGATTGGTTTCCAGCATTTAAGAAACATGAGCTGAAAGTGATAAATTATTACTGCAAAATCAGTTTCTCTAGACTTAAACGCAGAAAGCCCTAGGGAGTTTATATAGGTTGTGATGGGTGGAACAGCTGGTGTTAAGTACCCATATAGTGTGAATGAGCTGGTACCTTAAGGCTAAAATAATTTGTAAATTCACACATGCTCTCTCAATTGAGCAAGTCTTGTAAGATTAGAGTGCCACCATCTGGTTGGCCCATATATAACACCTCAAGCAGCTATTCCAAGCCATGTGTTTCCTTTACCCTGGAGAAAGGAAGATCAATGGAGTAAATAATAATAACAATAGAGATGGCATGGGGGAGGCATGATATTTCTTTTCAGTTATTCAAAACATAGTCATGTGTAACAGGTATCAGACTTTTCTGCTTGCCCCCGGAGGGCAGAAGTAGAAGCAATGGCAGAAATTGCAGAGGAGATTTCAGTTCAATATATGTTAACATTTTTGAATATTTAGAGTTATCCAAATGTGGAATGGTCTCTTTTCAGTAGTACTTGTTTGCTTCTTACTTAAGGTGTATGAGCAAAGTTTGGATCACCCCCTCACTGGGAATATTAGAATGTAAACTCCTTGAGATTGAGGATTGTTCAATTCTTTGTACTTATATCTCATAGAGCCAGGCACATAGTGTGTGCTTTATAAGTTCTTGTTGACCTATGGATGTGGAGGAGGGAATAATTACTCAGATGTGAATTGCATTAGATGGCTTTTAAGATTACTTTCAACTCCCTCATTCTATTAGTCCTCTCTACCTATTTGAGTTCTCTTTCCCCCTCCCATTTAATCTCTTGACTCTATTTTCACATTCTGCCACTGGTCAAGATGAAACTCTTTACTGTTTGGAAGGTAAGTATATTTTAGATTCAGCATGATTTTATTTCAGAGACTCTTCTCAAGTCACCATGTTCTTGACGATGAGTCTCTTTTTGGCATCTGACTACTTCATGTTTTGGTAACAGAAAATTTCCATATGTTTCCTATCAAAGATTAATGATTATGTTTAATTTCTTTAGAGCATTAATTAACCCACAGAACACACTGGAGAGTATGTTATTATCTTCAGTTTATAGATGAGAAAAAGACGGAGATTTAGTTACTTAGTTACTAGATTGTATTATCTCTCCAGGCCTAAATTTGGGGATGAACACATTTCTTCAAGATTTACAAAAATGATTACTCCATCTTTATCTAAAAAATATGTTGATGACTTGGAAAAAAAGCAAAAAAAAAATATGCTTAGAACCATATGATTTTAGAAGCAAAAAGGGGAAACAGAGATCATTTAATATCACACCCTAACTTTAGAAAGGAAAATGTATTGAGGAAATGAGTTCCCACGTCACATAGCTAAGTAGTAGAGCTGTATCCAGAATGTATGTGTCCTTATTCTCTATCCAGTGTTCTTTACACTACAATTTGTTTCTTTAGGAATAATGATCATTTATGCTTTATGCAAATTCTAGGTGAATCAAACCTGGCCCATAATTTTCAAGCCAAAAAATAGTTTTGTTTGTCTTAGTGGGAATTGTGGGGAGGAGACAGAGATATTTACAAATGTCAACTCACAATTCAAATTCAACAAATTCTTATAATGATAAGAGCTAACATTTATATAGGCTTACTCTGTGCCAGGCACTGTACTAAATACTTTACAATTATTATTTCATTTGATCCTCACAATCTGGCAGGTAAGCACTATGCCCATTTTACAGATGAAGAAACTGAGGCAAACAGATTTCAACCCAGGTCTTTCATTTATTTATTTATTTATTTTTTAGTGAGGCAATCAGGGTTAAGTGACTTGCCCAAGGTCACACAGCAAGTACGTGTCAAGTGTTTGGTCTGAGGCCGGATTTGAACTCAGGTCCTCCTGACTCCAAGACTGGAGCTCTATCTACTGTGCCACCTAGCTGCCCCGCAGGTGTTTTTGACACTAGGCCCTGTTCTCTATCTACCACACTATTTAGCTGCAACCTTTTTTAAATATTTAAAGTAAAAATAACAGCTAAGTGAAACTATATAGTTTGTCCTTCCAACAATATGCTATACTCTGGGCATCCACTTGGTCTTTTCTATGTAGATAGTTAGACCATCCTCTTTTCAGGGATTGCTAATCTCATCTATTGTTTCAGAGATTGATACAATTAGCAGAATATCATCCACTTACAGGAGAACCTGGAAGAACTCTTCACATGTAGAGAATTGTTCTTTGACCTGGACTCTCTGCTGAATCTCCTCCATAACTGTGGTAAATATTCTGCCAAGAATGTGTTGCCCTGTTTTATTCCTCACCTGATATTCATAATCACAGGACTGATAAACCAGATTATCTCTGTGTACAGAATTGAACAGAAGAGAGATAGTGGTCTAGATTCCCTTTGTGAAATGACTCCAAGTTGCTTTCTGAAACAAAGGCCCATTTTAATGTCATTAGTCTGCTGATGTCATATGTCTATAAATCATGGTACATAGCAATCAATGAAGAAAGACAATGGAGAATGACTTGGTGGTTATGAGCAGATCACAAGTTCTACACCATGTATGATCAAGAAAGGAGGTAGCCTGGCCATGTGGTGACAGTGAAAGACAATAGTTAGACAATCTGTGTGTTGCCGTTATTATTTTCAGGATATTAAGAGAAAGTGAGACAGATACCCACCTCATTTCATGCATATCCTGTATTATACTTTTGGAAGGGCACCGAACAGCTCTGAAGAGCATGGACAGACATAAATGGTTTGAGTCATTGAGTCATATGATTAGAAGGAATTGGGAGGAATGAGATCATAGATTAATTTATGCAAGGCAAGGTACTAGGTTGTGGGGTTCCAAGGGCAGACTCAACATTTTTCCTGTCTTTAAAATTTAAAATCTGTATGAGACATAGTACAGATTCCCAAAAGAAAAGTACACCTTGAGTAAAGACTATGGATGAAACCTGAAATTTCTTCTCTCCAATATTACATTCTCTTCCAACTAAGAGTACAGAATCTGTCTTTGAAGCTTGGGGTGCTGGATGATTAAAAACACAAAACCACAACAAAACATGCTGAGGAATTTTCTTGAAACATCCCTGGCCTACCCATGGGCCATGTATGTACAGAACTTGCAGTACACCATAATCTTCTGAGAATTAAAGATTTGGAGAATTAGAGAAAGAGGGACCTCACTGATTATCTAATCCATCTCACTTCTTTTTACAAGGAAACTGAGACCCAGAGAGGTTAAATGATTGCTCAAGGTCACATGGATTATTCAAAGTAGGGCTCTGAATCCAATCTAGGTTTTGTTACTTGTTTTTTACTTAAAATACAATGTTCATATCACCCTATCATGCTCCTTCTGGTTGCTTTGATTTTAATCATCTATTTCTACTTAAAAAGAGAACCCAGCAGTCTAATTTAAGATAAGCAAATATTTTTAATTGACTTTCATGTAGAAAAGAGAGAATTCTCCTAATGTAGTATGTATTTAGGTAAAATGGCATATGTGCCACTCATAGGAGTATTGAATCAGTGATACTAACAGGTTTGCTACATATTTATAATACTATATCTGGGCAAGTCACCATATACTACACTAAGTCCTGAGTTATCTACTCAAGTAACTTTACAGATCCAAGCAGGACCTCTTACCTCCAGGTTCTGCATCCTTTTGAGGCCCTCCACAAAGCGTGAATGGGAAGGTGAGAATGAGAAGAACCTACCTTTTGGCTTTCAATGCTGTTCTAGCATTTTCTCTAATCTAAGGGTCTGATTTAATGCCAACAGAATTTATATTATCATGACTTCTTTTCTGCTCCATTCATAACAATCTTGCTCTTTCCCCCAATTTCTTGTGACCTTGAAGGATTACTCATCCATTTATAGATTATAGCTCATTTATTAAGCAAAATAAACACGTAACAGGTACAAAGTTAAAACCCACCAAACCTTGAGGAAGCCACAGCAACTGGTGTTTGGGTTTGAACTTTCCAACTTGCCCACTTATATTCTTGAGCTTTACCTCTTGATGTCACTGAAATGATTGCTCATGAAAGGACTATATCTAGCAGTGCTTTACAAGATTGTTGGGGTTGAGGTTCTTGGCTCATCTCTAAGCCTAATTTTTTTTTCATTCTGTCTCACTGCATGGCTAGGAAAAATTGTCCACTCCAATGCACAATTTTAGGACAGCAATCACTTTCTGGTCAATCAGCAATTGTCGTTTTTTGTCCTAGGCTTCAGTGAGCAGGTCACTAGGAAATACAAGATGAATCATTTTCTCAATGTCTTTTTTATCGTTGTTCAGTCATTCAGTCATGTCCAACTCTTCATGATCCCTTGGTCCATAGCACGCCAGGCCCTTCCATCCTCCACTGCCTCTCAAAGTCTATCCAAGTTCATGTCTGTTGTTTCCATGACAAGATCTATCCATCTCTGCCCTCCTCTTTTCCTTTTGCCTTCAATCTTTCCCCAACATCCATTTTTTGTTCAATGAGTCCTATCTTCTCATTATGTGGCCAAAGTAAGCTTCAACTTGATTTGACCTCCAAACTTGTATTAATTTCTCTAAGTATTGACTGATTTGAACTCTTTGCTGTCCAAGAAACTCTTAAAAGTCTTCTCTAGAACCAAAATTCAAAAGTGTTGATTCTGTGATATTCACTTTTCCTTATACTTCAACTGTTACAACCATATATTGCTACTGGGAAAAATATTAGCTTTGATTATGTAAATTTTTGTTGGTAAAGTGAAGTCACTGCTTTTTAATATGCTGTCCAGATTTGCCATAGCATCTTTTAATCTCATGGATGAAGTTGCCACCTGCAGTGATCTGTGAGCCCAAGGATATAAAATCTGACAGTGCTTCCATTTTTTCTCCCTCTATTTGCCAGGAAGTGATGGGACTAGTTGCCAAGATCTTAGTTGTTGGTTTTGTTTTTTTTGATGTTAAGCTTCAAGCTAGCTTTTACATATTCTTCTTTCATCCACATTAAGCAGCTTCTTAATTCCTTTTCACTTTCTTCCATCAGTATGGTATCATCTGAATATCTGAGATTGTTGATATTTCTCCTAGGCAACCTTAATTGTAGCTTTCGATTCATCCAGGCTGGCATTTCACATTATGTACTCTGTCTAGAAGTTAAATAAATAAGGTGACAACACATAGTCTTGTCGTACTCTTTTTCCATTCTTAAACCAATCAAATGTTCCATGTTCGATTCTAATTGTTGCTTCTTGGCCCCCATACTGGTTCTTCAGGAGACAAGTAAGATGATCTAGAAGTCCCATCTCTTTGAGGACTTGCCTCATTTTGTTGTGATCCACACAGTCAAAGGCTTTAGTAAAATCAATTATGCAGAAGTCCTTTTTTCTTCCTGGAACTTCCTTCTTTCTCCACAATCCAGTGGATGTTGACAATTTGGTCTCTGGTTCCTCTGCCTCTTTGAAAATCTGCCTGTTCTTCTGATAATTCTCAGTACGCATTTTGCTGAAGTTTCACTTGCAGAATCTTAAGCATATCTTCACTGGCATGTGAAATGGGCATAATTGTTTGGCAATTTGAACATTCCTTGCCCTTCTTTAGGATTGGGATGTAAACTGATCTTTTCTAATCCAGTGGCCGCTGTTGAATTTCATAATTTGTTGGCATTTTGAGCGTAGCACTTTAACAGCATCATCTTTCAGGGTTTTAAATAGCTGAGCTAGAATTTCATCACCTCCACTAGCCTTATTTTTAGCAATGTTTCTTAAGGCCCACTTGACTTCGTTCTCCAGGATGCCTGGTTCTAGATCAGTAACCACAGATTGTGGTTGTCTTGGATGTTACGATCTTTCATGTATAGTTCTTTTGTGTATTTTTCTACCTCTTCTTAATCTCTTTTGCCTCTGTTAAATCCCTACCATTTTTGTCTTTTATTACACCATTTTTGCACGGAACTTTCCCTTGATATCTCTAATTTTCTTGAAGAGATCTTTTGTCTCTTCCATTCTATTGTTTTCTTCTCCTCCTCCTCCTTCTTCTTCTCCTTCTTCTTCTTCTCCTTCTTCTTCTACTTCTCATTGCTCATTTAAAAAAAACTTTCTTATGTCTCCTTGCTATTCTCTGGAATTCTGCATTCAGTTGGGTATATCCTTCCTTATCCCTTTCCTTCTTTCCTCAGCTATTTGTAAAGCTTTGTTAGACAGCCATTATGTTTTCTTGCTCTTTTTCTTTGGAATTTTTTTTTGTTGCTGTCTCCTGCACAATATTACAAGCATCTGTCAATAGTTTTTCAGGCACTCTATCTACCAGATCTAATTCCTTATTTCTATTGATCGCCTCTATTTCATATTCATAAGGGATGTTATTTAGGTCATACCTATATAGTCTGCTGGTTTTCCCTATTTTCTTCAATTTATGTTTGAATTTTGCAATAAGAAGCTCATGACCTGGGCCACAGTCAGCTCTAGCTCTTGTTTTAACTGATTGTATATAGCTCCTTCACCTTTGGTTGCAAAACATATAACCAATCTGATTCCTATATTAACCATCTGGTGATCTCTATGTGTAGAGTCCCCTTTTGGGGTTTTTGAAAAAGACTGTGTCTTTTTGCAATGTCTTTTTACAGGAACCGTTAGCTCATATCCTGCTCTGGGGAACCCCTTCCTTTTTTTGCTGGCCTTCTGAATATCTGGGATTTCCTAGTGCTCTGGGAAGGTCTACAGTGGGGATGAGAGGTACTCAATACTAAACAGCAATCACACTCTAAGAAGATATGGAACCCCCCTGGATGGAGAGAGAGTGTCTAAGTCAAAAGAGACCAGAAGCTTTGCTTCATTTCTTTTAAAATTCTCTCAGTGCTATGACATTTGTTCAACTTGTGTTACACAGTTTACTGTAATCCCCAGAGAATCCTCAGCAACTCATTCCTCATATCTTTGTTGCCTCGAGATATAGATAGTATGATAGGAAAACTTTGGGCACCTGTAGCCTCCCAAGAGTCTGAGTTACAGGTGCTATTATCAGGATAGTGATATTAGGTAGAGACTTAATCTTGACTTGAGCGTAAAATTATTGGAGTATTGGAGCAGCTATATGTTAAGAAGTGTTAAGTGCTTTTTTAAAGTTCTCTACCATCCACATTTGAGGCTTCACAGTTTATTCATTTTAACTGCAGATGTATAAATAATAGTTGCAAGCATGAGTGAAGTTGTTAGATACATCTATTTCATGAATGTGTAAAAGAAAAAAAATCTGAGTAATTAAATTATTTGTGAATTGGACAAGTAGGCTTTTATCTGTAGTCTTATCCAAGTTCACATACATCTATTGTTGTCAATACATCTGCCACTCATTCCTTCAAGGCATTGTGCTGTTTTGCTTTGATGTGTTTAATTGAAATAAATCTATACTTTGAATGGTGATTGCTCATTGTAGTGAGTGTGTTATCAGTTTCACCCCAGATAGTTGCTTTTTAAAATTTATTTTTGTAAGAAATATTTCTTTTTACTTGGTTGGTGTATATAATAAGCTTATATTTCATTGTTCCTTATAGAAAAGTTTGAAGTTTTTCAGTAGTTATTTCCTGGGTTTTTTCCTCTTTTCAGTTTTTATTTAACTTTGAAGAATGGCTAGTAGGCCAAAGGACTGGGCTATCATGCCTAATCCCTGATCTCTTCCAAGGTATGTTGTTTGGACTGGGTTTTGTCCTGGAGGATACTAACTTCTAATGATAATGGGACTACATTCTCTAAACCACCCTTTTTAGCTTCTTATGTCCCTTACTCTGATGCCCTGGGAACAATTTTACCTTTATATTTGCCCTACAGAATTTCTCAAAAGGGAGGACAGAGCTAAAAAGGGTATCAATGTAAAATATGAACAAGATGTGGAACAGGTAATTTATTCTTAAATATACAAAATTATAAATACAAACATACATTTGACTGAAAGTATGTTAAAACAGGATTTGACAATTTAACTAATAACTTTCGTTATATCTGCTGCAGGTTGATACTTAAACCTCATCAGGACATAAATTAGTATATAAGAATGATAGTTCAGTATTTTATGTTTTACATCAATTTGGCACCCCCCAAAGAACTACCAGAACATATTTTCTGATGAAACACAGAGACTTGAACCAATACTGTTACCTGGGACCATCCTCACCAATGTAGAAGATTCATTTACATCCAGCCAACTTCAACCCAGTGGGACCCAAAACGTCTAGGCCTCTCAAACTCACAAGGCCACCTCTAAGTCTGAACAAGTTAATCTCACTGTACTCACTTGATAAAAATCAGGAAAGAAGAAAACACAAAAAAATCAGCCCAAACCATGCTTTGGCTGTCATTTGCTCATGGTCACATATAGGCCAAGCTCAGAGGATGGGTCAATTTGTTCTTTCCCACCCAGCTTGAAACCATCCTGCAAGATTCGTGATAATAAAGGAACTGAGGGTGAGCCACTTCCTTTAAATACTGAGTCACCAGTCCTTCTGCATCTGAGTCAGCCAATCAGAGTACCCATCATCGTATCAAAGTGCATTTCCTTTCCTCAGTGCTGAGTAACATATGAATAGAAGCATGCCCCTCAGAATTTCCAGGTAATTACCTAGAATCAGTAATGGCAACTGGGTGTGCTTGATGAGATAGCCCTTAGTACACTTGTAATTTTCCATAATTACAATAATGATGGAAAAAGAAAATCTTTACTTACTGGAAGAGTGAATTTTGTGAATTTATTGCCTCCTTTCAGGTATTTACCACCTACTTTTTAATGATTGCTTTGATTTGGGCCTCTTCATCTTGCTGAAAGGTAGTAAAAGGACTTGTGGGTCAGGATTTGGTAGTTGTCTTAGCCAATTTGCATTTTGAATGTTCTTTCTGTCTCAGGCTAAGAAACTTGTCTGTCAAACTTATCCACAGATAAAAAAAGAAAGGCTAAATATAGGCTTTTTGGAAGTTGTAGCTAGAAGTTTACTAGATTATGGATTATAGCAGGGTCAGAACATATTTAGAAGTACAGAGTCTTTGATGTTTATACTTTCCTCAGGGCCAATAGATGTTTTATTTTTTTTTTTTTTAAGATTCAGTTCAACTGAATTCAGCAAACATTTATTGCTCTGTAATGCATTGTTCCAGGTGCTGGAGGAGATAATAAGATAGGCATTTAGTAGCAAATGCTCAATTAATGTGGTAAATGTTACCACAGTGCCACTAAAAAAATGAAATTAAATGTGGTCCTACATTCATAGAACTTTGCATCTAATAAGATGAACATAAAGTTCCATGGATAATTTCATATACATGTATATATATGTATATGCACACACGTATATGTATATGTATATATACACGTATGTGTGTGTATGTGTGTATGTTGAACAAAATTATATTCATAAATGTGCCCTAAGTTTGAGGAACTAATTTCAGAGGTTGGAGAATTTATGAGTTTCTCCTACCCATTCTCCAAAATTGTGACTAAAAGTGAAAGTAAAGAAAAAAAATAACACACATATTTATACATATGTGTATGCATATGTATATATGTACATGTAATTGAAGAATGTGACAGAGTCAGCCAAGGCCCTATATGATGGATAAGGGTACTGAAATGAGACTAACTCTGATATTCTTACCAAGCCTGTGATAAGTCTTCATGCTTCTTCGACTATGGTGGGGAAGTTGTCAGTAAGGAATCTTTGGCAACAATACATGTTATGACTGTTTTGTTCTTGTTGATGTAAAGAAAAAGCTTTACTTCTGATAATGTAGTCAGAAAACGATTGCTTTCGACCTGTCCCTGAAGGTATTAGAGATGTTGATTGGTTGGGATACAACTGGTTGACCTTGAAGACAGTCCTTCCTAAATCATGGTTAGCCTTTTGGGCAGCCTGATTTTGATAAACATTTGGCAACTCTAAGAAGTAGATGTTATCTCAAGGTGGGCATCTTTCCCAGTTCAATTCTAATAATTATTCTCAGTGACCTTGAAGAAGTTATCATTGATCAGATCATAGTATAGAGGACAAAATCTATGTAGTAAGGATTCTCATAAAAGTTATAAAGGAGTAAAAAAAATATTAAAATTAAATAGGCAAACTCAGAGGTCCCAAGCAGTTTTGATATCATTAAAGAAACCTAGCAGCTTTATTTAACATGGAGTTGAGTCAGGAAATTCATACATAAGTGATGCCTTGAACTGTGAAGTTGGCTTCAGAAGTCAAATAAGATGTTGCCAAAAAAAAAGTCACCCTCAAAGGGAGGTAGCCATAAGATAAGAGGAAAAAATAAATTTTGAGAGGGATTTTTGAGTGAATTTTTGAAAGCATGGAAAAACCTGGTTGATGACTACTGTTAAATCCTGCTGTGCACTGTGTTATAATTTTAATTGACTTGACAAAATTTTTGGACCTTGTACTATGAAGTCATGATTACTGGGAACTCCCAGTGAGGAAATCTCACCAGCCAATTCAGATAAATACCTTCTTATCATCTTAAGAGTTACCATTTAACTGGCATAATTGGTTAAATATTTTGTTGAGTAAAGGCAGTCCAAGATAATAATTTTCACAGAACAAGGTGAACAGAAAATATCATAACTCCCAGATAGCCCATTTCTGGTAGCTGATTTAAAAGGCAAGCCAATAGACAGAGGCCATGAGACACCAGGAAAGTTACATAACTTCTCAATACTCATATAACATTCTGATCCTAAGTTGTAGAACAGCTTCCTCTCTGCACTGGTAGAGAGTATTTCTTCACTAAGAATTCCCATATCAAAAAAAACCTTGGATTCTATAGTAAGTACTTAGCATAGTGCTTATCATATAGTAAGTGTTTAATAAATACTTGAGCCCTTCCATCCATGCCCCCCACCCCCACTTCTAAATAAAGATGGAGAGATGTGGCCTAGAAGATTGTACCATTGATGATTTTAGAATGGATTAGGTTGCCCAGACTCGAAGAAGTCATTATTGGTTCTTTGTCATCTTGGAAGGAGATAACAAGGGAGGGTATATCAGAGATCTGTTTTTGGCTCTCTGTTTATACATTATCAGTGATATAGATATTGTTATAGATGATATGCTGACCAAAATTCCAAATGATAAAAAGCTAACAAACTGGATGTGAAAGGAAAGGTCCTACAATATTGTAACAATTACACTATTGGGCTGAATCCAATAAGATGAAATTTAAAGTCTTACACTTGAGTTCAAACAATTGAATTCATAAAGACAAACTGAAGGAGGTGGGGCTAGATAGTTTTCTAAAAGAGATCTGGAAGTTTTAGTGGACTTGAAGCCCAATATATGAATTAACAGTGTGACCTAGCAGCCAAAAAAAGATAATGCAATATTGTTCTGCATCAAAGTAATAGATATAGGGCTATGGAAGACATTAGAGCTCATCTAGTCTTATTTTCAGATAGTTTAAGTTACTTTCCTATAGTCTCACAGTAGTAACTAACAAAGCTGGGATTTGAACCTAGGCTCTCTGACTCCAAATAACAATTCCCTTTCCAAATGAAAACATTGAAGTTTTATATATGTATACATATACATGTACATGTATATGTACATAAAACATATGTATATATATATACACACACATATATATATATATATATAATTCTTTATTAAGCTGGGCCTTCTCCTTCATTTGTTTGTGTTTTCATTGACTGTAACTTCAGTGTGAGTCAAGAGAGTGATACATCAGCAACTGAAACTAATATGACCTATCCCTTACCTTTTCAATGAGTGGAGAAGGGGCTGAAAGGAAAGAAGAAAATTTGGAACTCAAAATTTTAAAAAATGTAAAATAAAAAATAAATTTTAAAAAGAAACTAATATCTTAGGTTCCATTATTTATTTTTTAATTAATTTATTTTGATTTATCAATAATCACTTCCATAAGCTTTTGAGTTTTAAATTTTTCTCTCCCTTCTTCCCTACCTCCTTCCCCAAGGTGGTGCACAATCTGATATAGGCTATACATATACGTTCCTATTAAACACGTTCACATTAGTGATGTTGTAAGTAAGAATTAGAACCAATAGGAGGAGGTTCCATTATTTCTAGTAATAACCTATCTAAATCATGCTTTAAGGTTTAAAAATACTTTAAATACATCATATTTCATCATATTCATTGCACCAAAGTACTCCTACAATGTTACTAATGAATGATCTGAATTACTGTTTTTAATTAGTTGTTAAAACTCAGTTAGTTGCCAAATCAAATGGCCTTTTCTTAGTCCTCATTCACCTCAATCTCTCTGCAGCCCCTGATATTGTTGATCACCATCTCCTCTATGATACTTTCTTCTCTCTAGGTTTTTGAAATATTGCTCTCTCTTGGTTCTCCTCCTACTTATATGACAGCTTTTCTCGCCTTCCTCTGTATCCTCATTCATAACACTCCCTCTCAAAGTAGGTATCCCATAGGGTTCTACACTCAGGCCCTCTTCTCCTTTTATATTACTTCACTGATGATCTCATCAACTCCCATGAATTTAATTAACATCACTATGCTGGTGATGATCAAGTCTATCTATCCTGCCCCAGTCTTTTTGCTAACCTCTAATCTTGCATTTCTAACTACCTTTCAGACGACTCAAACTGGGTGTCCAGTAGACACATTAAGCTATACAGGTTCAAAACACAACTCATTGTCTTTCCCCCTAAGCCTTTCCTCTTCTCCTACCTTCCCTTTTTCTTTCTTTTTTTTTTTGTTTTTAGCGAGGCAGTCGGGGTTAAGTGACTTGCCCAAGGTCACACAGCTAGTACGTGTCAAGTGTTTGGTCTGAGGCCGGATTTGAACTCAGGTCCTTCTGACTTTAGGGCCGGTGCTTTATCCACTGCTCCACCTAGCTGCCCCTACCTTCTCTTTTTTCTATAAAGGGCAACCATCCTCCCAGCCCCTTAAGCTCAGAACCTAGGAGTCATCCTCAACTCCTCACTATCTGTTGCCCTGCCCCCCCAACCCTGTCTCTATATCCAACATGTTGCCAAAGCCTGTTGACTTCACTTCTTCAGCATCTCTCAAATATATCCCTTTCCCTCCTCATACTGCCACTATTCTGCTAAAAGCCCTAATCACTTCCTATGTGGACTATTGTACTGGCTGCTGGTGGATCTGCCTGTTCCAAGCCTCTCCCCATTCTAATTCATCCAGAATTCATTCTCCAAAGTGATTTTCCTAAAGTGCAGCTTCAACCATGTTATCCTCCTACTCAATAAACTCCAGTGGCTCCTTGTGGCCTCCAGGATCAAGTACAAAATTTGTTTAGTGTTCAAAATCCTTTATAACCTCCCTTTACCTCCCATACATATACACCATTCCAAGTTTCATACACCTTAATTGTTTGTCCAGTGACATTGCCCTCCTTGCTGTTCCTCAACATGCCCTCTCTCAGTTGTGGGCATTTTTTTTCCTGACTGTCTTCTATACCTGGAATGCTCTCTGTCTTAATCATTGCCTACCTGCTTTCCTGGATTTATTCAAGCCCTAACTAAAATCCCATCTTCTATAGGAAGCCTTCCCCAACCACTCATAATTCCAGTGCCTTTTCTTTGTTAGTTAATTCCTATTTATTCTCTATGTGGTTTGCTTTGCTTTTCTCCCACATTAGATTATAATCTCCTCAAGGACAGGGACTGTCTCTAGTCTCTTTTTTGTATGACCACTGCTTAGCACAGTGCCTGGCACATAGTAATATCAGGACCCCCACCACAAGACCACTCCTCTTTTTACTTCTCTCTTTTCTTACTATTAGTATACACCTAGTTTTCCAGGGCTAAGGCCCAGTAAGCAAGCTGTGCCCTGAGCTTGGCATAACAACAGTTCTTTGTGCTCTCCCTCTAGATGAACTCTGCAGCAGCTAAATCACAGAATTAGCTCAAGCCAGCCCCTAGTGGTCCCTGAGTTCGGACAAGCACCCACAGGAACCACATTCAGGTCACAAAGAGCCCTGCTATGAATAAGTTTTTTTGTCAATACGCAAAATTGCCTCGTTGTTGTTATACCTCACTACTGTGTTTATGCCTCATTGCCTGGCTCTTTGTCTAGCCACACATGTATGTATCAAGGCTTAGCCTTGTTGACTCTGGTCTCTTTAGTTTTATAGGAGACCCTGGTGTGAATGTCTAGTTTCCCTCTTCCAATGGAATAAAGAAAGCTTTTAGCCTATAACCTCTGTGAGCTCTTCGGTTTTGTTTTATTTTTCAGAGTTAACTGTTGTTATAAAGCTTTTTTTTTTTTTTTGCTAGGCAATTAGGGTTAAGTGACTTGCCCAGGGTCACACAGCTATTGAGTATCACGTGTCTGAGGCCAGATTTGATCTCAGGCCGGTGCCCTATGTTCTGCATTACCTAACTGACCCTATTATAGAGCTTTTGCTACAGCCTTTGTAGTACTTTGGTCAGAGTTGACAGTTGGTAGAATAACCTCTGTGGCTCTTTGGTTATTTTATTTTATTTTCAGAGTTAGCAGTTGGTACATAACTTCTGTGACTTTTCGGTTATGTATTTTCAGGGGTTTTACAGTAGCCATTAATAAATGTTTATTAACTAATTGCTTGATAATATTTCATTGATCCTAGTGTCTGCACACATGTTGTCTATCCCACACCTAACTCCTTACCCAGGGTGCACTCCTTCTTCGTTGATACTTCTTAAAATATTTAGTTTTCTTCAAAACTCAGCTGAAATGCTGCCTCTTGAATGAGATCTTTCTTCATTTTCCAGTTGGCAAAGTTTCCTCCTAAAATTAACATGTATTTTTTTGCATATATGTTTTTCCCCGGGAAGTTAAAAAATCCTTGAAAGTAAGGATTATTTTATTTTTGTCTTTGTATTTGTATCTCCTAACACAGTGCTTAGAACATGTTAAGTATTTTATAAATACTTGTCAACTGATGGATTAATCCTACTGGCATCCTTATAAGGTAGGAAGTTGAAAGGGGGAAGGGAAAAAAGGCAATAAACATTTACTGGCATCTACTATGTGCCAAGAACTGTTTTAAGAGCTTTTTACAAATATTATCTCATTTGATCCTAACAACATTCCTGAAAGATAGGTGCTATTACTATCTCCAATTTTGAGTTGAGGAAACTGAGGCAAGCAGAGGTGAAGTGACTTGTTCAGTAGCATGCTGCTATTAAGTGTCTTAGGTCTGATTAAAACTCAGATACCTGACTCTAGCCCCAGCACATTATCCACTGTGCTACCAGCTGCCTCCATTAAATTATCCCTATTTTAGAGTGGAGGTAACTGAGGCCAAGGTTAAATGACTTGCAGAAGGTCAAATACCTAATAGATGTCTAAAGCAAGATTTGAACTCAGGTCTTCCCAATTTCAAATGCAGCACTCTATCTTCTGTGAAAACTAGCTACTTAAATATTATCACTTACATTTTGCAGATGAGGAAATTGAGGCTCAGTGAGAAGTCAAGTGAATGAAGTTTGCAGAAGAAAAGTTTAAGGGGGACAGAATAGCCCTCATTAAGCATTTGAAGAGCTGTCATGTTGAACATGAATTGTATTTATTCTACTTGGCCTCAAGAGTGTGAAAATTAGTGCAACCAAAACTAGTGTAAAAGAGTGCAACCACGAACTGTGGTTGGAAGTTGAACAAAAAAGTTTTAGGTTTGATGTAAAGTGATATTTTCTGATGAATAGCAATACCCAAAAGGAGAATGGACTTTAGAGGGGTAGTCTGTTTCCCCTCACTATTCATTTTCAAAGAAATATACATTGACCAAAGGGGGAAGATGCATGAGAATAAATAGTCTCTGAGATCCTTTCCAACTCTATGTGTTTGTGACTTTGTCCCTTGTCTAAGGCCCCATAGCTATCAAGCAGCAAGAAGAACCAGTACTTGAACTCAAGTCTTTTGGCTTCAAATTCAATGCTCATTCTGTCAAGATGCTTTCCAGGAGAGTATTCTTTACAAAGTAAGTCATAATCCTAGCTAACTACAATTAGGTCAAATGATATTTGAAGAATTTTTGTGCAATTCTGGGCAACCCATTTGAAGAGAGACATTGATGTCAATAGGGGATCCAGTGAATGACAACCATGGTGGAGAGGTCACATGGAACCATGTATTATGAAGGAACAATTGAAGAAGCTAGAGATGCTTATAGAAGAGAAAGCTCTCTCTCTCTCTTTCTCTCTCTCTCTCTCTCTCTCTGGATTTACTGAAATGAAAGTTATCTGCAAATATTTGAAAGATTGTCATGTAAAATATGAATTAAATTTAATTAATTAGTAACTTTAAATTTATTATTATTTAATTTAAATTAATTATTATTTAATTAATAATACAATGAAATCCAGAGAATTTTACTTAATGTGTGGAAGATATGGAGATGTAGATAAACTTGCTTCATCATATGAAGACTTTACCAACAATTAGTATTATTTAATAAGAGAATACATTACCCTTTATGAGATTGTCAATGTTCCTAATTTCCTAATCACTGCTGGTATCAAGGAAAGTTTAGATTATTTTTATCAGGGATGTTGTAGATAGGGGATTCCTGGATTGAGTAGGAGGTTGGATCTGATGCTCTCTAAGTATCTTCTACCTCAAAGCCTTTCTGCCTCTTAGATTCTCTTATTCTAAGATCTCAGTGCATAGATTTAATAAAAAAGTATTTTTGACTGGCTAATTGATTCTCTTTGTCTTCATATATAGATTGTACAAATCATCTTTGTAAAATGGCCTTGTTATTTAATTTACAACTCCTTCAAACATAGAATAGCTGCTGAATGAACTTAGCTGCATTTTCTTTCTCTTTCTCCTCCTGATAGATTCTAATGAAAGAATTTCAATTTCAATGTAACAAAGCACCATTTTGATGTGAGGTCTTAATTTTCTATATCCCATAACTATACTTTTTAATGTGGTAAATAAGAGGCCATGAAGCTCGAACAGGTTTGCTATCAAGGGGGTTGTTGAAAAGTTATAGGGATGGATGGGAGAAATAGGAGTTGAGGGAATAGAAGTAGGAGATGATGGAGATTTTAAGATCAAGGTGCCCAAGAAAAAAGCAACAAAATTCTGCATAGGAGTTCTCTTCCCTTTGTCTTAGGAATACTCTCACTGCACACATTAAGTTGTTCCTCCTCCTTTTAAAGAGTCTCCAAGCAATATTATTTCAAGTTTAATTTAGTCTTGACAATTTTGTTTTCATTTGCTTCAGAATTTTATACAACACGTGAAATAATTAGAAACACACTGGGCAGCAGGGACAGTACTAGAAAAGCAAAGAGGAACTACTTGCATAATACCTGAGGAGATTGAGAATTTCAGTAAAGGGTTTGTCTTTTATTCCCAGATTAGTATTATTTTCCTCCTTCTCACCCTAAATTAGCTTCTTTCTACATGTTGTTTCCTGCTTATTCTTCATCTTTTTTTTAAATCTATTGTTTTTGTTCTTTCCCTTGACCTTCTACCTTCCCTTTTAGTTCTTCCAGACAAGCCAAGCCCCATCCACATTTTCTAACCTGACCTCTTTTTCTTAGTCTCTATCAAAGATGAGAGCATTATCTTACCTCTTCTACTGTTTCCAGTGAATATCTGCTCATTATCATGATCAGTAAACACATATTGATTTAAACATATCTCAAAGTAAAAATAAAGAAAAAGAAAAAGAAAAACAAAACAATATGTTCTAGAAAGTCATATGCTAATCTCTGTAAAATTATTTTCAATATGATTTATTATTATATTCAAATATCATGATGTGATTTAACACATCCAGTCTGGTGTTGTGGAACTTCCAATTCCTGGCATGAGAATCAATTACTGCCCCTTGAAAACTCTTAAGATGAAACTATTCACAGTTGGCCTCTGCTTGTATTAGTGGAATCAGGTTATTTGCTTCCTGCAATAAATCTTCTTTGCTGTTGTAACTTCTGCTCTTGCCATAATTTACATTTCTTATAAGAATTATTCTAAAAAAATAGAACCTCTCATAATCTGCTCTTTCTGGCAAGTCTAGAGTCCTTCTTCTGCCTTGCAACTGTTCAGAATTACAAAATATAGTGTTTAACCTTCTCAGTGGCCCAAGAACAAATAAAACCAATAACCAAATTTGCCCAGGGTCACACAACTAATAAGTATCTGAGGCCAGATTTGAACTCAGGTCTTCCTGACTCTAGGTCTGGCACTCTATTCACTGAGCTACCTAACTTCAATGCATTGGTCACTTATTGTGCCTGCTGCTTGCCCAGAGTCTCACTCAGTTAAAATATGTCTCTCCTGGTTTCCATTCTTAATGCTCTAGTTCTTTTTTAGTCAATAATTAATCTGGGGGCAGCTAGGTGGCGTAGTGGATAGAGCACTGGCCTAGAGTCAGGAGGATCTGAGTTAAATCTGGCCTCAGACAAACCACTTGACACTTACTAGCTGTGTGACCCTGGGCAAGTCACTTAACCTCAATTGCCTAAATATATATATATATATATATATATATATATGCATATGTATGTATATATATATATATATATATATATATATATAATCTGATAAAATCAAGAACTAATGGATTAAACCCCTGAGGTAAGACATTTGCTTTTCTAAGGGGAACACTTTTAAACAATACTTTGTAGGGCTCTTTAGAATCTTAGACAACATCTGGTATAAAACCGTCATCTTTCAGCTGAGGAATCTAAGTCTTTGAAGGGCTGTTACCTGCCAAGGGTTACATAGCTAGATGTGACAGAGTAAAAAAGAGGGTTGAGGCTTCCTGATGCTCGACACTCATTCTGCCCCGACTTGTCAGCTAGTCTCATCATCTTCACCTTCTGTTCCACCCGTTGTTCATTTCTACCATGCCCAGGGCTTCTCTGCCACTTCTTTCCAAAGCTGGCAACCCACTTCTAACTAGCTCCATACCTTAAAAAATTAGATTCAAAGCACACATCTGTGTTTCCGGGCATACATCCACATGAAGGCAGAGGAAATGCTGTATGATCTGACTCTTTTGTTCTTTCAAAATCTGTCTACTGCCAATAGATCTCTGACTGTGTAGTGCAAACGTTCTCTGTTGTAAAAATGTAGAAAAAACAGGCACATAGCACCAAGCAGGGAACCCAAATGTTAAGCAAAGGTAATGCAGAAATGGCACCTGTCCCCTGGGGAGGGGCTAGCCATGGGCATCAATGCCTTCTGCCTTTGAGACATGAGATCTACTACTAAGTGCAAAGAGCCATTTGTAAGCCTCCCACATAATACTCTGTTCACATGGTATCCAACTGAGCATTGCATTTGTAGGGATTGAAAAATCAAAAAGCTTGACTCATGTTCACTGTGGCACTGCCTTCCAGTCTGTTGTGTTGGATTTCTTTGTCTCATTATAAAGGGGACATAACTAACTACCTACCTGAAACTACCTACCTGTTGTGATCATACTATTGGCTTTAAAATGCATACCTTAGATGAATGGGGAGCCCAAGGTAGAAGTGTGTGCATTTACTTTTCTTGTTCAGAAATGTGAAGTTTCAAGCAAGTGGGAGAAGGAAAACGGAAATTGTAGGTTTTTTTTTTTTTAAGGCTAGTTCTATACTTCAGTGGTACTGTGATCTCAGTGTGGCAACTCTTCCCCTTCATGCCACATAGTATATACTCCACTTGCCTCAGAGTTAAAAAGAACTAATTATACCGATTGACACCTACTGGCTATTTGACCCTGTCATCCAAATAACTTTACCCCTTAGCCTCGGTTTCCTAATCTTCTTGGTGTCAACCTCATTCTCTGACCTTGATCTTCATCCTCATCTTTATCATCCTAATCTCTCCCAGACACCAGAAGAATCATTACGTTGGATAATTTCTACTGTCTATTTCTTTCTCCATGGAAGATCTATAAAATGAAGGCTCTCCATTGGTTCTTTTAACATATCATGGATATTAGTTGTTCTGGACTGGGCCTGACTCATGCTAGTCCCCTGGTACTTTTGTTTTGATAATGGAACAAAATGAGACAAAAGTAGATTTACTTAGATATAGGAGGAGATTGAGTAAGGATGGAGGATACCTGGAGATGATTTAACTGAACAAAGCTCCCTTGGCTGAGTTGCCCATTGTTTTCAACTAAGCAAGCATCAAAGATCTGGAGCTGCTCATGATGGCTTTATACTCAGGTGACAAGAAAGTTACGTCAGCAGCCTGAGCTGTTAGTCACCTGAACCTACTAATATTGAAGATGACAGCAATACCTTTTACTGGGGCTGGGGGAACACAACTTTCCAAACTTGCCTGGGAATAGGGATTTGGTTATGGTTGCTTAAAAAAATACTTAAGCTGTCTCTCTGTTTTGTTTCATTCTTTCTCCATTTTTTTTTTCAGCCATACATATTTTTGGTGATATAGTAGGCAGTGGAGAATGGTGGGAAATACGCTGGACCTGGAGTTATGAAACCTGGGTCTCAATTGCTCTGCTGCTTATTCCTGGTGAGATCTTGGGCAAGTCAGTTAACCTCAGTTTTCTCAATTGCAAAATGAGAAGCTTGAACTAGATGAATTCTAAGAGTATCTCCAACTCTAATGCTATGATCCAGTCTTTTCCCACTACTACTTGAATACAAGTTATCATTGGTAACATGTTGCAGCCCACCCTGTGTAACCTTTGCCCTTTGAATCACCTGCAAATGTGATTATTCTGGGATTGTGGTGATCCATCTTTCACAGTGACATGGCTCCCCTATTCAAGGTCAGTGTTATTTAAAAGAAACTATTGGTGTTTAAAAGACATGGGTTAAGGGAAATTTAAAAACATGAAAGACAATGTCACTTGTAATAGGTTTAAGAGTAAAGGGAATTGTAATAGCACATAATGGCATAGCCAGTTGTAACTGAGTTGGGCCTGGTCAACTTTCAAATAATAGGCTTTGATTTAATTATTCATAAGCCATTTTTGTTTCAGACAATCTTACTTCCCAATACATAGGTGATATAGGTGTCTATCCACCTATTTTTGTTTTTGTTTTTGTAGGGGAGAAGGGGTCAAAGAAATCTGTCAACTATAAATATTCCCTTCCCAGGATTCATTCATCACAGTACCTAAAATACTTTCCATTAAACCCATTCTTTTGAGTTTAGGCAAGGTTTCTAGGATGTCATTATTAAAATACAAATATACAAATACACTTGCCTGTTAATTGTTTGCATACTTAGACCAAAAAAATGTTTGTTAGACTAACTGATTGTCAATAAATAGAAAAGAGCATCCTGAGAGAATTGATGATAAGATACAAATACTTGATGTAGAGAAGGGAAACAAGAATAGTTTAGAGCATGGGGCAGGACTGAGAATGGCAGTTCTAAATTGGACACTTCATTATAGCTTCTCATGCTGGTAGACTGAATAGGATGACTGTGAGCTGGGGGAGGAGACATTGAGATTTGGGAAATTAATTCTACAAGGAGTAAGAAAATTTCTAAAAGTAGATCAGTGTGGGAAGGGAATGTTTCAAAGAAAAATTTACTTCATAATTTAGGGATTTATTTACCCTGTCCAGTGTACTAGGAAATGTTCTAAAACTATTGGTAGGGTTGATATATTTCAATATTAAGAACAGAATACAGATTATTTTAAAATCTTAATCCTAATACATAATAAATTTACCTGATATAAGTAGGTAGAATTCCCATAAAGGTAAAGTACAGACTAAGAGAAGAGGCCAGAGGATTTCTAGCCCAGATAGCTGTCTGAATGGAAGCAAACTACCCAGCTCCCACATATCTACTCTAGCAAAATATATGAAATTCCTGCTGTACCAACTAATGGTGAAGAAATTCAGTAAGAAACTATAGTAAGTGATTTCTCCTATCCAAGAGTTTCTTCCACCACCAAAAAAATAATACAACTAGAAGCTGTTGGGTAATAGAAAAGGGGGGAAAAAAGCTTAGACTCCCAGCAGACATGTGTAACTTGTAGGATTCTGTGTCCAGAGGCAGCAAGAGAGGCACGCTGTCAGTGAAAGCCCCATCATAGTCAGAAATCCTCAGGGTAGGGACTTTGGAAGCCTCAGGTAGTAATAGATACTAGAATAGTGAAGCAATACTCAGACCAGGATGCCCCAGGTACCTGGGAGCTCTGAGGTCCCTAGCACACTGTTTTGTTTGGCCATAGAAAGCCCTGGTGACTGAATGTCTCATAAAACTCTTATCCTAATTATTTAGTACTACAGTACGCAGTAATCTGGATCTGATGACTTAAACTCATTGAGTCATCTTAACTTCATCTCTAACCCTCACCTATACTATAAATCCCTCAAAATACAGATCTATAATCTTGACTTGGATTCTTGGGGAAAAAATAGGATGATTAAGAGATGCAAGATATGAGATGATTGATGAACATTTTGAAAAAGAACCAATATGGTTTCATTAAAAAAGATCATGTCAGACCAAATAAATTTCCTTTTTAACATAGTTAATAAATTGTTAGAATGAAGAAATTTTGGAGATATAAATGGTCTAGCTCTAAGCAAAACATTTAACAAAGTTGGTCATGATATTCTTCTTAAAATCATGAAGAAATGTGGACTAGATGATGTTACAATTAGTTGAAACTGGAACTCTTTCAATATAATATTCCTGAGTGGATCTGACCATTCCCTTCTATAATCTATTCTCCCTCTTATCACCCATTTTTTTTTCTTAGCCTGTTTCCCTTCTACTTCCCTGGTGTGAGAGCTTACTAAGCTCTTTTCAGGGCTGCTCATCCACCTCTGTTATTCAGCTTCATCCAGCTTTCACCTGTGGCTCCAAGAATCTGCAGCATATGCAGCATCCATATCCTGGTATACCATCTTGACAGATGAGCTAAACCAGACTGAGGGTAACTGACAGGCCTCAAACCTTTGGCAAGTTAGGGGGATATCTACCTGAAGCATGTGAAGACTTTCCCTGTCAGAATGGATGGACGACAACAATCTGTTCCAAAGCAGCTAAAACAGGCCCTGGGGAACACTAAGAGCATGGTCAGATATCAAAAATGCCAAGGCCATCTTGACTTGATGAACATTGCCACTGGACTTCAATGACTCAGGCAGAGAGAGTGAGGCTTATGACTTTGTACAACTCTACCTCACTTAATTCCAATTCACACACAAGTCAACACATCATCTGTGATGTCATTGGTCCTCTTCAAAAACGAATGATGAACAACATATATGGTTATCCCTTCCACATAGCAACATTCCCCACCACTGTTTCAATATATTGTGGGTTGACATAAGAAATTAAATGGGAATTCTTGGGGAGTTTTGCAGAAGCCACAGATGACATGCAAAGGCCAGCAGATGACATAGAAAAAGTTTAGAAACTCAGAAATGCATAAAATATATGTATAGTATTGTATAATATCAACCCAAATTTTACAACAAAGTATTGTAACTACTTAATGAATGAAAAAGAATAAAAAAATCAGACTTCTTCTTTGGTATGAAGGGAGGGCCAAGAATTTTATGTGGATTTTCCAGATCATGGGGATGCCTTACCCGTAACCCCCACAATGTTGAAGGGATAACTGTATTCTTCCCTCCTTGAACCAATTCAAATGAGAGTGAAGTTGAAACCCAGCTTCCCACACCATTTCCTCTTCTATTATAAAACTCTTCATTGCTTGCCTTTCTTACGTGAGATAATTTTCCCTATTTTTCCTCTACCTTCCCCATTCTTCCAGTATATCCCACTTTCTCACCCTTCCATTCTTTTTTTTTTGAGATCATCCCAACATTATTGACTCACATTCATGCCACCTAAGTAGACTCCTTTTAACTGCCCTAATGATGATTACATTCTTAAAAGTTACATTAATCATCTTCCCATATGAAATTGTAAATAGTTTACCTTTAATAAGTCTCTTATGGTTTCTCACTTACATTTTCTTTATGATTCTCTTGAGACTTGTATTTGAATGTCAAATTTTTTATTCATCAGAATTGTTGAAAGTCCTTTATTTTATGTCTATTTTTTTTCCTTTAGGATTATACTCAGTTTGTTGTATAAGTTAATTTTGGCTGTAATCCTAGCTTTTTGGTTTCTGCAAAATCATATTCTAAGCCCTCTGTCCTTTAGAGTGAGTGGTAGCTTCTAAATATTGTATGATCCTGACTATGGATCCATGAAATTTGAATTATTTATTTATTGTTGTTTGTAGTATTTTCTCCTCGACCTAGGAGCTCTTGATTTTGGCTACAATAATCCTTGGGTTTTTCATTTGGGAATTTTTTAAAAGAGGTAGCTGGTGGATTTTTTCAATTTCTACCTTTCCCTGACATCTAAGCCATCTGGGCAGTTTTATTTAAAATGTATTAAAATATTATGTTTAGGCTTTTTGTTTTATCTTGATTTTTAGAAATTCAATAATTCTTAAATAATCTCTTCTTGATCTTTTTTCCAGGTTAGTTGTTTTTCCTACGAGATTTCAATTTTCTTCTTTTGTTTTTGGTCTTTTGGCTTTGTTTTATTGTTTCTTGATGTGTCAAGGAATCATTAGCTTGCACATGGCCAATTCTAATTTTTTTTTTAATTTTCCAAGTACTTTATTGTTTCCACAATTTTTGGAAGTTTCATTGATGAGTTGTGTAAAAATGTTACTTTTAAATAGCTTCCCTCATAGTCCTGCTTAGCAGGGCAGGGAGGTGGTGCAATGGATAGAGCACCAGCTCTGTAGTCAGGAGGACCTGAGTTCAAATCCAGCTTCAGAAACGTGATACTCACTAGCTGTGTGACCCTAGGCAAGTCACTTTAACTTGATTGCCTCGACAAAAAAAAAAAAAAAAACAAACAAAAACATAACCCTGCTTAGCTTCTGGATCTTGGTTCTTCTGAACACATCAACATATTTCTCTTCTATATGAATGATCATTCTTCCCATGATTGAAGGGTCAGTCTTAACCTCCATTTTCAAGACTTGGCCTTTCCTTAAGAAGTTGTTCAAGACTGTTTTTAATTCTGAAAGAATTGTGTCATCTAAAGTAGATGCAGTAGTAACTGAGCTCTGTACTTCTCCACGATACACACTCATCTTAGTAGAAAATGCTGAAATGACTCCTGGGTTTTATTTAAGTGACCATTTTCAGCAAGCAATTTCATCAGTTGTGATGGGATAAAACTTCTCTTTCACTATTATGTCACTTATGATTTTTATCTTAATAGAACACTTTATATGGGGATTCATAATAGAGTCAATCATTTTGGGATCCTTCAAAAGTTTTGTTACTCTGAGTAACTCCTTTTCTACCACATCCAGTTTATTTTTCTTAGATGCGACAGAAAGAAGGATAGAGTTAAATTGGTTCACCAAGGAGTCAAGATGGAAATAAGAGTAGAAAGTGGCTAGTTTAGGATAGCTGGCTTGGGAGAAAATTGAGGGGTCAAGGGATTGGAAGTCATAGTGGAGACAAAGAGTAAGAGTTTGTAAGAGAAGGCAGAAGAGGAGATGAAAAGTCAATAGGCTATGGTTGGATAAGGAGCTTTCAAAATTCTTGAACATAGGCATTTGTGGGTAATGGTAAAATCAAGGGTATGACCATCTTTATGTGGAGCTGAGATGAGATAGGGGAGTTGCACAGGGAGGAGAGTAGGTTGATAAACTTAGTAGTTAAGTTGTTTGAGGGAAAATTAATATGGGCGGGGGCCACTAGGTTGCCCAATGGTTAGAGCACTGGCCCTGAAGTCAGGAGGACCTGAGTTCAAATCCGGCCTCAGACCAAACACTTGACACTTACTAGCTTTGTGACCTTGGGCAAGTCACTTAACCCCAATTGCCTAAAAAAAATTAATATGTGTGTTAAAGTCATATGAGGGCAGGAGTTGGGGAAGAGAGAAAATATATGAGTAATGTAGCAGACTCATTGATGAAAAAAGGAGAGTGACCTGGAAGTCTGTAAGGGACATTTATTAGATTTTCATTGGTTGGTAGATATGCCTAACGTGAATCTCAAAAAAAGGTTACCAAGTGGTAGAGGAAGGGGGAGAACTTGGGAGTGGTAATGGGGAATAAGAGATATCCCAGCTCCTGCTTCTCTACCAGTGAGCTGAAGAAAATAAGTGAAAGAGTAGCTAGTACTAGAAAGGGTAGCCAGAGAGACTGGGGAAGCCAGGTTTCAGTAAGAGCTAGTTCATGAAAAGAGTGGGAGAGGAAAAAAAATTAGGATGAAGGGAAGTTTGCTGCTTATGAACATGTATTCCAGGGTGCACAGTGGAAGAACTTGATGGAAGTATGAACAAGATTAGAGGGGAAGTGGAATGGTTGAGGGGGATGGAATGTGGAATTGGGTAGGAGAGGCTGTGCAATAGAATCTGAGTCATAATCTACACAAATTCAAAGTCACTGGGGTGTGAATGATATTTCTAGGTATGAGAATGTTCATCATTTTACTGGTTATCTACCTCAAGTAGGTCAATAACTTAATATGTGTAACTTTGAACAATTCAATCAGATTTTTCTGACCTTCAGTTTTCTTTTCAGAATGGAAGGGATAAACTAGATGATTTCTTAGTTTCCTCCTAACTCCAATATTTTGTGGTTTTATTATATTGCTTTCATCCAAACATTGAAAACAATATTGACAAGGCAGGGCTAAGGAGAGAGTTCTACAGTGTATCTCCAGAGATCTCTCTCCAGCATTACATCAACACATCTGTCAATAGACTTTGTTTATTATCATCCAGTCCATCAAGAAGGCTTGCTTAAGTGTATAGTCTAGGCAACATGCTAAGTACTGGGGTTACGAAGAAAGGCAGGAACAGTTCCTGCCCAAAGGAAGTTCATTCTAATTATTTTTTCTCACTATTCTGAATAATTTCTTAATAAGAGTAATCCAACATTTACTAATATTTCTGTTGAAGATTAGTAACGTCCACATAAGCAAAGAAACTGTTGGAATTTAGAAATAAAAATTCATGTAACTTTTTTTTATTTTTATGTAAGAAATTTTTAAAGATTACAGAATCCATGTTCCCATTATCACTTGGTCCCAGCCTGTTTCTAAGCCAAGGATGCTATCACATCCTACTATAGCACAAAGAACATGGATTCTTTTTAAATCAATGGATAATAACTGAAAGCAAACCAGTTATCAATGCAGCCCAGGGACCTTTCTGTCACTGTCTCTGAGCAGTGCCAGATACAGGCTAGTGCAGAATAAGCTCAGGGGATTCATGTGAATAGTTAAGCTCTACCTTTAGAATCAGAAGTTTTCATTAAAGAGTGAAAGGAAAGAAGGGAAGACAAATACATTTGTGATCAAATGTTTTGATATTTAACATATCTTGAAAGCTCTCTAATTTAAAATGTCTTTTAATATACCTCTGTATGGAAAAAATCAAAAAAGTTCTCAGCACTTCCTGTTTTGAAATAGCTTATTGCTTTTGTAATACATCATCAAAATAATTCTCCAACATGTCGGCCTGTGGGTGGTCAACTTATAGATGAAGTCCACAGTGACCTGTCATAGAGAACATAATGGAACAAAATTGACTTTTCTGGATACTTAGGAATTTAGATCTTTGTCTTTAGACTGATATATGGAAAGACCCTCTATGTTCATTTTGTAACCCAAAGAATGTCACATACTGTGAGAGTAGGATAGTGCCATAAGCCTGAAGCACTGGATTCTGGCTTTTAGTGGGAAACTAAATTACAATGGGGAAGTAAGCCTTGGGTAACAGAAGCATTGGTTGGGATATATGGATGCCTGTATATGTGATGTAACTATGGCATTTATAACTTCACTTTGCCAGATGGCAATAATATAGATGTATTATTTATATTATCTGGATGTACTTAAATCTGTTGTTCCCTCTGATTTTGTGTTTTCTTTTCTTTAGTCAAACAATGCCTTTAAAAAAAGTTTTCATTAATGATGTTAGAAATATTTCAAGTTAAAATAGGTATTAATTTCCTTAAGGCATATTTTGGGTGTGTGGTCTGTCTGTCTGTCTATCTATCTATCTATCTATCTATCTATCTATCTATCTATCTATCTGCCATTCATGTGCTCCCCTTCCCCACATTCACTAAACTTAATTGGCTGTTTTGTTTTTTCCATCAATATATATAGGTAGACTGATTATAGTGAGCACAAACAAAGGTGATGTTGTTGCCAGGTTACTTCATTGGGGGATGAGGTACATGTATATGTAGTCTGGAAGAACTTAGGGGTCTTTAGTTAACTCCTAAAGTGATACTTGCATCTAAAAAGGCAGTATCTTCAAACTTAAAGATGTTACAACCTTTCTGAGTTGCTGCAAGAATAGTACAACTCAGTAGGTTTGAGAAATCAATTTGTTGAGTGTTGAAAATCATCAGTTATTTATTTTATAATTGTTAGGTGATATAGTGGATATAGTATGGGGCCTTAAGTCAGGAAGCTCATTTTGAGTTCAAATCTGGCTTCAAACACTTACTAGCTAAGTGACCCTGGGCAAGTCATTTAACCCTATTTGCCTCAAATGTCATCATCTGTAAAATGGAGCTGGAGAAAGACACAGCAAAACCACTCCAGTATATTTACCAAGAAAATCTGAATTGGAGTCACAAAGAGTCAGATACAATTGAAATGAATGAACAATAAAACATCATTAAATATTGTTCCATTTTAAATTGTTGATATATTTGAGATTATATATATAGTATGTATATGTTTGTTTTATCACTCTATTACTATAATTTATAGCCATATATCATCACTTATGTAATAAAATATATTTCATATTGACTAAATAGGTCAATATATCTATCTACACTGATATCTATGTAAATAATTTGAATCATATATCCATTTTACTTGGGTACACACCTTTTAGTAAGTATGACATGGAACAAAGTGTTAGGTTTTATCAATATCTGAGTTCTTCTAGATTTTGTGGAAACTAAAGCACTTCTACAAGAATACTGGCTCCCACAGCATAAGGTCCTACCCTCAGAAAACCTACCCCTTGAATAAGCCCTCTTTCTGGGACATCCTTTTGTATTTTATGAAATCACAGAGTGTTACAGCAAGAAAGGAAATTAGATGTGATTTAATATTACCCCCCTCATTATAGAGATGAAGACTTTAAGAACTACAAAACAAAGTAAAACACACAATTGTCTTCAGTACTTTGCAGTTTCCTTTTAATTCTACAGTGGCAGAGTAGGGGAAAGAAGAAAAGACAATGAAGGGAATCACATATATCATACAATCCATAAACTTTAATTTGGTTTTTGTACCTTAAATGTAAAACGCTCATGTAATGGGCAATGAATATTAGAAGAGTTGAATCATATCAATCTTGACAGTAGCATTGTGAGTCAAATGAGGAGAAAGAAGGAAGGTGAAATTAAGTGTAATGATGATTCACAGATACTCCTTGGAGAGGCAAAAAAAGAATAGGAAAAAATGATTTTATTGAATCCCAAAGGTAAAAATAAATGGTATTAAGTGGTTTTTTTGGTTCTTTCATATTGTATTATGCATGACAAATGCAAATTTATCAGCATGAAAAAATTGAAGGATATATTCTAATATCAGTTGCAGACTATGAAGAGGTAGCAAAACTCTACAAATAATTCAATTACATCCTTCAAGTAAAATCAAGATACTTTTGATACTACTCAATGATAGCAGAGCAAAGGTGAGAGTGGGTGAGGATGAGGAGAAATACATGGAAAAGTAATGATCAGAAAAACAAAATGAGAAGAGCCAAAGACCTGTAGACTGTGCTAAGGTCTTAAGACTTTATTTCTTTCTTCTTCCTTCACAAAAAGAATAGGTAGGCACTAGATTTGACAAGCACCCAAAAACATCACAAAACTGAAATGGATTCTACTTTACCTGGTAGGAAAATATTATTTTTAAACTTAATATATTTTTATTTATTTTCATTAAATATTTCTCAATTATATGTAAAAATTAAAATTCATTTTTTAAAAATTTGAATTACAAATTATCTACCCCACCCTTTTCAAAATATATGTATGTGTGTTTGTATGTAGGAAAGTTTCATATATATATATACATATATATATACACATACATACATATGTCTTGCCTATATATACACACACATACACATAAATATACACATATATATATACATGAGAAATCATGCAAAACATATTTCTACATTTGCCATGTTTCAAAAGAGAAATACACACATACACAATGTGTGTAATGAAGTACAAAGAAATATACCTCAATCTGCACTCAGTTCATGAGTCCTCTCTCTGGAAGTGAATAGCATTTTTTCATCTTGGGTCCTTTGGAATTGTATTGGATCATTGTCTTGAAAATCGTAACTAAGTCTTTCACAATTGATAAGCCTTATAATATTGCGGTTTCATGTACAATGTTATCCTGGTTATGCTCACTTCACTTTGCATCGGTTCAAATGTATCTTCCCAGATTTTTCTGAAATCATCCTGTTCCTCATTTCTAATAGCATAATAGTGTTCCATAACAATTTTATACCACAGCTTGTTCAGCAGTTTCTCAATTGGCAGTCATTCCTTTAATTTCCAGTTTTTTATCACTATAAAAAGAGCTGCTATAAATATTTTTGGTATAAATAAGTCTTTGTTTTTCCTTTTCTTTGATCTCTTTGTGATGTATCTTGCCTATATATACACAGTGATATTGCTGTGTCAAAGAGTATGAATTCTGATAGTCTTTTGGGCATAATTCCAAATTACTCTTCAGAATGGTTGAACTACTTTACAACTCCACCAACAGTGCATTAGTGTCCCAATTTTTCTACATCACCTTCAACATTTGAATTTTTTTTCCCTGTCATGTCGGTCAATCTGATAGGTGGAAAGTGGTATCTAAGCATTATTTTAGTTTACAGTTCTCTAATCAATAGAAGCTTATAGCCCTTTTTCTAAAAACTGCCTGTTCATATGTTTTGATCATTTATCAATTGAGGAATGACTCCTATCTTTATAGATTTGACTCATTTCTCTACATATTTGAGAAATGAGGCCTTTATCAGAGAAAAAAAAAGTCATTGTGGATTCCAGGATCTTACATTAATCAATTATGTTCCTTCAGACCACAAAATTGTCAGAGCTGAGATAAGAATTGATCAATGAAGAACTATACATACTTTTTAAAATACTGATATTCTACCAATGCTTAATAACAATACCATTTTTTCAAATCATGGTATATAACCATTTTTTTCTTAGCTTTTTGGTGAGGCAGTCGGGGTTAAGTGACTTGCCCAAGGTCACACAGCTAGCTAGTGTCAAGTGTCTGAGGTCAGATTTGAACTCAGATCCTCCTGACTCCAAGACTGGAGCTCTAGCCACTGTGTCACCTAGCTGCCCCGATATAACCATTTTTAAAGAATTGAACATCAACAATACATAGAAGCAATTGAGAGTACATGTTGCTTCTAAATAGACTCCAAAATATAGTCAGTAAGGAAAAATATAAGGAAAAACTGGAATAAAAGATGTCATCATGGTAATGCATAACAAGAAAAGAAGATGGATTGGTTATGTGCTGAAGGCAAGGGATGATAAGTGGACAGAGTTTTCCAAAGGTATCTTCATGAAGCCAGGACAAAAGATCAAAATGTTCAGGGTGTTAGGTGGATTCTCAGTTAAAATTGTAGGAGTTTATGGACAGATGGGCTAAACTATTACAGAACCATTTCAAAAATTATTGGTCATAGATAAAATCACACCAATGTCATGAGAAATAAAGTCCACAATTAATTTTTTTTTATTTTATGAAACTGAAAAATTTTGCATGAATAAAATTAATAATCAAAAATAAACTTCCCTAATTCCCCTAAAATTTATGGCATAACTTACATGGTAGCAAAGTTAGTTCTGATCAATTGAAGAATAGTTAAATATAATATGTTATATGAATTCAATATTATTTCATCATATCATGTCATATGTAAATAATTCAGGGAAACATGAAAATATTTGCATTAATCAGTGCACAATGAAATAAACCTAACCCAGAAAATTAGTCAATTTCTACAATGAAGAAAATGAAAATGACAATAAGATAAAGCTGAATGCTATGTAATTATAATGAATAATTTGGCTCCAAAGAGAAGAGGAAATATACCTCTTTCATCTTGTTAAAGAAAAATGTTGTAAAGTTTGACAGGGTAACAAAATTGTTTGGGATTAATTGCTTCCCCCTCACCTTTGCTATAAGAACTCATTGAAAGGGGCAGTGGTATGAGGGGTGAGGATAGTGACATATTTGGAATTAAGAGCTAGCATTTATATAGCGCTTTAAAATTTGCCAAGTGCTTTATATATTATTTCACCCTTCCTGGCTGTGCTTATGAAATCAAGGGTGAAGGGCACCTGAAGGACACAAGATTCAGGGCTAGCCCTACTCTCTGACTAGGTATTTGTTAGGAGAACTAGAAGTCAATACCCTTGGTACTCAGGGTTCCCGATCCCAGGCCTTATAATTGAAGATACTCCTTGAGGTTCAGATTGGTCTGCTGGGAGTTTAGACCCTTTCCTAGAGTTTACACAGTGTCAGAGGTGGGGCATGTCAAGAGAAATTCCTGTGAGATGCTTAGAAAGTTGCCTGTCATTGTCAGAACTACAGAGATAGAAAGTGGGTAAAGAAATAAAGTTTATTAAGCATACCTCAAAACATCTCAGACAGGGGAAGGGATGCCAACATAATTGGTCATCTTCATGTAAAGAGTGTCACCAAAGATTTTTAAAGGGTTAAAATGGAGTCATGGTTGTCTTGCTTTCATAAGCCTTAGGCAGAAATAATGGCTGAGCTGGATACCAAATCAGTCCCACCCATGAGTAAGGGGAGTATATGAACCAGAGTAGGCAGTATTAATTAATGGCAAAGAAAGATAGATCTCGGATTTCATTATGCTAATTAGCAACCATAAGGTGGTAGGGAAGGAGTCAGATATTAAAGGGGTTGGGCTATTATGACCACCTTACAGGGTATCCCAGAATCACAACAATCCTATGAGGGATGAGCTAATATTATCCACATTTTAGAAATGAGGAAACTAAGGCAGAAAGTGATTAAGTGACTTGCCAGGTTTACACAGCTAGTATCTAGGGCAGAATTTCAATTCAATTTTTCCTGACTCTCCATAAACTGTAACCAAATTAGAAATAGGTCTGATATTTAAAGAAAGCATATAAACAAAGCTTAAAAAATAAAAACAAAAGGAAACAAGTGTGGTAAATTAAATTTGAACATTTTTTCTTGTTCAGATGAATTTTTTTGTGTGTGCTACAACCTCATAATTTTAAAACAGGTTAATTCATAATATAAATGGAAAAGAATGGGAATATGAATTCTATGATCTTTAATGTTCATTCAAACATTTGTTCAATATAGAGGAGACCATTATATTAGGTACCTCTTTGTGGAAGGTATCGGTACTGCTGCAAGTAGTACAAGAAGTATTCCTACACACAGAAGCACCTGTATAGAAGCAAGGGAAAAAAAATCACAAGTACTTGGGTATGGATGCCAGGAATACTTCTTTCTTTGTACCTACTATTGCTATGGTAAAAGTTCCCTTTGGTTCAGTCTAGAATTTAAAATACCAAATTAGTCCCATATAAAATTCTATAAATCCATGACAAATTTACCCATTTATTCCCTCCTGGAGTTTATGATCTGGGAAAATCTCAAAATATTTTTTGTGCCCCATTTCCCATTATCTCCTTCCCACTTTTGTGTAACACAAAAGGAAATACATAGGTATTATAGTTTGAATCACATTTGTTCTGTGTATGAAATTGCAATTCAAAAGGTACTCTGTAAAGGAACTTGACAAGTTCTGTTTCAATTAAGGTATGATTTCCCTCCTTCACTTTCACCAAGGGAAGGGACACTGTCCCTAGCCAGTGATGGAGGAGAGGTATTCTTCATTTCTTACTTGTTATCACAGACATAAAATCATCACATATACTCTCTCAATGCAAAATGAGTAGGGGGCTACTCTAAGTCCTATAGAGGCATCTGTTGTTACCTGACCAATAGCCAGAATAATTCTGGAGCTAGAAGATCACTCATGTCCAGTATCTCTTATGTACCCAATGTTGGTTCAGGTCTCACGAATCCATATTAGGCAAGCATTGTCTATTCTGACTCTCTCTCCTTTCCTCCTATTTTCTTCTGGGACTTTTCTGCTCCTTTTCACCCCAGTGGCTGCATTGGTGTACTTTCCAACACTTTCCAGGCTGCCATCTCCAACCCCTGGATTACCAGGATTGTAGGGAGAAGGGAAGAACAAAGAACTGAGAAAAAAAGGAGAAGGAGATGGAAAGAGGAATGCATCCCCCTACCTAATATTCTGTACTGTTCATGTGGTCTTCCTCTAGTGTGGTTGCCATAAAGTATCTGACTTTGCTTTTAAAAGCCTCTTCTGTAATATGACAATATTTTCTCTTCAGAGTGTTCAAGGCACATGTAATTTCTTGCTTTGTCACCTTCTGTGTAGAAAAATATTACATTGGAATACTAAAGAAAAGACAAATATGGTCAGGAGGTATTGCATTCACATATTTTTCAGGATGTGGTATGTGCTTTGCACTATGAAGCCTTCAAAGAAGAAATTGTCATTTTTGCCCATTAAAAAGCTTGCAGCCTAGTAGTAGAAGACATAAGGTACACACATACATAAGCAGTTCTAAAACTACAAAAAAGGGACAAAGTGTGAGAGGTCCTTGTGGGAAAATTCACAGGTTAAGAGGACATACACTCCTTCATGAAGTTGATGACATTTAAGCCAGATATTGAACAATGGGTAACATGTCATTAGTCAAAGAAGAGGAGAAGGTATTCCAAGAGCATAAATGGGATTAATAAAGGTAAAAAAGAGAGGAAAAGATAAGGAATATTTGGAGAATGGCAAGTGTCAGGAGGGGAAAGGGAATAAGCACTTATATAGTGCTTAACAAATATATCAAGAAAGAGGAGAGGAGAGGAGAGGAGACAGGCAAAATGAATCAACACATTGACCATGCATGAGAATGCATGTCTGGTTCTATATCTCTAGTCCATCACTTTTCTGCAAAGGGATGGGAGGTATATTTCATCCTCAGGCTTCTGAAATCATGATTAGTCACTGTTTTGGTTAGTTATGAAATCTTTCAGAGTTTTTTTTTTTTCTCCAAATTGTTTTGTCATATTTTGTTTTGTCAATTCCTCATTGAGGCTTTATTTGATTCTAGGTCTTTGCTACAACAAAAAAGTGCTGCTATAAATGTCCTTGTAGATATAGTAGTATATTCTGTAGTATATTCTCATGATGCCAAATGTATTTTAGGCCAAATACACAGATCAAATATTTCTACACATAAAAATCCCTTCATCAAATAGAGGATGTCTGTAAGAATCTGACTTTAGCTGTCCTTTACCTCTGTGTTTGACCTCCTTGGAGTGCATTCATTCCTTATAGTGTTATCAATAGGTCAGAGGGCATGTAGACTTCATTATGTTTTAAGTATAGTAATAAATTGTTTTCTAGAAGGGTTAAACCAACCCTTAACTCCACCAACAATGCACTAGCCTTCCTATCCTCCCACACTCCACTAACAATTGCTCTTTTCCTCTTTTGCCATATTTGTCCATTTAACGGGGTGAAATAAAAACTCTGAATTGTTTTAACTTCCATTAATTTATTTCTTCCTACCAGATTAAAATTTCTTTGCCACACATCTTGTAGTGGCCCAAGAGAAATAGTACAGTTTACTTTGTGGGAATTATTACTTAGGGAAAAGGGATGGGAGAAAGATTAATTCTTTTAGGTTTGTTGTTGTTGAGTTGTTTTCAGTTGTGTCTGACTCTTCATGACCCCATTTGCGGTTGTCTTGGCAAAGATATTGGAGCTGTTTGGTATTTCCTTCTCCAGTTCATTTTATGGATGAAAAAACTGAGGCAAACAGGCTAAGATGACTTACCCATGACTTGTCCTACAGCTAGTAAGTACTTGAGGCTGGATTTGAACTCAGGAAGATAAACCTTGCCTCCAGGGCCAGGACTTTATTCACTGTGCCACCTAGCTGCCTAGCCCTTTAAGGGATATTCTAACTAAATTCAACTACTAGCAAAAAAAAAAAAAAAACAAAACAAAACAAACTACCAAACAAAAAAAACACATCACACTGAGAGTAAAAAAAAAAAAAAAACCTACAAGATTTTACTTTAAAACAGAAAAAAAAATTGCTGATTTTATATATGTCAGCAAAGTAAAGAGCACATCTGCTTTAAAGCCATTGATTAGTTGTGAAGATTCAAAATCCTTCCTAGTAGCACAAATCCACAAGCATTTGGTGCATCCAGGATTGGAAAGCTTACAGAAAGAAGCTGGCATGGGTATTAACTGTGCTCCCCAGAAGCTTCCCATGTGCTGTTCATGTTAGCAAGCACAGCAGATGCTATTTATCAGAATGCTTATGTAGTACACTCCCAATGTGTCTATTCCACGCAGGACTATTCACATAACAGGTGTGAAGGACTTAAAAATAAAAGCAGTTTAGCAGAGGCACGACATTAAAAATTAGAGAGATGGTCTTATTTTGGCTGTGCTGCTTGCCTGTTCTGTGACCCTAAACTCAGGAAATTACTTAGCCTCTTATTCTTACAGACATGCTCTACTTGATGAAGGGATTTTTAATGTGTAGAAATATTTGATCTGTGTATTTGGCCTAAAATACATTTGGTATCATGAGAATATCCTACAGTAACAAATGTGTGGGTAAAATTGCCACAAGCTTGTCATAAATATGTTACTCTAAATTTTTCTCTCTACCCAGGTGGACTTGATGCTTTATTGAAATATTTTTTAGTTAGTTAGTCTATTACTTAGGTCAAAAGGAAGAAAAAAAGTTTCAGGTAATTTAACTTGGGGGGGTGGTAAGGAAGAGAGAAGAATCAAGAATGATTCAAATAATATGTCATATTGGGAAGAAAGAAAGAGGTTATACAAATGTCTTATATATATTTTCTCTCTCGAAAGGTAGAGTCAACTAACAAAAGGAAATCTTCAGAATCAGATTCTCACTGACAAGGAGGTTGCTGGGGTGAAATGATGGGGACTTGGGGGTGAATTGACCACTGCATCCTAGAACTTTTGATAAAGAGGGCCTAGTTTGACATGCATCCTAGGTTTTGGGAGACATTTCAAAGGTGTCCTCCAAGAATTTGTTATATCTTTCTACATGCATTTGCTGGGTGATCCAGTCCACTCTTAAGGATTCAATTATAATTCCTATGCAGGTAAAACCATTCTATCTCCACAAGTCCAGTACTGCTTTGGCAACTGCCTGCTAGAACTTTTTTTAACCTGTAAGTCCTATCAAGTCTTCGAACTCATTATGTCCAAAACAAAAATTACTGCCTTTTCTAAATTCACTCTTCCTCCAAACCACTATTTATCTTCAAGTCTTCTAGTTGTTTAAAATACTAGTGGGGAAGGGAGCAAGGGACAGATCAAAGATGTTAGAGTAGAGAAGCACTCAGCTGAGCTCTCTCAAATATCACTCTAAACAATTCTAAAATAACATGTCAAAAAAAAAATTCTGGAGCAGCAGAACCAACAAAAGGTAAAGTGAAACAATCTTCCAGCCCAAGAACACTTAGGAAGTCAGCAGAAAAGGTCTGTTTCACCAGGCCGATGGTATAACCTGGAGCATAGCAAAGACTGGAGGCCCGATGTCACCAGCAGCAGGCCTAGGAGGGAACTGCGTTGGCAGCAGTAGCAAATTTGGGAGTTCGCGGTCCATGAAAAGTAGGGTGATAGGACAACTTATGGGAAGGAGATTGCAGGGGAACTTTTGTTGGCACTGGTTTCAGGATCCTGTTCCATTGCCCATCTAGAGTTCTAAGTTGCAGTCCCAGGGACAGAAGGAGTGATATAACTTGTGCCACAAAGGTATAGGGGCCCTGGTCAAGGTTCCAGGGAGGAGAGGAGTGCTTGTTTTCACTAATGCAGGAGAAGGGATCCAGGTAGTAATTCTAAGACAATGGAAAGCACTAACAATTGCAGGTGCAAGAGAAGGTGGGGGGGGACCTGGTCAGAGTCCCAAGGCCAGGAAGAGTGCTAGCACTGGTGGCTACAGGTGAACAAAGGCCTTTTCAGGGTAAAGACCAGACCACAGACCAGGGCAAAAGTGATTTCCTCTCGGTAAATCACACTACCTTGGAAGCACCAGAAACCTACAGAGCCACAGAGCTAGGTTTGAAAACAGTAGCACAAAAGACCTGAAGTTTAGGACAATTCCCCATCCAATCCAGGAGCAGAGTGCAACTTTAATATAAAGTTAAAAATCAAGAAATAGACTGGAGAATGAGCAAACAATGAAAAAGAATGTGACCATAACAGGTTACTATGGTAACAGGGAGGATTAAGACATAAACCAAGAAGAAATAATGTCCAAGTAGCTAAAGGCAATACCTCAAAGGAAAATGTGAATTAAGAGGCAGCTAGGTGGTACAGTGGACAGAACACTGGCCATGGAGTCAGGAGGACCTGAGTTCAAATCTGGCCTCAAACACATGATACTTATTAGCTGTGTGACCCTAGGTAAGTCAGTTAACCCTGATTGCCTCACCAAAAAAAAAAAAATGTGGATTAGACCTAATTAAAAGAAATAAACAGGGAAACTGCATTTTACTAAAAGGTACCATGGACAATGAAGTAATATCAATACTAAACACGTATGCATCAAATGATATAGGATCCAAATTCTTAAAGGAAAGTTAAATGAGTTACAGAAGGAGATAGTACAACTATAGTAGTAAGGGACCTCAGATTTCACTTTTTAGAACTAGATAAATCTAACCAAAAAATAAACAAGAAAGAAGTTAAGCGGATGAACAGAATTTTAGAAAAGTCATATATGATATAACTCTGGAGAAAATTGACTAAGAATAGAAGAGTATACATTTTTCTCAGTTGTACATAGCACCTTCATGAAAACTGATTATGTATTAAGCCATACAAACCTCACAATTAGGGGCAGAGCAAAGATGGCGGAGGGAAGCAGTGACTTATTTGAGCTCTCCCCCAAACCCCTCCAAATACCTGCAGAAAATGGCTCTAAATAAGTTCTAAAGCAGCAGAACCCACAAAAAGACAGAGTGAAACAAATTTCCAGCCAAAGACAGCCTGGATGGTTGATCAGAAAGCTATATTGCACCGGGTGGGGAGAGGAGCGTAGTTTGGTGTGGACACACAGGCCACAGCCACCCTGCAGCAGGCCTCAGAGGACTGAATCACGGGCAGCTGTGGCGGTTACCAGACTTCTCAACCCACGAACACCAAAGACAACTTAGATGATCAGTGGGAAAAAGCTGTGACTGTGGTGAGAGAAGGAGCTAGGTCTCAGCCACAAGTCCCGAGCGTTCCCCCTGGGCTGCGGCTGTTTCCTGAGCCTCCAGCCCACAGACTGAGGGGGAATCAAGTGGCTGATCGGGGGGGATTGCAGGAATCTCTTTCCCAGTGCTGAGGCGGGAATCTTTTGCTTTGCCCGTGCTTGGATCTGGGTCACAGTTCTGAGGGGAGGTCGTGGGGTGAGGAACAGTGGTGTGGTGGAGCATGTTGTGGCAGTGGAGAGGAAACACCTCACCCCTTATCATAGCACCTTGGAAGAACTGAAAATTTTCAGGTCCCTAGAAGTATCTCTGAAAACAGCTGTACAAACCCCCAAAGCTTGGGACAGTACATTTTCCACATTGGAAACAGACTTTTACCTTAACAAAGAGTTTAAAACTCAAGTAACTGGCGGGGAGCATGAGTAAGCAGCGCAAGAAGTCAGACTATATTATCTTACTTTGGTGACAAAGAAGATCAAAACATACAAGCAGAAGAAGACAATGAAGACAAAGCTCCTACATCCAAAGCCTCCAAGAAGAATATGAATCAGTCCCAGGCCTTAGAAGAGCTCAAAAGGGATTTTGAGAAGCAAATAAGAGAAGTAGAGGAAAAACTGAGAGTTTTGCAAGAAAATCATGAAAAAACAAGTCAACAGCTTGCTAAAGGAGACCCAAAAAAATACTGAAGAAAATAACACCTTAAAAAATAGCCTAACCCAAATGGCAAAAGAGGTCCAAAAAGCCAATGAGGAGAAGAATGCCCTAAAAAGCAAAATTGACCAAATGGAAAAGGAAGTTCAAAAGAATACTGAAGAAAATACTTCCTTAAAAATTAGAATAGAGCAATTGGAAGCTAGTGATTGATGAGAAATCAAGACACTGTAAAACAAATCCAAAAGAATGAAAAATTAGAAAACAATGTGAAATATCTCATTGGAAAAACAACTAACCTGGAAAATAGATCCAGGAGAGAGAATTTAAAAATTATTGGACTATCTGAAAGCCATGATCTAAAAAAGAGCCTAGACATCATCTTTCAAGACATTATCCAGGAAAACTGCCTTGATATTTTAGAACCAGAGGGCAAAATAGAAATGGAAAGAATACACCAATCACCGCCTGAAAGAGATCCCCAAAGGCAAACTCCTAGGAATATTGTAGCCAAATTCTAGAGTTCCCAGGTCAAGGAGAAAATATTACAAGCAGCCAGAAAGAAACAATTCAAGTATTGTGGAAACACAATCAGGATAACACAAGATTTAGCAGTTTCTACATTAAGGGACTGCAGGGCATGGAATATAATATTCCAGAGGGCCAAGGAGATAGGATTACAACCAAGAATCACCTACCCAGCAAAAATGAGTATAATCCTTCAGGGGAAAAAATGGTCATTCAGTGAAATAGAGGACTTCCAAGAATTCTTGATGAAAAGACCAGAGTTGAATAGAAAATTTGATTTTCAAATACAAGACTCAAGTGGAACATGAAGAGGTAAACAAGAAAGAGAAGATCATAAGAGACTTATTATGGTTGAACTGTTTACATTCCTGCATGGAAAGATGATATTTGTAACTCATGAGAGCTTTGTCAGTATTAGGGTAGTTGGAGGGGAAAAAATTATATGTACATATATATAGATATAGATAAATAGATAGATAGATAGATAGAGGGCACAGGGTGAGTTGAAAATGAAGGGGTCATATCTGAAGAATAAAGTTAAGGGGTGAGAGAGGATTATACTAGGAGAAGGAGAAAGGGAGAGGTAGAATGGGGTAAATTATCTCACAAAAAAAACAGAAAAGAAAAGGCTCTTACAGTGGAGGGGAAATGGGGGACGGTGAGAGGGAATGAGTGAATCCTATTCTCATAGAATTTGACTTAAGGAGGGAATAACATACACACTCAATTGGGTATGGAAATCTGTCTTACCCTACAGGAAAATGGGGGGGAGGGGACAAGGGAGTAGGGGGATGATAGAGCGAGGGCAGATTGGGAAAGGGGGTAATCAGAAGCAAGTACTTCTGAGGAGGGTCAGGGTCAAAAGAAAGAATAGAATAAATGGGTGGGTGGGTTAGAATTAAGGGAAATAGAGTTAGTTTTTTACAGCATGTCTACTATGGAAGTGTTTTGCATAACTGCACATATATAACCTATATTTAGTTGCTTGCCTTATCAATGAGGGTGGGTGGGAGGGAGGAAGGGAGAAAATTTGGAACCCAAAGTTTTAAAATCACATTTTTAAAAAAATGTTTTCATATGCAACTGGGAAATAAGAAGTACAGGAAATGGGGTACAGAAATCCATCCTGCCCTACAGGAAAATTGAAGGGGAAGGGGATAAGGCAGGGGAGAGATACAAGGGAAGGCAGACTAGGGGATGGGGTATTCAGAATGCATGCCAGCTTGGGGTGGAGGGAGGGGTGAGATGAGGTGAAAATTTGGAACTCAAAATCTTGTGGAAGTAAATGTTGAAAACAAAAAAATAAATAAAAATTACCATAAAATAAAAAAAAAATCCTCACAACCAATTGCAGGAAAGCAGAAATATTAAATGTATTCTTTTCATATCATGACACAATAAAAAGTATATTCGCCAAAGGCCTGTGTAAACAGATTAAAAATTAATTGGAAATCAGATAATGTAACCCTAAAGAATAGTGTACCAAACAACAAATCATAGAAATGATAAATAATTTCATTTAAAAATGAAAACAATGAAACAACATACTAGAATTTATAGAATGCAGTTAAAATTGCTTAGGGGGAAATTTTTATCTGTAAATGCTTACATCAATAAAATAGAAAAAGAGCAAATCAATTAATTGTACATGCAACTAAAAAAAAGAAACAGTAAAAGAACAAATAAATAATCTTTCTTTAAACACCAAATTGTAAATCCTGAAAATCAAGGGAGAGATTAATAACATTGAAAGTAAGAAAACCATTGAACTAATAATAGAACTAGGAGCTGGTTTTATGAAAAAAAAAGACAATCAAATGGCATAATCAGTTATTAATTTGATTAAAAAAAGAAATAAACCAAATTACTAGTATCCAAAATGAAAAGGGTGAATTCATTACCAATAAAGATGAAATTAAAGCATTTATTAGTAGCTATATTATCAAATTATGTACCAATAAATCTGAGAGTCTAGTAGGGGTAGGGAACCTGTGCTTTAGATCCTCAAGTGCTGCTCTTTGACTGAATCCAAACTTCAGAGAACAAATCCCCTTAATAAAAGGAAAGGATTTGTTCTGTAAAATTTGGACTCAATCAAAAGGCTTCACCCAAGGACCTGGAAGGCCACATGTGGCCTTAAGGCCACAGGTTCCCCATCCCTGGACTAAAATAGATGAATATTTACCAAAATAAAAATTGCCCAGAGTAACAAAAAAAGGAAATATAACACTAAACACTTTAGTGGCAACTAAGTATAGATCAACCTTCACAGCATATACCAAGACAAGGCCAAAATGTGTACAGTTTAGACATAAAGGGTGATACCATAAGCAAATTAGGGAAGCTTAGAGTAGTTTACTTGTCCGGTTTGCTGATAAGGGAAGACTTTATGAACAAACAAGAGATAGAGAGTGTTATCAATGACCTCCTGGACCAGCAAGATTGAGGAATTAGCAGGGGACAAGCTGCCATTGCCCACTGCTTCCCCAGTTGCAAGCCAGCGAAGATTTGAAATAACAGGATACAACTCTTTTAGAGTGAAGGAAGAAATTCCTTTTTTCAATTCTAATGAGTATCGGGTGCACTTCCTCCCAAGAAGGAAACAGAAGTGAGATCGAGCTTTATACTGTTAGTCTGGTCCCCTTACCCCTCCCTCCAAGACTTGGATTGGTCCGAGTTACAATCAAAAGTTTCACAATTGGTTAGGTTCACAATTCCACATTCTAATTAGAGAAACCTCAATCCGAGTGGCAATTTGTGGAAAATCCTGATCCTTTAGTTAGCATATGCATGAGGTTCACTGAGACTGAGCAGTAGCAGATTACTGCTCCAACATTGAGCCCCCCAACCAGCTTGGACTGGCTTGGGCCTTAGGCTGTAAAGACAGGAACCCTGCTGTCTTAATTGGCCTGAGGAATGCCAGTCTCCCCTTAAGTAGCTAGCTATTCAGCACCTTTCCTGTTTTGGGGGGGGTTTTTTGCAACTTATGTGCGAACCTAATAATTCAGCATTTTTCAAAGAAAGCATTATGGGATGTAAAATGGATAATTTTGATTATAGTAAATTAAAAAAAAAAAGTTCCTACACAAACAAATCCAATGCAGTAAGAATTAGAAGGAGACCGGGAAACTGTAAAAAAAATACAAGAAGCTTCTCTGATAAAGGCCTCATTTCTCAAATATATAGAGAACTGAGTTAAATTTATAAGAATACAAGTCATTTCTCAATTGATAAATGGTCAAAGGATGTAAACAGGTAGTTTTCAGATGAAGAAATCAAAGCTATTTATAGTCATATGAAAAATGTTCTAAATCACTATGGATTAGAGAAATGTAAATTAAAACAACTTTGAGGTACCACTTCAGACCTATCAGATTGGCTAATATGACAGAAAGGGGAAATGACAAATATTGGAGGAGATATGGAAAAATAAGGACACTAATGCTCTATTGGTGGAGTTGTGATCTAATCCAACCATTGTGGAGTGCAATTTAGAACTATGGCCAAAGGGTTATAAAACAGTGCACACCCTTTGAGCTAGCAATTCCACTACTAGATCTGTACTTCAAAGAAATCAAAGAAAAAAAACCCTATATGTACACAAATATGTATAGCAGCTTTTTTTTTTTTGTGGTGGCAAAGAATTGGAAATTGAGGAGATATCCATTAATTGGGGAATGGATAAGCAAGTTGTGACATATCATTGTGATGTAATCACTATTGTACTATAAAAAAAGAGGGGTGAGATACTTTCAGAAAAAAAATCTGGGAAGACTTACATGAATTGATGCAAAATGAATTGAGAAGAATGGGCAGAACATTGAACACAGTAACAGTAATATTTACGACAATCAAATGTGAATGATTTGGTTATTCTTGGTGATATCATCCAAGACAATTCCAAAGCACTTCTGATGAAAAAAGTTATCCACCTCCAAAGAAAGAACTGATGAAGTATAAATGTAGGTTGAAAAATACTTTTTTTTAAACTTTATTATTTTTGGTTGATTTGGGGACAGAGATTGGTTTGCGGTTTTTTTTGCCACATGACTAATATGGAAGTGTTTTATATTACTGAACGTGTGTAATCTATATCAAATTACTTGCCTCCCCAAGGATGTGGGAGGTAGGGAGGAATAAAATTTGGAACCCAAAATTTTGAAAAATGTTAAAAATTTTTGAGAAAAAATTAAAATATAGTTGGGAAATATTCAACAAAATAACTAAAAAGCAATTCAACACAAACAATAAAATACTAGTGGGTCTAAGTTCTTATTTTCTTCCTAATATATCACAATCCTGGATTCATTCTTAACTCATCTCCCCCAACAAATGGGTTGACAGTAGATATTTTCTCTTGACCTGAGCCATAGAGTACTTGACCCCAAAATATTTCCTTGAATCTTCAAGTCCACGTGGATAGAAACAAAGAAACAAACCAAAAAAAAAAACCAGAAAAATATATCTGACAAGCCCACAGCAATTTTGCCCAGATAGAAAGGTAGATAGATATAAATATAAATGATATATAAATATAGATGCTATAATATAGGTACAGTTTTAGACATAGGTATAGATACAAGCATAGGTATAGCTATAGATAGAAATGTAAGTATAGGCATTGACAGAAATAAATATATAGATATAGGCATATAGGTAGATAGATAGATAGATAGATAGATAGATAGATAGATAGATAGATAGATAGAT
>NW_020954569.1:35076661-35121796 GCF_900497805.2 Vombatus ursinus | reverse complement strand
GATAGATAGATAGATAGATAGATAGATAGATAGATAGATAGATAGATGGATAAATAGATAGAAATATAGATTTTTAATTGCTTTTGTTTTTGGCAGAGGGAGAAGGAGTTCCAGTAGATGTCCGGATAATTGAAGACAAACAACTAAATAATTATGACTATTAACTATTATAACTAAATAATTATAACTATAACTATTAATTATAACTAAATAATTGTACTAGTACTATACTGGGTCAGATAGGTGGAGCAGTGCTAGGCCCGGAGTCATGAAGACTTATTTTCCTGAGTTCAAATCTGGCCTCAGACACTTATTAGCCGTGTGACCCTGTTTGCCTCAGCTCCTCATCTGTAAATGAACTAGAGAAGGAAATGGCAAACCACTCCAGTATCTTTGCCAAGAAAACCCCAAATAGAGTCACAAAGGGTCAGATATGACTCAAACAACTGAACACAACAAAACTGTACCATGCATCTGTTCCAGATTTGTGATCTATTTCTTAAATTCCCCATCTATTTCATTTTTCTTTGTTGAAGTGTTTTGAAATATGTCATAATTATAATATCACTTTTGTCTTTGCTTCTGTTCTTCATCTAAATCTCCCCACCATGCTTTCCTTCTCTTGTTTCTGTATTTCTTCACATGATAATATCTTCATAATTTTAGGTACTGTTTGAGTTTTGATGGCTCAGAGTAAGTTTAATAGCAATTGTTTCTATTCTGCTAAAAATTCTGAGGGTTTTCCCCTCTCTGACTGATTCTTTTGTGAAGGCAAAATAGACCATCTTTTACCTCACTTCTTACCTATCCTTTAACTACTGAATGGGTGTTGCCTCAGACAAACTAAGAACTGGGAAAGACCTTAGCTTAAAAAGGCCAAGGTCTCCCACTGCATCCTGTCCCATCACCAGTCATTCTGACCTATGTCTTGCCACTGGACTCAGATAACTCAGGAAGAAAGAGTAGGGCTGAAGACTTTGCACAGCTCTGCCTCACATAAATCTAATTCACTTTCAAGTCAAGATATCACCCTCTTGAAATCATTGGTCCTCTTTGAGAAGGAAAGACACCAACAAACATAATATTATACAATGCTATGCCATTCTCTTCCTCACCTTTTAAAACCCATTTTACTTATTTTATGTAAGGAATATTTTTCTTTATCTTTATTCCAGTCATGGCTCTCACCTAACCAATCTTAGATATAACTACAAGGTCTTATTTGTCAACTTGGACCAGTATCTTGATTTCATCTTGTTCACTATTCACTTTCTGCTTTCCTCATATCACAGTGAATATGAAAGCTAAAATATAAACTCATTCCTGTAATTCCAAATCCAGCATTATTTCCCCTACAACATTCTGCCTTGCCCCTTGCACGCTCTTTGAATTATTCTTCATCTTCTATATTTACTTTAGTGAAAACTTTTAGCTCATGTCTCTATATAGATCAAATTACTGCAAAATAACAAGATATAAAATAAATATTCAATTTATAATATATAACAATAACTACATAATAAAAATAACTTTTACAACGTAATTCAAACCACAGTGGTACAGGCTTGAATGGGATGTAAGCAACCAGACAAATAGTGAAATTCTCAAAGTAATTGAATAAGCAAATATTCAAGAGCAGGTATAACAAGGTATTGTGGGTTGTCACTGATGGCTATACCATGAGTCTTTTGGTTGAATTTCTTACCTAACTTATTTGCTATTCCTCTTTACTGAAAGAATTCCAACAATTTTGTAGTTTTTCAAAAACCTTACTAAGGTAAGCCATGCACAATTCTAACTTTTTTTTTCTAAAATACTAAGTATAATTAGAGGATGGAGGGATAAAAATGAAACCCGACTGGTCTTCTGTCTAGACAGTTATTAATTCTGCCTCAACAACACCTTAGCTCCATGTTTGTCTGTATATTCACATGGCTATCAACCTATTTCAGGTCCTCATTACTTCTCACCTGGACTGTTATAACAGCCAACTAATTGGATTTCCTGATTCCAGTCTCCTCTTTTTTTCAATTCTTCTGCTACCAAGCTGCCAAAATGATCTTCTCAAGACGTAGATCTGACCACATCACTCTCCTGCTCAAAAATCTTGAGCCACTCATTATTACCTGTAGAAATTCTAGAAAATAAATGTTTCAGCTTGGCAATTGGACTTTCCACAATCTGATTCCAATGTTCATCTTTAGTCTTTTTTCATATAGCTTAATTTCATTTATGCTATATTTTACCAACCTCCTTAATACATAAAGTCATAGAAAGTTTTCCCTACACCTGGAATATATTCACTCCTCATGTCTGCATCTCTTGGCATCCTTATCTTTCATCAAGGCTTAACTCTGGCATCACTCCTCCTCTTCTTCCTCCTTCATGAAGCCTTTTTTGATCTCCAACCCCATTGTTGACACTTTCTTCCTCCTCAAATCATCGTGCATTTAGATACTTGTGTTCATGATATGCTACTACCACTTCCCTTCCCAGTAGAATGTAAGCTTCTTGAGGGAAAAGTTCATCTTGTTTTGATCTTTTTTAAACTGCTTATTCCTAGCACAGTGGCTTGGCAGTTAATAAATGTTTGTTAGGGTTAATAAATGTTTGTTAAATTGGGAAAGGGGGATCAAGAGATGAAACCTCTATGAGATACATAAAGAGAACCATCAAGAGAGGTTGTCATGTCACCTTGGGTAAGGGTTAGGTTTCTTTTAGTGAAAGGAATAGGAAATTTAAATCACATTCTGTGAGTGCACATTCTATTAAATGAACTAAAGGCTCATTTGTAGACAGGAGAAATATGGCCTGATAGAAACAATTTAGGATAGCCCACATATTGACAGTGACTAGGTGGCTCTTCTCACAAATTAGTGAAAACTGTACTTAAAGCCCATGGTGTTAATGAAGATATATGGAACATGTGTAAGGGATGTCATTTCCACATGTAAACCCTTTATTTGGCCCAGCCAGCTTCTCAAAGTGGCAGAGAACATAGTATGAAGTAGGTTGGATTTTACTTTAATCCTCAAGAAATTTCCCCAAACCTGATGAGGCACATCCTGGATTGTTAAAAAGGATTAACAGATATCTCCAGTTTAACTACTCTTGTGATGTAAAACCATTTTTTAAAAAGATCCATTCCCAGAAAGTGAAGAGACAAAGTATAGATTTAAATTCCTCATTCCCATGATTATTTCTTTAGATCACAATGTATAAATATTATGTTCTTTTGGCTGCATCAGTGAGTTGAGCATAACTAAGATAATGATACATAATATACTCTATATTTATTCACTAAAACATATAAATCATTTCCATTGGGGAATTTATAAAGCTTCCTGGGTACCTGGGCATTTTCCACTCATCACCTTAATTAGGTATACTCACCACCATGATTTTATTCTACAATTGCAGTATGCCCAAAAGGAAGATATCATTTTTATGAAGTTCAGGAAGAATTATCCCATCAGGAGAAAAAATAAAATGCTTTAATTAAATCGATCTACTCAAAAGGTTTCCTAAATATGCCCACCCATAGCTTTAACTCAGTTCATTGAATTGAAGTAATGTTCCAAAGAGAAAAGAAAACCAGTTGGTGAAGACCCATTATGTATGCCTTATTTATATTATGAGGGGCCTTTGGGGAGGTATTCTCCTCAATGCTTTGAATATTTATTTTAAACATTGACAATAACAGGCAAAAATGCCATCTCGCAATATTTAAATTTAGAAAATAACTATTGATTTGTGTTTGAATTACATTTTGTGCATGCTCTTTGAATTATTCTTCACACACATAAAATCTAGACTCCTAAGGAAGATTTTAAACATTTAAAAACTTTATTAGGAATAGAAATATGGATTACTCCTACCTATCAAACTCTACCTTAAAGGGCAGCCTTCCCTGATTACTTAAGCCAACATCAATTGCTCTGTTTCCTAACTATAACATTTATTTTCTATGCTGTACACTAAGATATTTAGTTTTATTTAGTATTTAATTAATATTGTTGTAAATTTTGATATTTTCTGGGATCTGGGATATTATCAACATGGATATTCCCTCCACAGAGTTAAATTTTATCCTCATCTATGCTGTCTCATTCTATTCAGCCATTGTCCAAGGTCCTTCCTTAAATGTTTCATAAAGAGTCCACACAGAAGTGAGGGACTTACTTCAGTTCTCTTGATGTTGCATGAATACCAGCGAAGTAATTGGGCTGTCCAGTAGGTCTATTTTCTACTCATTCCAAGATTGGTCCATCTTCTTTTCCAGTCATATTAATCAGGCACAAAGAGAATAGGTGGGGTCCAAAACTGAGCCAGTGAAGGAGAGTGTGCTAAATTATTTTGAGGAAATTGTACAATGCTTTTGATGACCATAACTTTCCATCTTCTAATAATGTTCCTCAGTTATTGTCATACAGCCAAGAATCATGAAATGCTACGTTCTTCAAAGCACTGAAGATGAGAGTCACACAAACAACAATTGGAGAGGAACATAGTAAGTGTGAGGAGGCTCTAACACATTATCAACTCTCTTATGTTATTTCCTAATTTTATTAATATATTTAAGCTTTGCTTCCTCAAAAATATTTTAAATGCATGAGGCCAAGAATTGTGACCTTTATAATCTGCATCATCCTTCCTAAGTACTTATTATAGAAATGGGAGCAAGGAGGCACCCAAGAAATACTTTTGAAAAGATAATTACAATATATTGAATATGAGATGCTTAATATGTCTCTTGGGGAAAAAAAAGTAGAAGCTACCAGAGGAATTCTAGGATTATGCTAGTGCCAAATGGAAAAAGCTCACCTTTATGAAATAGCAGGAATGTGAACTAGACCCCTGTGGAAGGGGGATGACAAATTATACCACCATATCTAGGCAGCTAGTTGGTATTATGTACTGGACGTGGAGTCAGGAAAACCTGATTTCAAATCCAGCCTCAGATGCTTACTAGTTATGTGACTGTGAAGAAGTCACTTGATCTTTGTCTGTCTCAGTTTCCTATACTGTATAATAGGATAATAATAGCACCTACCTCCTAGAGTTATGATGAGGAGAAAAGCAGGTGATATTTGTGAGAATGCTTTGCAAACCCAGAAGAGTTGTAAATACTAGTTATTATTCATAATAATAAATGGAGATATCTTCTATAAAATGCATATTAAAATGATAGGAAGAGTAAAAGTTGATCTTTCCATTCAGTTCCATGTGTGTTGCAATGAGATCTCATGCTTTTTGTCTGTTGTCCTTTCAGTTCTGATACTTCCTGGGAAAGCCAGTCCTTGGTATGACTGATAGCTCTAAACATTTCCCCCAACTATCGCTGACCTACAACATCCAGTTTCAGGCTAATATATATGGTTGTTTGCATCCCTAAAAACTTCTGAGGTGACTTTTGATGTGTTCCTCCTCTCTTGTCACTTCCCTTCCCTCCTCCCAAGGCTCTGAAGGGATTATTAAAATGTCTATCAATTATTCACAGATGGCCATTTTGGAAATATGGACACCTGAGAGCTCACAGAGACATGGAGAGGAGCTGGGTGGTGGTTCACCTTTCAGATGATAATGATTCTGGGCTGCCAGTAACTGCAGTCAAGTTCAAGGCAATAACCTCTAGATACAAACTCTGCTATCTTATTAATGACCTCTAGAATAAGAAACAACTCTGATGTTTGAGAGAAGTTGACTTCACTCTGCCTGTTGCTATGCACAAGCTTAATGATGTCATTAGCATTTTCACACCTGAAAACTATTACTAATTATGCTATTAAAGATTCATCACCATATTTCAGCTAATTGAGTTCATTTGCAAGTTCAGAAAGCAACACAATTGAAAATTGTCTTGATATTTCCAGGCTTTAAAAAAATTATTTTGGGCAAGTCAGTTTTGAGGTGATGTTGTCCTGATAATTCTTTTGACCAAGTGGCATTAAATAAAGTAACTAAGTACAAGCTTATAGCTAGCTGCTCATCCTATACAGCGGGGGAACATATGCTTTTAATTTTGAGCGAAGGGAAATTAAAAGCTAAAATACATTATTTTAGCAAAACATAGCCTCTGACACCCACACACAGGATATTTCTGTGAAGCTATCAGCATATGGAGTACAAATGTGACTCTGTGAGTTAAGTATCAGCCTGGGTAGGAGTGAGATAGAGATTCAGGAGCTCAGAGTTACATGACTAACTCTGAGTTTGCTCCTTGTGAGATTTAGGTCAATTCTCTTAATACTTTGTGCCTGTTTTCCCACCCACAAAATCCTGATGGTTCTTGTTATTTAAGTAACTGGATATAGATGGGGATTGGATTGACCAACTCATTATTTAAAATCACTTTTCAAGGATGATGTGTTTCATAAGTAGAGGGGCCTGAGATAAGGCTTCTTCACAGCTGCTTTATCTAGATGTGACCTAATTACAACAGGAATAGAGTCAAACAGTTTAATTTGCTTTAGGTACATGTGAAATATGACTTGATGGGATTCTAATGTCCCATGTCCTGTGGGGAAGTTAGCTTAATGGGTAGAGAAAAGAGTTAGAAACTTATTACCCTCCAGTTTGTTTCATGATGTACAAATGGCTTCGCTTGAAACCAAAGACAGATTTGATTTCCTTGAATTTTGTTAAAATTTCACAATTGTTAAAATGAGTTTTTTTTAAAAAATTTTGTTACTTTTAAAGGGTAAAAATTTCCCTCACACTGTAAGTTTTAAGCCCCAAATTGTGCTAAAGCCACCTATTTCTTTCAATGTGTAACACTTATTACCTAGGCTGGCCTTTAAGGACTGGAAGGCCAGATGTGTTACATTTCACCTTTCCTCCAGCCTTCTTCGGTACCCTTAAAGGAGATTGGGGAGGGGCTAGTCTCTGTGGATATGGCTCCAGCCTCCACAGATGGTGTTTCTGAAGATTAGGGTATACAGTTCTCTGTTCCCCAGTTCCATTTAGCTACTGTAAGTCAAATTAGCTTTTACTAAGGCCTATTTCTTTCTTTTTTTTTGACTTAATAGTACTTTATTTTTTTTTTCAATTACATGTAAAGATAGTTTTCAGTATTCACTTTTATAAGATTTTGAGTTCCAATTTTTTTCTTCCTCTCTCCCTTGTCTTCCCCCTCCCCAAGATGGCAAGTTATCTGATGTAGGCTACATGTACAATCATAATAAACATATTTCCATATTAGTCATGTTGTGAAAGAAGAATCAGAACAAAAGGGAAAAACCATGAGAAAGAAAAAAAAAAGAAGAGAAACTAGTATGCTTTGATCTGCATTCAGACTCCATTGTTTTTTGGGGTTTTTTTGGGAGGGATGTGTTTAGCATTTTCCATTATGAGTCTTTTGGAATTATCCTAGATCATTGTATTGCTGAGAGGAGCTGATTTTATCAAAGATGATCATAGCACAATGTTGCTGTTACTGTGAACAGTATTCTCCTGGTTCTGCTCACTTCATTCAGCATCAGTTCATGTAAGTCTTCCCAGGTTTTTCTGAAGTCTGTCTGCTCATCATTTCTTATGCAACAGTAATATCCCTTTACATTCATATACCACAACTTGTTCAAACATTCCTCCATTGATGAGCACCTCCTCAATTTCTAATTCTTAGCCACCACAAAAGAGCTGCTATAAATATTTTTATATATGTGGGTCCTTTCCCCTTTTCTATGATCTCTTTGGAATACAGACCTGTAAGTACTATTGCTGGGTCAAAGGGTACGTACAGTTTTATAGCCCTTTGGGCATAGTTCCAAATTGCTCTCCAGAATGGTTGAATTAGTTCACAACTCCACCAACAATGCATTAGTGTTCCAATTTTCTCACATCTTCTCCATCATTTATCATTTTCCTTTTTTGTCACATTAGCAAATCTGATAGGTGTGAGGTGGTACCTCAGAGTTGTTTTAATTTGCATTTCTCTAATCAATAGTGATTTAGAGCATTTTTATATGAATATAGATAGCTTTAATTTATTCATCTGAAAACTACCTGCTCATATCCTTGAACTATTTATCATTTGTATTAGTTCTCTGAATGTTTTAGAAATGAGGCCTTTATTAGAAACATTAACAGTAAAAATTGTTTCCCAGCTTTCTGCTTTCTTTCTAATGTTGGTTACATTGGCTTTTTTTGTGCAAAACCTTTTTAATTTATTGTAATCAAAATTATCCACTTAGCATTTCCTAATGTTTTCTGTGTCTTATTTGGTCATAAATTCTTTCCTTCTCCATAGATCTGGCAGGTAAACTACTCCTTGCTTTCTCCTAATTTGCTTACGGTATCACCCTTTATGTCTAAATCGTCTACCAATTTTGACTTTATTTTGTTATATTGTGTAAGATGTTGGTCTTTGCCTAATTGCTACCATACTATTTTCCAGTTTTCCCAGCACTTTTTGTCAAACAGTGAGTTGTTATTCCAAAAGCTGGAGTCTTTGGGTTTATCAAACTTAAATTACTCTAGTCATTGACTATTGTGTCTTATGTACCTAATTTATTCCACTGATCCACCTCCCTCTTTCTTAGCCAGTACCGGGTCTATTTATTTCAAAGGTATAATCACAAACATACAAACTTACTCCCTCAACAAGTGGGAGGTACAATCCCTCTCCTCTCATACCATTTCAACCTCTGGGGATGGAATTAAGTTCATAGCTTAGATCAGTTCCTGTAGATCCCAGTCCCAATTCCAAGTCCAAACTTTTTCTAAAATTAGTTTTCAACATTCATTTTTATAAGACTTTGTGTTTCAAATTTTTTTCACTCCCTCTTATACCCTCTTCCCCAGATGGCAAGCAATCTGATATAGGTTATACACATGTAATCATGTAAACATATTTCCACATTAGTCATGCTGTGAAAGAAGAAACAGAATGAAAGGGAAAAGTTGCAAAAAAAAGAAAAAATAAAAACAAAAAAAGTAAAAATAGTATGCTTGGATCTGCATTCAGACTTCTCAAGTCCAAACCTTGGCCTTGAGTACCAAACACCCTGACTTCTTCAGGCTTTCCTGTCATGCTAGATGTTGCAGCCAGCCAGCCTGCAAACCTGGCTCCTTAGTTGTTGGGGCTAACCTTGTCCTAAATTAACCTCCGTATTAGGCAATCTGGTCCAAAGGCCCCATTACAAATATATGCACAGATTCCTCAAAATTCAAAGTTCTCCCATCAACTTTCAGACCCAAAGTATGCTGACTCTAGCATAAACTATTACAACAAATCCAGCAACAACAAACAGACTGCAGGGAGATTCCAGGATCCTGCCAGTAATTTCAAGTCACCTTAGGTTGTATGGAAAGTACGGAACTATCACCACCACCACCACCCCCCAACTTTGTGAAAGGCTCTATGTGGCAAAAAAGCCAACTCTTTCTTTCATAAAGAGATCAAGATAGTGTAAACTTATGTGGTTTCCTTTTTTCTCACTTTCAAAGAAGTGTAAAAATCTCAAGATCCCTGGGTTAGGCTGTGGATGTGTCAGATGAAACCTTATTACCTAGTTAAGCTATTATATAATTGAACCTGAATGGGTTTGTATGCGAGTACCAGTGCCTCTGTCCAAAGAACTCCTTGCATAGAAAAACTTTTATCTCCCTATGCACTAGACCGCAGATTTTCCCTCAAAAACATGTTGGTAATTACTTTAGTTCATATGTACATATTTCTGTAGATTACAGCATTTATGTCTTGTCTTCCTTATTAGAATGCAAACATTTTCAAGATATAAACCAGGTCTTGAATAATGCTATGAACCCATTAAAATATGGACTGAGAGGGGCAGCTAGGTGGTGCAGTGGATAGAGTATGGACCCTGTAGTCAGCAGGACCTGAGTTCAAATCCAGCCTCAGACACATAACACTAGGTCACCTAACCCCAATTGCTTCACCCAAAAATATAAATAAAATAAAATATGGACTGATAAAACATTTAAAATCCTTTTATAGTGGTACAAGGAAGGATACTGTCTGAATTGAGGATTACTATAATCATTCACCCTTTCCTCAGGCTTTTTTTTTCTTTTTCTAGAACAGTTTAGAAGTCCCTTCCCCTCTCCCTTTCCCCAGCCTATCCCAGAGCTGGTGCTCTTTACCATATGGGGAAGGAGTAAACCTCTATAGTGGAAAACTCACCACATCCCAATGATACCTAGGGACTCTTGGTTGAAAATTTCAAATAACTAGTTAGATATAAACCATAAACTCATAAAGGATGCTTGAGATTAGAATTTGCAGGGATTATCATCTTTTCTATTCTAAAATTATGTGTGATAATTTTAAGATAATTTTACTAAAAATTATTTACACTTTGAAAAAACAATTATGTTATACAAATTCTAGTTTAAACTGTATTTTGGAAATAAAAAAAGTGAATTAAACTAATACTAACATTAACATGGGGTAGTAGACAGACGACTGGGCTTGGAGGAAGGAAGACCTGACTTAAAATCCTACCTCTGACACTCATAGCTGTGTGATACCAGGCTAGTCACTTCACTTTTATGTGTGTCAGGTAATTCCCTAGGGCTTACCTACTCACTTTTGGAATTCCCTATGAAATGAAAGATCCTTCAAAGATCCACCAATGAGTATAAAGTATGCAGTAAAGATTCATAGATTCCGAGGGCTCTAATCCAAATTCCCTCTTACATTATTGTGCTGGGTCCTCAGAAGGCTGATTACATCTTCCCTTTAGAGTTCAAATGTTAACCCTAAAGGTGTATGGGTTTTTGTCTAATGCCACTGATACAAATCCCTGTTCCACTGTGTTCTCCTCAGTATCTGTCACTAGTTACAATGACTAGTTCTCCTGCATCATTGATTAGATAAGTGATTATTAATTCCCCACTATGAATTTATCCAGTTAATACCAATTAGTTTTTATAGAGGAATCCTTACTTAAAAAATAGAAAAAAATCCTTAACCCTTTGAATGGGGGCACACTCTCCTTATAGGACCTTGGCTCCTGAGAATAGTATGTACAGACAAAGTGGCTGCTATGAAACATTTGCCTTATTAACTTCAATGCTGAAGGTGGAATCAATGGATGAAGGTGTCCCCTTGCTTGGAGAGAATTACATTTTGGCTGCTAGGTCAATTCTCTGGTGGGCCAGATTCTGCTAGTTACTCCCCACTTAGCTTGGCTGCCAGCAAACTCTGATAATGACTCTAGTTCTGGAGTCTTTAGAGATCTCACAAGGTGAGTACACTCTTTCACCTAACAGAGACAATAAACAAACACAAAGAACAGGTGTCCCACATTCACAGCCATAGTCCCAAGAAAGGAAATTGTTATCTGATAATAGGAACTTTACCCATCACTGCTACTCCTCTCTCCACCTGACATGAAGGCTTAGAAAGTAGTCCTTGCCTCAATCACCACCAGGATGTAGACAGATTAAATTTGGCCAGTTGTTACCTTTTATCCTCATAGACAGTTTCAGATCACCAGGCAATTGACACACAATGTGTGTTCATTTGTTTTCCAGTCATGTCTGACTCTTCATGACCACATTTTGGGTTTTCTTGACAAAGACATTTCAGTGGCTTGCTATTTTCTTCTTTCAGGAATTGAGGCAAACCGGGTTTATTGACTTACCCAGGGTCACAAAGCTAGTACGTGACTGAGGGCAGATTTAAATGCAGGAAGATGAGTTTTCCTGACTCCAGGCCCAGCAGGATCATAAATAGTCGTAGAATATCTGAAGATTCTCTGAAGTCCATGTTGAGGATGGCATTAGGCAGAGCATGTTCTATATGCTTTTAAGGACTGAGCTCTCATTGGCTAACACCCAATTACATTAGTAATAGTTGCTTAAAGAATATAAGATAAATACCCATCAGTATTCACAATTTCTATTGATGCTAACATGGATCCAATTTAATATCTGGGAACAAAAGACCATGTTTTAATTCTGTTTTGCTTAGCAATAGCTCTCACTTAAGTGAGAATAAAATTAAATAGCACTGGATCACTAATATTTTACCTTATATTTGTGAATCAACTGAGACTAAAGTTTGGCCTGTGAAATATTTGACAAGGATTGCATCTGGCACAATATACCACATGATATTTGAACTTCTGGTATTAATGCCCCATGAACCACTCTGAGATATCTTCAACTCCATCTAGAATTCAACTCTAAGATAATGGCAGCTCTGCAATGAATCAAGGGTTGTATACATATGGCTTTAGTTTTTTTTTTTAATTCTATATGAACCAGGTAATGTATCCTCTTGTTTACAATTAATTCTCTTTATTTATTCTTCCACCCTTGCTATAAAACTCGACAGGGCTTTTTGTATGGTATCGTTGAATTATTTATCTAGATTTGCTGAATAAAGTCCCTGTATCACACATTTGCTGTGTGCTTAGTGTTCTTTATACATTTGCTAGACTGACCTTCAAATTCATCAGGGCTGCCCTGCAGTTAAGCTGTCAGGTCTGGCCTCCTTGAGGAAACTTTAATGTAATCCTCAAGGTAAACTTACTGGAAAATGAAGAAAGAAAGAAAAGTCATAGACGGCAATTGATATTTAAAGGGAATTAGATTTTTTTAGGGCATGTATTTCTGCGCTTGCCCCCACACTCACCCCCAGTCTACCTTTGGGATTGGTGCAATTGTTATTTTTTTCACCCTTCAAAGTACCAGAGGTAGTTTTTAGTTGATATGCACTTTAAAAAATATCCTGTGGCACCATGGATCCTAATTCAGATGCTTACTGAGCTTTTCTAACTGACCTATTGCTAAAAAGAAATTGTGCATAAGAAAAGTAACAAGATTTGAAGGTAAAGAAACAGTCCTTTGAGTTTTATTCAGTTATTTTGATTGTTGATATTACTAACGGATCATTAAAGAAGCCTTCTGGTTTTACCAGTCCAGGCAAACCCAACTTTCCAAAGGCTCTCTATGCTTCCCACATGATTCTTGTCCTTTATAAGAAAGGCTACTTTTTAAAAAAAATATTCATTCACCCAGCATTAGCTCCTTATGTTATGTTTCAGTCCTTTTCTTGTCTTGCTCTATGTGGTTTTCCAACTTGCAAATGGGACAATTCCTATTCGATTTTGAATGTCCTTGTGCTGAAAGTATATGAAATTGATTTAAAGAAAATGCCATGTTATGGTGGAATAGTTTAGGGGAAATCCACTTCAGATCAAAAGAAATGAAATTGCCTTTCATTTTACCATATGCCCTGATTTTAGCAGTTTTTGCTGGGAGGATTTATTTTAGACTGCATCAGCATTAAGATTTTCATTTGATAGTGGTGGTATCATTTTTAAAGTTACAATAAGAAACAATATACTCTTATCATTCAATGACATTTCTACTGAGACCAACTCACTTATTGGCAAGAGCCTAAGCCTTCTAATGAGGATCAAAGGATGGGCAAGTGGAGACAACATCTTTCATGATCCATTTGGGGTCATGGTTTGGCCTGGAGAAAGAGGTTCTGTGAAGGGAAACTGATATTTTCTTCCATTTGCCTTATGGGGCTTAATATTTGTTCTAAATACAAATTGTTTCTGAGGGGTTTGTGAAAATGCTGAATTGAGATGCTGCACAAATTTCTCATTATTTTTTCAAGTAAGAAATAGGAGGAAGAGTGTATCTAGTGAAAAGTCAGGGACAGTTTTTTTTTAATTCTCTTCTCAGTTATTTCTTTTTCTTTTATGGAGATAGGAAAGTTTGCTGAAGTGCTTTTTGCTTTTCTCAATTCAGAATGTAATAATACCACTTATCTTTGTCTCTGCTAATTATAGGGGGATATTGTGAGAAAGCAGATAGAGTGATGGAGTTAGAGTCAGAGAGCCTGGATTCAAATCTTTTTTTGTTTGTTTGTTTTCCTTTCTAAGCCTTAGCTTTCTCGATTTGAGCACTAGATGTTGGACCAGAGGACCTTCCAGCTCTAAACTGATGATAATAATTAATAATGTTTGAGGTTTACAAGAAATTTTCATGTGCAACCAGGGTTCGCATATGCCTAGATTATCTAAGATGGAAAGACCTGCTTCTGGGAGAAGATCTGTATTTCCCTACCATATGGATGGGAATAGTCTGTTCCAGGCTACATCTTTAAAACTATCAGAACAATCATTTTTCTCTTTCTGCAGGTGTTCAGAAAGAAAGTCTTGTTCACCGACAGCATGGGCACTATGAATTTAGCTGAAACACAGGTGCTGGAACAGGCAAAGACCAAAACCAGGACACCTAGGTACCTTAGTACAGGCAGGGGAACCAGTGGAAACCAGCTCAAAAAACGACCATGTGCCTTGGTGTTCTATAGCAGCCAAGTTTCCCACTGCCTCAACAAAACTCTGGGAAGCACAGCTCCAAGTGGGAAAGGCCCAGCTGGAGAAACATCCCACAGCAGTGAAACATCTATCTGAAAGGAGCCGAAGAAAATGAAAGGAAGGAAAGGCCCCGAGTGAGCAGGCAACCTCTAGAGGCCAGACTCCCAATCTACTCCTAGAGTTCCAGTATTGCTGATTGAGCCCAATACCAGGTAAGCTGCCAGAACCCTATAGCCTCCAACTGCCAGCATTGGAGGACCCAGCACACAAAGCCAGTGACCAGGCCCCAGGCTCCCAACACAAGAAGCTTGGGTCAGTGCCCCCTGCTTCCCAGCAGGAGAGCTCAATCTTTTTTTAAAGGCCAAGAAATAAGCAAACACCATGAGCAAAAAGAAACAGACTATAGATTCTTATTATGGGAAGAGTGAAGATCAAAGCAGAAATTCTGAAGAGTTCAACATTGTCAACAATCCCACATCTGGAGCCTCAAAAGGGAATATGAACTGGTCCAAAGCCCAAAAAGCCTTCTTGGAAGAGCTCAAGAAGGACTTTAAAAGTCAAATAAGAGAGGTAGAAGAAAAATTGGGGAAAGAAATGAGAGGTATGCAGGAGACAATCAATAGCTTAGAAGAGGAAGGACAAAAACTGACTGAAGAAAACAACTCCTTAAAGAGCAGAATTGGCCAAACAGAAAAGGAAACACAAAAACTCACTGAGGAGAAGAATTCTTTAAAAAATAAAATGCGCCAAATGGAAAAGGAGGTACCAAATCTAATAGAAGAAAACAATTTGTTAAAAATTAGAATTGGGCAAATGGAAGCTAATAACTCTATGAGAGAGTGAGAATCAGTGCAACAGAAACAAAAGAATGAAAAAAAAATAGATGAAAACATAAAATACCTCATTGGTAAAACAACTGACCTAGAAAATAGATCCAGGAGAGACAATTTAAAAATTATTGGTCTACCTGAAAATCAAAATGAAAAAAACAGCCTGGACAGTATCTTTGAGGAAACCATCAAGGAAAACTGCCCTCAGGTCCTAGAACCAGAGGGTAAAATAGCCATAGAAACAATCCACAGATCTCCTCCTGAAAGAGATCCCAAATTGAAAATGCCAAGGAATATAGTAGCCAAATTCCAAAATTACTAGGTCAAAGAGAAAATACTGCAAGCAGTCAGAAAGAAACAATTTAAATATCATGGAACCACAGTCAGGATTACACAGGACCTTGCTGATTCTACATTAAAAGATTTGAGGGTGTGGATTATGATATTCTGTAAGACAAAGAAGTTTGGATCAACTACTCAGAGAAAATGCTCATGATCTTTCAGGGGAGGAGATGGACATTCAATGAAATAGGGGACTTCCAAATCTTCCTGATAAGAAGACCAGAACTCAACAGAAAATTTGATCTTCAAATACAAGACTTGAGACATAAATAGGTACCAAAAAAAAATCAAAAACAAAAACATGTTATTAATAAGAGCAAACTGTTTACATCCCTACAAGGAAAGATGACACTTGTAACTCTTGTGAATTGTATTGTTATTACACCATTTTAAAGGGGTATACATAGAGGGAGTAGGTATATGTTGACTTTGATGTAATGGTAAAAAAAATCTAATCAAGTAGGTTAAATGGATCTAAGTAAGTGGATTAATCTGATCTAACTAAAGGAATGTATTGGGAGAAAAGGAAAGGAGGAGGCAGACAAGGGTAAATCATGTTATACATGATACAAAAATATACAAAATACAAAAACCTATTACTGTAGAGGAAAAGAAGTGAGGGAGATGAGCATTGTTTTCTCTCTCATAAGATTTGGCTCAAGGAGGGAATAACATATTCAGTTAGGTATAGAAATCTAACTTGCCATATAGGCATTAAGAGGGAAAAGGGGAAAGAAAAGGGAGGGGGGATAAAAGAGAGGGAAGAAGTACTAAGGGTAAAGGGGAAGAAAAGGGAAGGGAGTTATAGAAGGGGGGCAGGACCGAGGGAGATGATGGTCAAAAGCAAAACACTAGTGAGCAGGGAAAGGGAGAAAGAAGAAAGAAAAGCATAAACGGGTTGGGGGGGATAGGATGGAGAGAAAGACACAGATAGTAATCATAAGTGTGAATGTGAATGGGATGAACTCCCCCATAAAACAGAAATGGATAGCAGAATGGATTAAAAACATAATCCTACAATATGTTGTTTACAGGAGACACATTTGGAACAGAGGGACACACACAGGGTAAAGGTAAAAGACTGAAATAGAATATATTATGCTTCAGCAGAAGTAAAAAACAAACAAACAAACAAACGAATAAACAGGGGTAGCAATCCTGACCTCAGGCAAAGCAAAGGCAAAAAATAGATCTTCTCAAAAGAGATAAGGAAGGAAACTACATCCTGCAAAAAGGCACCATAGACAATGAAATAATATCATTACTAAACATATATGCACCAAATACTATAGTATCCAAATTCTTAGAGGAGAACATCAGGGAGTTACAGGAAGAAATAGACAGCAAAATTATACTAGAGGGGGACCTCAACCTCCCTCTCTCTGAATTAGATAAATCTAACTACAAAATAAACAAGAAAGAAGTCAAGAAGTGAATAGAATTTTAGAAAAGTTATGTAGGATAGACCTCTGGAGAAAATTCAAGGAGGATAGAAAGGAATATACTTTTTCTCAGTGGTACATGGCACATACACAAAAATTGACCATATACTAGGGCATAAAAACCTCACAATCCAATGCAGAAAGGCAGAAATATTAAATGCATCCTTTTCAGATTATGATGCAATAAAAATTACATGTAATAAAAGGCCACAGAAAGATAGACTAAAAATAATTGAAAACTAAATAATCTAATCCTGAAAAATGAATAAGTCAAAAACAAATAATAGAAACAATAAATAGCTTCATTCAAGAGAATGACAATAATGAGACAACATACCAAAACTTATTAGATGAAGCAAAAGCAGTTCTTACATATGTTTTCTTTCTTGATCAGCAAAATATCTCAAGAGGTAGTTGCTATTGCTATCTCAACTTTATAGAAAAGGGAATTGAGGCTGAGAGTTTAAATGACTTGTCTAAGGTCACACAGCTAGTAAGTTTCCAAGGCAGGATTTGAATTCAGGTCTTCCTGACTCCAAATCAAATATTCTATGCATAGAATCTCCTAACTTCCTCTGATGACAATGGTAGTGATGATTATGTCAGCACAGAAGAGCATCTTCAACTCTGTAATTTCTAGAAGACTTTGATGTTTATGGTTATAGATAAAACTGATTTATATTGAAAAAGAAATTTGTATTTGTTTATATATACAGGTTACTGAATCAATGTGTCAATATGTTGAACCATTTTTATAAAGTAATGCTTGAAAAATGGTATCTAAATTTAAAATATTCCTTGTGAAATGTTTTACTTTTGTTACTGCCTTTTTGGGAATGTGGTCTTGAGTTTGGACATATTCTGACATGAATTTTTCTCTCCTCTTGAATGGGGGAAGCACTGTCTTCATATTGCTATTTGCTTGTATTATATAATTCTAGACTAAGAGGAGGTCACTATAGTATTGAAAGGAGGAGGATGTAAGTAGTTCATGACTCCCATAGGTGTTCAGATTATTATTTGAACTGTTGGATTTGATTATTCTCGCAAATATCCAAGCTTGTTTAGTGGCAGGTTGTGTGAATATAGATGCTAATGCCTTGGATAAATGAAGACACAAATATGAAGTTATATCTCATAGAAAGCATCTTCTTTATGCTTCAGAGGCTCTCAATAGTCTCTGTGAACCAGTGTCATCTATTCTACTTTATATCCCAAGAAGGACAGAACTGCAAAGAGCACATAGATCTAGGGGAACCTGACCAAGTGCAGTGCCCATTACAGTAAACATGACAAGGGAACTATTTTGAGCAGAAGTTCCAGTTCCTTTGCACAGCTAGTAATTACCTTTGGTTATCATGAGAGTATTTTCTTTATCATGAGAGTTTACAGGATGATATTGAAGCTGGGTTTTACATGGTCTGGAAGTTAGCTATTGAATTAATAATTTAAAACTTTCAAGTAGAATGGATATTAGAACTGGGAAAAATATTGAGAAAAGGCTGTTTATGGAGTCACCAAAAATATATCCAATAAGTGTAAATAAGTCTTGAGAAAATTGATTACTGTCATGGAAATTCATCCCATTCTTTTGAAGGTAAACCATCAGTCTATTGTTATTGATCTTTCCCTTATGTTGCTATTAGGTTTTTTTTTAAGTATCTAAGTACATTTATGTTTAAATCTATCTATCTATCTATCTATCTATCTATCTATCTCTCTATATTTATTTATTTATTTATTTATTTATTTATTTATTTCTGTCTATCTATCTATGCTAAATTGGTCACTGTCAAATATGAAGAGAGAGACTGATTTAGTGAAAGTATGCTTTTAAAAAAATGGATTGGATAAAGTGCATGGACAGAAGTCACACATATGTATGGGGATATACACACATATATGTATATGCACACACATGGGAAATGAGTAATGTGTGAAGTGTATATGTATATATTCATATATATAATTATATGTGTGTATATGCATGCTTATGTGTATGTATGTGTGTATATATTTGTATATATACATACATATAATCTAAGGATAAGTGAGATAGTAATAAATATCTAAAAATTTAGAGGATTGGGCAGGATTTTATGTAGCAGGTAACACTTGAGCTGAGACTTAAAGGAAGCTAGTAATTATCAGCTGCAGAATGCATTCTAGGCATGGGCAAAGATGTAGAGGTCATAGATAGAGTATTGAGTTTGGGAAACAGCAAGAAGGCCAATTGGACTGGAACATAGAGTATGAGAAGGGTAGTAATGCTTACAATTCACTGACAGACTGCTAACCAAAGCTCTTCCAGAAAGGTAGAGCTTGCTAGAGTGTATACTGCTGACATAGCCTTTGATAACCTAGGGTCACCTCTATGGTATAATGAGACATTTGAGTAGAACCCAACATTAGTTCTCTGGTGATGGATTCACTAAATCTTTATTGAAGCTATTTCTGTTTCTAACCTACACTATCGCTTAGGACAGTGAGTCCCAAAAATTTGCTATCTATTCCATAAAGTATTTTTTTTTCCTGACTGAAGCAGTAAATTTACTAAGGGAAAATGATATAGGGCTTCATCCAGCTGTATATAGTCAAGTAGAGGTTTTCATTCATTTTAGGCAACTTTCAAGTTTTCAAAATTTTCAAAAGAATATCTCACCAAAGTTGCCTAGTCCGAACCATTATAACAAGTATTTAGTGGCATAAAGCAACAGAAGCTGTACTGTCCAGTGCTGCTTTTGAGACTTTCTGTCTTTGGCTATTCTCCCAACATGTCCATATTTTGCCCCAATACTGTGCTCCTTCTTACTCATTAAGCTGTTGCTCATGGTTTTCCAACAACTTGGAATGTTCTTCTGCCTCCTCTCAACAAATCAAATTTTGCATTTCTTTCTCACTGTCTTCTTAGCTCATCCTTGAAGCTTTCTGTCCCTGCCTACTCTAATCCACAAGGATGTTTTCCTTCTCTGGTATTCTATAGCATAGCACCACCCAACCTAGTATTTAATTATATACTGATTCATAGTGTTTCTATTGTTAATGTGTAAGTTTTTAATTTTATGTGCCCAAATAGATTGTATATTTCTGGATGGAAATAACTGTCTTCTTTTACTTTTGTGATTCCCTCCCTTTGTCCCACCCCAGAACCAGAACTGTATTAGATGTTCAGTGGGTGTTCAGTACATACTTGTTGACTCTGTAATAAGAACATTTCATCTGTGCTGCTACCATGGGGATTCTAATGCAAAAAACATGAGCCTTGTTTGTGAGTTTGTAAAAAATTAGCAGCAAAACTGAGGACCTAAAATAACTTGTGAGAATCCAAGTTATTCTCATCTTTATACCCCAATTTAGAAAAAAAGGAAAAGGCAACAAATTTAATAAATGCTTAGCTGAAGAAATCCAAAAATTCAAATAGAGATATTGCTTAAATGGTTTGAGTGACATATACTTATCTTAGAAGGAATGCTTTCTTGTTTGGGGAGAGCTTTTTCATTTCTCTTAAAGTCCAATTTTAGAATAGTGATACCATCCTGAATTTGCTTAGAGGGGGAAGGGGAAGTCAAAAGAAAGAATGAATACCACCATCCCTCCAGAGTGGCCAGGTGGTTCAGAAGATATATATATTCTACAAAACCCCTTCTCTAGAATCCTTGAGACCCAAAAGCTGAACTTTTATAATATCTGAATATATTAAACCAAGAGTACATTTTATTATTAAACTAGATTTTTCCCTTTTTAGGGGATTAAATATTTGACATTTAAATAAGGGAAACAGGTATTTTGAAATAAAAGGTAAATGAAACCACTGTTGCATAGTTCTCTGCATAAGTATAAACATTTATTTTCAGTGCGGGCTGGAATTTCAAAGTTGATAACCATTCTTGGAAAAAAAATCAACAACAATGTTCCAATTTGTTTTTAATAATTCCTAAGGAATTATTTTTTTTTCCAAAGGACAAGAACGGAGAGAAAATATTTTTAAAGTACCATTATAGTCTCTTGGAAGCCACACATGGTATTCTTACAGATAAAATACCAAGTTTGCAGGGTTTTTTGTTTAGTTTTTAACTACCCAAACCTGATATTCTAAAGGAAGAAAATGATTCATAAAGGTCACACAGACAATGAGAAGTCATATCTGTAAACAGAGCTGGCCTTTTGCAAAACTGCGAAGTAGGTGACATTTGTCTTTTAGGTTCCCTGGCTCTCCCTTTCACTGTTTCCTACACATGTATCCCAGGAATATGTCTTGGGTCATATTTCCTCAGAGATTTAATTTCATGACTTGTGAATCTAATTCAAAAGCTTAAGGCATAACCCTTCCCAGGATTATTTGCACAGTAATACAGAGCTCCTGAAGACTGGAAAATTTGAAAGATCTAAAGGCATGACTCTTTAATAATTGAAATATATGTCTCTTGCTTGACATGTTATAAAGTAGATTTGTCTAAGGATGGCCAAGGGACTTCCTACAGGGTTTCTTATCTCATCTTACTCTCCTAACATGAATGAGAAGTCTAAAAATGTTCTGAGGCTATTTTTCCTCTCAGGAAAATGAGAGAAAGAAAGCATTGTAAGTAATATTTCTATCTGGTTATCATGTGCCTATCTATCTATCTATCTATCTATCTATCTATCTATCTATCTATCTATCTATCTGTTTATCTCAACATGAGTTTTATTTCTACATATAGATACATATATCTATTCGTGTAGATTATAGATAATTTCCAGTTATTGAGATTAATTATGTAGAGGAACCAGGTTTTGCTTTGTCATTAGAGGGGGAAAAAGTTCACCAATATTTTTAGTTTTCTCAATCATATCACAGTTTTTATGATTTGCATAAAACAGAGAATGAACATGATTTCTTCAAAGCAGTTAACTCTTTTTCATTTGAGGCATCAGAGACCTGGGACTATTTTTCACAGGGAGTAAATATGGTAAGAACTAAGAATTAAAGTGGACTTCTGATAATAAATTGGTTGACAGTTAAACTGAGGAAATCTGAGGAGATAGTAGAGAGAGAAGTGTCTAAATAGAATATGTGATATTTTCATGGCATCTACCATATTCTAGTGTAGTCAACATGAGGGGAAATGGTTCATTGCCATTTGTTGGAAGAATTGGCTGAAAGTCTGGTGGCTTTCCCCTCTTGAGGAGAAGCTTAGTTGTCTTACCAGTGTGTCTCCTTCTTTCAAGTATACAAAGTAGCAAGTGGCCTCGAAGTGGACAAACTATATCTTAGCCCTCCTATTTAGCCACCTAGGTGGTACAGTGGATGGAGTACTGGTTTTAGATTCTGGAAAACCTAAGTTTAAATCCAGTCTCAGACAATTGCTAGCTGAGTGACCCTGAATGAGTGATTTAACTTCTGTTTGCTTCAGTTTCCTCAACCACAAATGAGAGTAATGACACCATCTACCTTGTAGGGATATTGTAAGGATCATATGAGATAATTATAAGCACATAGTATAGTACCTGGCACATAATAGGCACCATATAAATGGTTATTCCTTTCCCTTTCTCTGGAAGAAATGACTTTGACAACACTCTTGTATAGAATTAACTAAGACAGTTGGGTCAGAGACTTAATGTCATTTACTGATCAGTATGTGACACTCATTCTTATTTTTAAAAAGTCCGTGATTTCATCAAAATGGATATTTCCTTTCCTCAGATATGGAAAGATGATAAGATCTCTTCTATGCTTTAGTAGATGTTCTTTATGAGTTACTCTGTTGAAAAAACATCACTTGTTGGACAATCTCCATTGATTGACATCTCTCCTTTTGGCAGATACAGACATGACTGTCAAGGTTGTCATCAAAGACTTTTCATTTTTGTAGGGCCTGTCACATCTGGTGTTTCTTGGAATAATCCTAGTACACCCAGAGTCACTTAAATGCCAAGATGCTACATAGGGCTTGAGTGGCAGATAGCCTCATTAATGGCATTAAATACAAGCTGAAGTATCATTTTCTGAAAAAAAAAATAGAAATGGTAAAATTGAGGACTGTGGCTAGTTTTATACATGGCCATTGAAGAGAAGAGGACTCCTGAGGCAATAATGAGGAATTATGCCCTGCTATAATACAAAAAATATACTATGGCTTTCCCCCAGGGAGTTATTAGCTCATCTGTTTTTGGAATAGTGGTTCTCTTTAACTTTTCAATCTGTAGCCTGTTTGGAAGTTTATAGAAGTGCAATGATAATGGTATAGGAAGTTTGAAGACTGACGTAGATGCTGATGGAAAAGTGCATCTTGCCATGAATAAATTATGGAAGCACTATGGATTTACAATTAGAAGTAATAGATGAATATTTGAGAGTCTGCCCCTAGACTGAATGTACCAAATCCTACCTACAGTTTTACATTTATGCATGCATGAAAAACCCAAGTGGAGTTTTGATTTTCAAGATTCCAAAATAATTAAAGTCATAAAAGCAAATTTTGGATTTCAATAAGTGCCCATCTGTTTTCAGTTTTACAGGTCCTGAGGTTTGATTAATTGGTTGAGATATTGCTGACAAATCAGGCTCTCTCTGTATTTGCCACCAGTCACCTCTAGCCTTACAAATTTAATGTAGTCTTCCAGGAATTCATTTACTTATTGACTTTTGGGGTCATAATTATACTTGAGATAAAATATGAATATTTATTTAGATGTTTATTATTAATCAGTAGGATTCTCAAGATACCTTTTAATTTGTAACATTGAATTGTCTTGACATATTCATATTATTCTCCCTGAGCTATTACATTTTTTCTTAATTATTGACCACACAAAGGATATTGAATCATAAATTAGATTTTATAGACATATCACATCAAAATACATTTTATAGTATCTACAGTAGTAAAAGAATACAATACTTTACTGAATTACAGTTTTATTTATATTACTATTGTATTTAAGATTTTTGTCATCTTAATTAGCACATAACATCATTTTTGCTTTAGCCCAATTTGCTAATCTGAAATGAAATGTTAATGGAATGTGGGATGCAAATATTTTCATATTCATTCTCTCTCTCTCTCTCTCTCTCTCTCTGTCTCTCTCTTTCTTTCTCTGAGCTCTCTCTCTCTCTCTCTCTCTCTCTCTTCACATCAGAATCACATATCCTCCTTTAATTACTTCATAGGCCTGGAGAAATGCTTTCTAATATACTACTTGAAAGTGCCAGTCAAAGGGCCAAAGATTTCACCATTTACCTGAATAAAAAAATGAGGGGACTGTGAACTAAGTATGAAAGGTTTTCTTCTTTTACCTATTCTATTTAGATTGCAGAATATAAAACACACAAGACACAAAACTTCAGGAATCTTATAGTTCTTCTATTCATGCACTATTCTAAGTTTTGCAAAACACTCACAGCAGATTTTGATGCAGCTCTGAAAAAGGAAGTGACCACATTACTTAGAAGCCTTTCACATGGACAGTCTTTCTCTAGGAAGAGCAAGTTTCAGATAGTACGCTGATGAGTCTGTGTCTGTGTTCTATATACCCCTTTTGAGCAGTTTTCTGTCCTGACTGATAAGCATTTGCCCACTTAGAGTGTAAACTCTGAAAGGTAAATAATGACCCAACTCTCGTCCCACACATGGCTCATTTAGATCTGAATTTTCTAGTAAAGGACCTTCTGGTGTTCTTGAAGAACTCTTCCATATTGTACTCTCCAAAGATGACCCGGTTCAGCTCTTTCTGCCAAGAGTGAACCTTGAACGTATGTTAAGCAGTCAGATCACTAAAGGGGCAACATCTCTTTGGCACCACTGCCACAGGTCCTTTACCCTTAAATTTCCCAACTCTTTCCCCATATCTGGAGCTGGCCAAGTATGGCTTTGCCCTTGGGAAATCAAATGTTTTCATTCTTTGATAGTGATGATTAGTTTATAATAGTTTACTTTTGTAAATAGGAACATGTCTCATTTTTATCAATAACTTGGATGAATGAAAACATAAATGGCCTCTGTAATAAAATTTTGTGGTGACCTTAAGCTAAGAAGGATAATGAATACAATAGATGATAGAATAAGGATTCAAAAACCTCTGTCAGGTTAGAGATCCGGGCTAAATTTATTAAGATGAAATTTGAGAGACCAATATGAAGTACTACATTAGGACTAGCAAAGTCAAATGCATAAGTACAAGACAGTTTTGTTTTCCATATTAAAAAAAAATACCTGAGGGCTTTAGTGGACTTCAAGCTGAATTGAGTAAACATGAGTTGACATTGTATCCATAAAAGCTAACATTATCATTCCTAGATCATAGAAGCATAGAGTTGGAAGATCATAGTTGTGGATCTAGAATAGATCTTGGAGACAATGGAGTCAGAGCCCCTCATTTTATAGATGAGGAAACTAAAGGCTAGGGAAGTTAAATGATTTGCCCACACAGAGAATAAGTGACAGGTCCAGGATTTGTACTCAAGGGAGGTTGCAATCCTCCTCTATTCTGTTTATTCTATTCTTGTCTGATTAACCTTGGAGCATTTTTATTTCAGCTCTTGACTCCCCCAACCCCTGTAATTTTGGCTCCTAATGACACAAAACAACATAGACATTTAATGATGTAAGAATTCATTATAACTTTATTTGCTATCCGCATTAGGGACATGGTCAGTGTCTTCCTCCAAACACAGGTAAATTTTGCTTATCCTTCTGGTCACTTCCATTACAATGAATATTATTGCCAAATCACAGGCAAATTTCATGCTTTCCTCAATGCCCAGTGTCCCAATATCTCAGTTACCTCTGACTAGATTCAATTTTCTCACTGGGCAAATTCCTTTACAGAAATTGGGTATCTAGCCAATCAGAGAATAGTCTAACCATATGACCTTGGGCAAGTAATTTCTTCCATTTGTTCCTCAGTTTCCTTGTCTATAAAATTAAAGGATTGGACAATATCAATCTGTGTTCTGAATGCATCAGCTCTCTATCAGCAGGTGGGGAACTGCTTCATCTTGAGTCTTCTGGAATCATTGTTGGTCATTATATTGATCAGAGTTCCTGAGATTTTCTAAGTTTAATGTCTTTACAATATTATTGTTATTGTAAAATCTATCATCTTTTCACTTCACTCATCTCACATAACTCTTTCCAAATTTCTTTGTAACCATATCCTTTTCTATTTCTTACAATACAATAATATTCCATCACGTTTATATAGCATACTTATTCACCTGTTCCCCAAATAATGCATACCACCTTAGTTTCCAATTCTTTGTCACTCTAAACATAGCTGACATAGAGATTTTTAAAGATATGGTTCCTTTTCCTCTTCCTTTTTTTGGAAATTTTAATTTAGTTATTTTTAGTTTTCAACATTCACTTCCACAAGATTTTTAGTTTCAAATTTTCTCTCCTCACCCCTTTGCCCACCCCAAGACGGTGTGCATTCTGAATACCCCTTCCCCTAATCTGCTCTCCCTTCTATCACCTCCTCCTTCTCTTATCCCCTTCCCCTTCTATTTTCCTGTAGGGCAGGATAGATTTTATATGCCATAGCCTGTATATCTTATTTCCCATTTGCATCTAAAATTTTTTTTTAACATTTGTTTTTAAAACTTTGAGTTCCAAATGTTTTCCCTTCCTCCATCCCCACACACCCTTATTGAGAAAGCAGGCAACTTGATATAGGTTATACATGTGTAGTCATGCAAAACACTTTCATAGTAGTCATGTTGTGAAAAACTAACTATATTTCCTTTCATCCTATCCCGGGTCCCACTTATTCTTTCTTTCTTTTGACCCTGTTCCTCCTTAGAAGTGTTTGCTTCTGATTACTTATTTCCCCAATCTTCCCTTCTTCTATAATCCCTCCCCTCACTTATCTTGTTCCCCCCTATTTTCCTGTAGGGTAAAATAGATTTCCATACCCAATTGAGTTTGTATGTTATTCCCTCCTTAAACCAAATACAACGAGAATAAGATTCACTCCTTCCCTCTAATCTTCCCCCACTTCCCCTCCATTGTAAAAGATTTCTCTTGTCTGTTTTTTGTGAGATAATTTACCCCATACTACCTCTCCCTTTCTCCTTCTCCCAGTTTAGTCCTGTCTTACCCCTTAATTTTATTCTTTAGATATCACCCCTTCATCTTCAACTCACCCTGTGCCATCTATCTATCTCTCTATCTCTCTATCTATCTATCTCTCCATATAATTTTTTCCCTCCAACTACCATAATACTGATAAAGGTCTTGTGAGTTACAAATGTCATCTTTCCATGTAGGAATGTAAACAGTTCAATTTTAATAAGCATTTCTCTTTCCTGTTTACCTTTTCATGCTGCTCTTGAGTTTTGTAGAAATACTTGAAAGTCCTTTATTTCATTGAATATCCCTTTTGTTCCCCCTGAAGGATTATACTCAGTTTTGCTGGGTAGGTGATGCTTGGTTGTAATCCTATCTCCTTTGACCTCCAGAATATCATATTCCAAGCCCTCTGGACCCTTAATGTAGATGCTGCTCAATCTTATGTTATCCTGATTGTGTTTCCACAAGCCTTACATTGTTTCTTTCTGGCTGCTTGCAATATTTTCTCCTTGACCTGGGAACTCTGGAATTTGGGCATAATATTCCTAGGAATTTTCCTTTTGGGATCTCTTTCAAGAAGTGCTTGGTGGATTCTTTCAATTTATAATTTGCCCTCCAGTTCTAGAATATCAGGGCAGTTTTCCTTGATAATTTCTTGAAAGATGATGTCTATGTTCTTTTTTGATCATGACTTTCAGATAGTCCAACAAATTTTAAATTATTTCTCCTGGATCTATTGTCCAGGTCAGTTGCTTTTCCAATAAGATATTTCACATTTTCTTCTATTTTTTTTCATTCTTTTGGTTTTGTTTTACAATTTCTTGATTTCTTATAAAGTCATTAGCTTCCATTTGCTCCATTCTGATTTTTAAGGAAGCATTTTCTTCAGTGAGCTTTTGGACTTCCATTTCCATGTGGCCAATTCTGCTTTTCAAAGCATTCTTCTCTTCATTGGTTTTTTTAGACCTCTTTTGCATTTGGATTAGTCTATTTTTAAGGTGTTATTTTGTTTAGTATTTTTTTGGGGGGGTTTCCTTTTGTAAGCTGTTGACTTGTTTTCATGATTTTCTTACATGACTCTCATTTCTGTTCCCAGTTTTTCCTCTACTTCTCTTACTTGCTTCTCAAAATCCTTTTTGAGCTCTTCCATGGCCTGGGACTGATTCCTACTTTTCTTGGAAGCTTTGGATATAGGAGCTTTGACTTTGTTGGCTTCTTCTGGTTGTGTGTTTTGATCTTCTTTGTCATCAAATTAAGATTCTATGGTCTGACATTTTTTGTATTGTTTCCTCATGATCTCAGCCAATTACTTGTGTTACAAGCTCTTCGTTAAGGTAGTGGTCTGCTTCCAGTGTGGAGAAGGTACTGTCCCAAGCTTAGGGGGCTTTGTGCAGCTGTTTCAGAAATACTTCTAGGGACATGTAAATTTTCAGTTTTTCCAAGGTGGTATGATTAAGGCTGAGGTGTTTACTCCTTTCCTGACCTATGCTCTGGTCTATGAGTGATCACAAGTACCCTTTTCTGCCTTAGAACTGTGAAGAGGATTCCCTCTCCACCACCACCACAAGCTCCACCACTCCAGTGCTCCTTCTAGCCCCAGGACCAACACCCAGAACTGTGACTCAGATCCAAGCACCACCAAAGTAAGGGAATCCTTCCTCAGTGCCAGCAAAGAGATCCCTGCAATCCCCCTCGGATCACCTGCTAGATCCCCCCTCCATCTGTGGCCAGAGAGCTCCAGAAGCAGCCACTGCCCTGGGGCTGCACCAGGACTGGGGCTGGGACTGAATATCTCTCTCACAGAGGCCACAGACTTTTCCTACTGACCTTCTAAGTTGTCTTTGGTGTTTGTGGTTTGAGAATTCTGGAAAACTCTGAGGTCTTCTTAATTCAATGCCCTGAGGACGGCTCCAGGTTTGCTGAGGCCTGGTCTTTGCCTGTGCAGCCTGTGTAGCCCAAGCTGAACTGTTCTCTTCTCCCAGCCAAGTGCAACATATTTTTCCAATCTACCATCCAGATTATCTTGGGCTGGAAATTTTATTCACTCTGTGTAGAATTTGTTTAGAGTCATTTTTTTACAGGTATTTGGAGGGGTTTGGGGGGAGAGTTCAAACAGGTCACTGCTTTTACCCTGCCATCTTGGCTCCACCCCCTTAAACTTCCTTTTTGGTACAGACCTAGTAAGATTGTCACTAGGTCAAAATATGCCCATGGTTCAACAGCTTTGGGGGATTAAAGACATGAGGTGTTTCTCCCAGTGAAAATACAAGGAGTATATACCTATTTCTTCCACTATCGTTAGGGCAGTCATGTGGAAAGAGAGAGATTTATTCTATTTGTCCCCATAAAACAGAACCAATCATAGTAGGTAGAAATCACAAAGAAGCAAATTTAACTTTTATGTCAGAAAAAGAAAACACCAAGAACTGGAGATGTCAAAAAGTGCAATGGTGCCTTGAGAGCTGATGGAAGTCTTCAAGAAGAGTCGGAATAACCATTTGACTGATATATTAAGGTGGAAATTCATTTTAGGTATGACTTGGACTGGATGGGTGCTGAAGCTCTTTCCATCTCTAAGTTCTGGGATTCTGGGATTAAATAATGCCACATAAAGTAATGCTTCACTACAAGAAAAATTATGAAGCTATTTAGAAGGTGTGATAGAGTATCTTTGAGATGATTTATAGCCTGGTCTCTTGTATCATTAATGTTAATAATGTGACAATACTATACTTTAGTTTTCTAATCTTAATTAGTAATTTACTCATAGCATTTAGTAAAACTTCCATTAAAGACATGCTAGAGGTATGCTAAAACCAATGTAAGCTGGCTTGCTAGAGCTTATTGTTAAATTTTCAGTATGGGCATTTACATCTCAGGAATCAACAAACACTACCAATCAAGGCTTGATTTATATATTTTAAATTTTTTTTATTGTCTTAACTTAAGAAAGCAATGGAGAAAATGTTAATGTAGATTAAACTTAAAAGTGCGTCCTACTTCAGAAAGCCAATAGTTAAATATTTACTGTCCAACCTCTTCCTAGTGCATGGGCTCATTAGGGTATAGAGAAGAACCTGTACTCTTAAAAAATTTATCAGCATAATGCAATCTTTGCCAGGTCTTTAAAAAACAATCTTAATGATACATCTTGTTTGGTACATCAGTCACAATCCTATAAACACTTTTTCCCCTTCTACATTGTGCCATTAAAAAAAATAACAGATTCTATTTTTGTAATCTTTTGGTATAGTATAATCTTACATTGTGTATGTATGTAAGTATATATATACATATATATATAATATATATATACACAAATACATACATACATGTATTGTGTATTGTGTAAATGTGTATATATGTAACATATAGACACCTATATAACATTTTCTTCATTTTGCATCTGTTCATGAAAGTCTTCCCATGTTTTTCTTAATTCTTCAAAGGCATTATTTTATGACTTAATGACATTATGTTACATTTATATCATTTGGGGGCATATAATTTGTTTCTAATTTTTTTACTACAAAGAGTGTGACAAAAAAAATTTTCATGCCTGTGAGACCTTTCAGCCTCTACTGACCTGCCTTGGGTTGCCAAGCCAATAGTGGGATTGCTAGAAAAAATGATATACATGGTTTATAAGTTTTTCCTACTAAATGTTAAATTATTTTCAAGGATGATGAGACCAATGCACAAGTCTGCTAGCAGTGAATTAGTGTGTCCATCTTTCCACATCCCCTCCTACATTAACTTTTCCCATCTTTCACTATATCTACCTATTTTATAGGGTGTGAGGTGATGTCTCAGAGCTGCTTTAATAGTGTGGTTATGATTTTGAACAATATTTCACGTGCTTATTATAGTACTAGTTTATATTTCTGCATTTTCAAATGGTCTGTCCATATCCTTTGACAACTTGTATATGGGGAAATGGTTTGTAACATATTGGCCATGATCATGAGGAGTGGGCATGTTTGCCATCTAAGGATTAGTGTAACTAAATAAAGGTTTCGCATAATAAAGGGTTGGATAAAAGGCGATGTCATTTTCAAATCAACTATTCAGACATAAAGTGTTTGTTATATACATTGGTAGAGTGGGATAAATATAAAGATGAAATTAAGATGTTTTTGTAGGGGTGGGGGACCTGTGGCCTTGAGGCCACATGTGGCCCTCTAGGTTCTCAAGTATGGCCCTTTGAGTGAATCCAAACTTCACAGAACAAATTCTTTTATTAAGGGGGTTTGTTCTGTGAAACTTGGATTCATTCAAAAGGCCTCACTTGAGGACCTAGAGAGTCATATGTGGCCTTGAGGCCACAGGTTCCCCACTCCTGGTTTAAGTATTCAGTATACATTCCCACACCTTATTATGAGTAAAAATCATCTGAATATTTTTAAAACCACCCTGTGTATGTCTTTGTTGTTTCGAATAATTTTTCAGTTGTGTCTGGTTCTTCATGACCCTTTTTGAGGTTTTCTTGGAAAAGATACTGGAGTGGTTTGTCATTTCCTTCTCCAGCTCATTTTACAGATGAAAAGTTGAGGCAAAAATGGTAAATGACCTGCCCATGATCACATATTTAAATGTCTGAGGCCAAATTTTAAATTAGTTTTTCCAGGCCTGGCACTGTCTTCACTTTACCACCCACCTACCCCTTTTTATTTTTAAGCTTTGCCAATATTGCCAAACTGAATTATATCCAAAGATTAGTAATCAAGGCGGTAAGGGGATTTGAGATCATATCATAAGAAGACCATTTGATGTAACTACCTATATTTAATCTGGAAAAATAGAAAATTACAAGAAATATGATGGCTGTATTGAAATATTTGAAGGACTCCTATTGGAGTGGAGTTAGAATTGTTCACCTTGGACATACAAGCCAAAATGAGGAATAATGGGTGAGGAAGATGTCAACTCAATATAAAGAATAATATGACCTATATACAAGAATGGTCTGTTTTGGAAAGTAGTGAGTTCCTTCTTACTGGAATTTTTCAAACAGAGGTTTGATGATCACTTATTAATGATACTATGGAGGGAATTCATGGTCAGGTATGGGTTTGAACAGATGGCCTCTGCAGTTCTTGCCAACTCAGAGATTCTATGAAAAAGAAATACTTTCCTTATGATTAATTTTTGGGAGGATTTTTTTTTCCCTACTCAGTCACAAGGTAGAGTCAATGAGGTAGATTTTCTAGAAAATAAGTTTCTCTGCTTAACTGTTTCTTAGGATAAAAAATAGAATCATTGGTATAGTTATTGTTTGTAAAACATTTCATAAATTATGCAGTGCACTTATAAAAGTAGCTTGCAGTCATTAATAAACCCATTAAGCTTCCATCTGAAGGATTTCTGTGGCACTGAGGTTAGTGAGTATCAAGCTCATTTTACAGATGTTCACAGAAAGGTTAAGTGACAAGTTCAGGCCAATACTGAAGTCAGTACCCCAACTGGCATTTAACCCTGGCTTCTTGATCAAGTCACTGGCCCATGCAAGCCTTCATTATGGTAAATTATGGATGGATAATTGCCTTTTGTTGTATATAGACTAGAACCTTTTCATTATATTCCTTGCATATCCTTGACATTTGTTGGAACGGAATTTTTTTTTTGCATTTATTACTTGATTTGTGAATTTTTCCAGCATGAAATAATTACAGCACTATATATTTAACTATAAATACTGAATACTGCTCATCTGTAAATATATGAGAACTTCATGTTGGGGTAAAAAATTCAAGCTGATTAATATGTGTCACAATTTATGTATTTTCCTCCATTGAGCTGTGTAATGAGGGGGTCAGCTTCCAGCAAAGTAAAAGTTAAATAAAAAAAATAATAATTCCAAGCATAGCATTGCATTAGTTTACTCTAGAACAACTCAACAAAAAAATTACAACATATACAAAATAGCAGCAATATTGCTTATCAATTTAAAATCTCTACAATAGGAATATGAATATATCGCCTTAATTCCCAAAGTCCCCATGCTTAGTTAAGAACTATCCCTGTTTTACAAATGACAAAAACAAATGATAGGGAGATCTGGCAGAATATAGTGAGTATTGTATGGTCTTAGAAAGAGCACTGGACAAAATGTTAGGAGACTTTTGATCCAAACCAGATTCTCCTATGACCTAGGTATGTGACCACAACAATATTACAAGAATCTAGAGGCAGTTAGGTGGTACAGTGCATAGACTGCCAGGCCTAGAGTTAGGAAGACTCATCTCTCTGAATTAAAATCTGGTCTCAGATACTTACTGACTGTGTGACTCTTGGCAAGTCACATAACCCTGTTTACCTCAGTTTCCTCATGTGTAAAATGGTGTGGATAAGGAAATGGCAAAGCATTCCAGTATCTTTGTCAAGAAAAGCCCCAAATGGTATCACAAAGAGTTGGACATGACCGAAATGACTAAACAAATATTTCAAGAATCAAATGAGCTTCACCTGTGTGAATGATAACTTTCTATGAAGAGAGCAATGCATTTGCTGGGAAGTGGTAAGTAGGAAGAGCATGAGTGAGACAGAAAGGAGGTATATGGAGAAATGACTCAATGAAGGAGATGTACCACCTCAATTCTACACTGAAAATGGAGAAGGGGAAAGAAAGTGTAAATATAGTTCTGAATTCCCTGGGAGCATTTCTCCTAATATTCACCTGCCATATTCCATTCTGCTACTTTAGCTGAGCCAAACTTCAAACTTGACCTGCAGAGAACATGCTCCTAACGAACTGAGTCATTCAGTTCTAACCTCCCTGGGACCGTGTTTCCTCATCTTCATCATGTCATTTACCCCACACCTGGTGTGCAATATGCCCCCATCTTTCTCTTTGTTCATAGTAGACTACCCTTTTTTCCTACTAAGCATCCTGATGATTTCCCATATAAAACATCCTTTACTACACACCACTCTGCTATCATCTTTGTTGTCTCTCCCATTAGAATGTGAGATCCTTAAGAACACAGACCTTATGATCCTATTCCTCTGTATAGTGCTTGGTCCATAATAAGTGCTTCATTAATGCTTTTCCATGTCTTCATCATTTGGGCACAAGGTATGCTGAACCTCTAGAGACACAAAAATAAAACAGAATAAAAACTATAAAACAAAAAAAAATCCCACAATTGTAGGTTTTGTATATATCTAGTCTTCCTTGTTTATGATGAATGCTCTCCATGGGAATTTTTAAAAAGAAAATAATAATTACTGAAAAGAGTTGAAAGTTCATGACAAGGGGGTAGAAGGGGGAAAAGTCCAAAGAATGTTGATTAGAAAGTAGGATGAGGAAAGGAAACAGTTACTAATCTGCTTTTTCCACTATCAGTTGTGTAGATTTTGTTTTGCCTTTACCTCATCTACATTTACAAATTGTTCCCACTTTAGAGAGGTCTCTAATAACTAATAACATGTGATATCATCTGAAAGTACCTGAAACATTTCCCATCTCTAGCATTCCTACCTCTCAATATTTTGAACACACAGAAATCTTTTTTCTTCCTATGCCACTGTCACCCCAGCACAAAAAGAAAAAAGAAAAGCTGATTTCTTGAAACACATATACATAGTCAAGCAAAACAAATTCCCCCAGAGATTGTATACAAAAAACATTTGTCTAATTCTGTAGCCTAAATCATCACCTCTTTTGATTGCATGTTTTATCATCAGTTTTCTGGAATAATGAATGGTCATTGTATTGATCACAGTTCTTACAGCCTTCAAGGTTGTTTCTTTTCAGTGTTATTGCCATTATATAAATTAAATTTACTTTGTCTTCTACACAGGTTACATGAGAAAAGGAGAGAATCAAAAGTTGTGTAATGAGGGGAAAGCAAGTCTTGTAAGAGCCAAATTTAAAGGGAGATTTGCATATATTAACTTAGCATGGGAGAACAACTGCCTAGCAGATTATGAGATAAAAACTCTGATAACTGTGTTTGCTGGGTTGTACTCAAGGAACATATTTGCAGTAATTCAAATCCTTGGACATCAGAGTCTAATGTGTTCTTCAGATTAGCAGAGTCCAGTTTATTTTTTTTTAACTGGACATGGAACAGGAGAAATGGGTAGGATACTGTTGGGTGAACTGCATAGTTCGTTAGTGGGGCAGATCAAGGCCAGAAATTCAGAACATCTAAGTGGTGTAGTGAATAGAGTATTGGGCCTGGAGTCAGGAAGACTTCAGTTCATATCTTGCCTTAGACACTTAGGTGTGACCCTGGGTGACTTATTTAGCCTCTGTCTGCTTTAATTTTCTCATCTGCAAAATGGAAATAATAATAGCACCTGCTACCAATTGTTGTGAGGATCAAAGGAGATATTTTTAAAGTGTTTTGATAATCTTAAAGTGGTATATACATGTTATTATTATTGAGAATAATATTGAGAACAATAGCATTTATATAGCATGTATGATATACATCTTCATATAGCATATTTATAAATATATATCGTATGTATGTTTTGTACTTTCTGGATGGTTATTCAGAAAGTATAAATACTTACAGATATTAAATACATTATTATTATTTAGAAAGTATAAAACAGTAAACATAGAGTACTTCATGATCTGATGAATAACATATTGCAAGACATTAAAATACTAGTAAAAAGAGCAAACTCACTTATGATTAGGACTTGGAAATAAAAGTAGGAAACCCAAGAATAGCAAGGAGAGAATAGGGTTTTCTGCATGTTAGGGTTTTATTTTTCCAATTTAGGAACAAAGAAGCTGACACAAGACAAGAAATTATTTGTTTGTAAAGTACACTCAGGGAAAAAGGATTTTATTTGTGGGGGACAAATACATAATAATAATAGTGATAACAGCAACAACAACAATAATAATCGCTTACAAATCCATGGCTTTACAATTTGATGTTCTTTACTATATATCTTATCATTTGATTTTTGTAACTATGCTGTGTAAGAGTCATAAGGTGAATCCTTCATGAATTCATTTTACAAGCATTTATGAAAAGCCTACCATTCACTGTGGTATGCTTTATCAGCCCTATTTTATAGGTAAATGAGCTGATGCTCAGAGAAGAGGAGGTATTCACACAGGTAGCAAACAGAATGAAGACTAAGGAATATGATCTGAAAAGTGCTAAATAGAAATAAAGAAGACAGGGAAAACACCAAAAGAGCAATAGGGAAAACCTGAATGACATAGCACACAAACAGATGATAGAAAGAATAATTTAAAAAAAAAGGATGAGTAAAACCTCAAAGAGAAGCCAAAGCCCATTAATTAAATATTATAATGTAAAGAAAAGTAAGTTTACATTTCCTGAGACAGAACCTTGTGGACTCCCTAAATATCATAAAACACAATGGCATGACAATCTACAGTAGTAGATTGTAAATAACTAAATAACTTTAAGTAAATAATAGTAAAAAATAAATAAGTAAAAAATAAAATACTTTAAGTAAATAAAGTAAATAACTTTAAATGATGTATTTAAAAACAACACAATTAGCAGAATAAGAAAAGTTGAAAAGATGATGGAGGATTTCTCATAGAAATAGAGGTTGTGAGAAGTTATATGAAACAGAAAAAAAATATTTGAACCATTGGAAAATTTGGCAAATGGAAAAAATGTTACAGCAATTGATAAAAGAACACATGAATTGTATGCAAGCTGATGTAACTAAGATTTAAGACAAGATGGGCAGATGTAACTTTAGGATCATGGGTCTTTCAGAAGAATATTAAAAATTTTTAAACTTGAATACCTTGATTAAAGGAAAAATAAGCACGTCCAGAATTTTTTAATAAAGAAAATAAATTATCAAGAGAATGCAAATAACTATTATAGGGAGAAATTAAAATTACAAAATTTGAAGTAGTTAAAATAAATAAAAATTCCAATGTCAAGTGAAGTCAATTCAAATAACAGTATCGTTCTACAATCAGGAGATGTTGGTGAAAGAAATTGAACAACATACTCAAAAAAGCCAAGGCTATGAAGCTGAATCTCAAAATTACATCCTGTAAACCTGAACTCTAATCATTGATGAAAGAAAAAATAGACATTTGACAAAGGAGAGCCATCTAAGGCATTAGATAAGGCATTTGATTAGATCTGGTGCATTATGAAAAGGCATACAAAAGTGAATAAATCATTCAACTTAATACCTCTCAAATAAAAGAAACACAAGCAAGATAAATGATCATAATTATGAAAAGAAGACTTAGTAAGATAACAAATCATATCATTTTAGAGGTTATTCTTTAAGAAGAGAGATAGTTTTCTCTGTGATGTAAAAGAAAGAATGGAGGGACCATCAAGAAACACACACACACACACACACACACACACACACACACACACAACTGGGTTAAAGATATAAGGGAAATTTAGAAGTAATAAAGATGTAAGGGTTGAATTGGTGGTGGACTATGAAATAAATTCCATAATCCTAATTCAATTTTTTTTTTTTTGTGGGAGGAATGCTACCCAGTGAGTGAGTGCTACCCAGATTAGTGCTAGGAAGGTAGGAAACAGAGGGCAAGGGGAAAGCCTGTGGGAACAGACTAACATCATTATGGTATAAGCAAATCTAATTCAATGACAATGTATTGACTCAGAATGAGAAGTGCATTTTTTTAAAGGAATATGAAGAAATGAATGTGTGTAAACATTTGCCTTGCAATATAAATTTATATGAATGAATAAGATAATCCAGCAAAAAAACTGATAGAATGGATGAAAAAATCAAAACCCAACAATCTTTTATGTGCATGAAATATATCTAGAAAGTAATAACATGCAGACAACAATTTGTAATAAAATACTCTCCGCACCAGGTAAATCCAGAAATACTAGAGTTGCAATCATGCTACCAAAAAAAAAATATGAAACTTTTAGTTTCAGTAGAGATAAGCAGAGAAATGTCATTGTGCTTAAGGAACCAAGGGTGGTGGATTAGAGGAAGCACTCCGCTGACCTCTTCCAACATTCCCCTCTAAACAACTTTAAGATAATGCCTCAAATAAAAATTTGGAGTAGCACAGCTAACAAAAGGTAATGATGGGACATACTTCCATCCCAAGACAGTTTAGAAAGTTGGAAAGAAATATCTGTGATGTGGGAGTAGAAGCTGGCCTAGAGACTACAAAGATACAACACCTGAGGTGGGATTAGGTGGTGGCAACAGAAGCAACAGCAGCTTCAGGAACTCTCAAGCTAGAGATAGTAAGGTGACCTGGCAATTGGTAAGAAATAGATTACTGGGACCTTTGTGCTAGCTCCAGACTCAGGGCCAGGAACTGTTTGGCAGCTCCATTACTTATATCCATTTCTGGGCCACAATTCAAGGGAAGATAGGAGCACTTATAGTTAAGAAAGAGCAGAGGCCACGAGGAACAATGTCACTTTCAGTCCCAAGGGAGCAGGGTCCTCAAGGAGCAATATTGATTGCAATCCCAAGGGATCAGGAGCATTTCTTGGATAAGGACCAAAGCACTGACAGAAGAGCAGTAACCACACCACTGTCCAGATCACACCAATTTGGAAGGACTGAAAACATCCAATTCTCCCTCCTCCACACCCTCCTCTACAGATCTGGCCCCAAAAACAGCAGTGTGAAAAATCCTGAAGCTTAAAATTTTCCATCTCCACCCCCATCCCCCCATGCTGGGAACAGAGGTTTTTGGTTTTTTTTTGTTTTTTGTTTTTTGCAGATTTTATTAACTTCTTTATGTTAAATTTTCAACATTCACTTCCACAAGATTTTGAATTCCAAATTTTCTCCCCATCTCATCCCTCTCCCATCCCAAAATGGCATGCATTCTGAATGCTCTATCCCCTAATTTGCCCTCCCTTCTATCTCTCCCCCATTCTCTTATCTCCTTCCCCTCCTATTTTCCTGTAGGGCAGGATAGATTTCTATACCCCATTGCCTGCATATCTTATTTCCCAGTTGCATGTGAAAACAATTTTTATCATTTGTTTTTAAAAGTTTGGGTTCCAAATTTTCTCCCTTCCTCCCTCCCCACTCACCCTTAGTGAGAAGGCAAACAATTTGATACAGGTTATACATGGGTAGTCATGAAAAACACTTCCATGGTACTCATGTTGTGAAAAACTAACTATATTTCCCTTCATCATATCCTGCCCCCTATTTATTCTATTCTCTCTTTTGACCTTGTCCCTCCTTAGAAATGTTTGCTTCTGATTACCCCCTCCCAATCTGCCCTCCCCTCTATCATCCCTCTGCTCTCTTGTCCCTTTACCCCCTATTTTCCTGTAGGGTAAGATAGATTTCCATGCCCAATTGAGTATGTATGTTATTCTCTCCCTAAGCCAAATTTGATGAGAATAAGATTCACTCATTGCCTCTTACCTTCCCCCATTTTCCCTCCGCTGTAATACTGTTTTCTTGTCTGTTTTATGTGAGATAATTTACCCCATTCTACCTCTCCCTTTCTCCTTCTTCCAGTATAATCCTCTCTCACCCCTTAATTTTATTCTCCAGATATCACCCCTTCATCTTTAACTCACCCTGTGCCATCTATCTATCAATCTATCTATAAATAAAATTTTTCCCCTCAAACTACCCTAAAACTGAGAAAGGCCTCATGAGTCACAAATACCATCTTTCTATGCAGGAATATAAACAGTTCAACCTTAATAAGTCCCTTATGATTTCTCTTCCCAATTTACCTCTTCATGCTTCTCTTGAGTCTTGTATTTGAAAGTCAAATTTTCTATTCAGCTCTGATCTTTCATTAAGAATGCTTGAATATCCATTTCATTGAATGTCCATTTTTCCCCCTGAACAATTATCCTCAGTTTTGCTGGGTAGGTGATTATTGGTAGTAATCCTATTTCCTTTGACATCCAGAATACCATATATCAAGTCCTCCAGTCCCTTAATGTAGAAGTTGCTAAATCTTGTGTTATCCTGATTGTGTTTCCACAATAAATGAATTGTTTCTTTCTGGCTGCTTGCAATATCTTCTCCTTGACCTGGGAACTCTGGAATTTGGCTACAATATTCCTCATTTTCCTTTTGGGATCTCTTTTAGAAAGAGATTGGTGGATTCTTTCAATTTCTATTTTGCCCTCTGGTTCTAGAATATCAGGGCAGTTTTCCTTGATAATTTCTTGAAAGATGATGTCTAGGCTCTTTTTTTGATCATGGCTTTCAGATAGTCCAATAATGATCTCTGCTGGATCTATTTTCCAGGTCAGTTTTTTTCCAATGAGATATTTCACATTATTTTCTATTTTTTTTCATTCTTTTGATTTTGTTTTACAATTTCTTGATTTCTCATAAAGTCACTAGCTTCCATTTGCTACATTCTAATTTTTAAGGAAGTATTTTCTTCAGTGAGCTTTTGGACTGCCTTTCCCATTTGGCCAATTCTGCTTTTTAAGGTATTCTCCTCATTGGCTTTTTGAACCTCTTTTGCCAATTGAGTTAGTATATTTTTAAGATATTATTTTCTTCACTATTTTTGGGGGGGTCTCCTGACTAATTTTTTTCATGATTTTCTTGCATCACTCTCATTTTTCTTCCCAGTTTTTCCTCTACTTCTTTTAATTGCTTCTCAAAATCCTTTTTGAACTCTTCCTTGGCCTAGGACCAATTAATATTTTTCTTAGAGGCTTTGGATGTAGGAGCTTTGACTTTGTGGTCTTCTTCTAGTTATATGTTTTGAACTTCTTTGTCACCAAAGAAAAATTTTATGGTCTGACTTTTTTTTACACTATTTGTTCATAACTCCAGTCAATTATTTGAGTTTTAAACTCCTTGTTAAAGTAGGGGTATGCTTCCAGTGTGGAGAATGTACTCTACCAAGCTTCAGGGGTTTTGTGCAGTTGTTTTCAGAGATGCTTCTAGGGACCTGTAAGTTTTCAGTACTTCCAAGGTGATATGATCAACGGCAAGATATTTACTCCTTTCCTGGCCTGTGCTCTGGTCTATGAGTGACCACAAGCACTCTTTTCTGCCTTGTAACTGTGAGAAGGATTCCCTCTCCACCACTACTATAAGCTCCACTATGCCAGCACTCCTCCTCTCCCTAGGACCTCCACCCAGAATTGTGACCCAGATCCAAGCACAGGCAAAGCAAGAGAATCCTTCCAGCAGCAAAGAGATTCCTGCAATCCCCCTCTGATCTGCCCCTCGATTCCCACTCAGTCTGTGGCCCTAGCTCTGGAAGCAGTTGCTGCCCTGGCACTGAATCGGGACTGAGACTGGGACTGAGCTTCTGTCTCACATAGGTCACAGACTTTTCCTACTGATCTTCTAAGTTGTCTTTAGTGTTTGTGGGTTGAAAAGTCTGGAAACCATCATAGCTGCTGGTGGTTCAGTACCTGGAGGACTGCTCCAGGTTTGCTGAGGCCTATTTTGGCTGTGCTCCCACACTGAACTGTGTTCCTCTCTCAGCCCAGTGTGGTAGACCTTTCCAATCAACCACTCAGGTTGTCTTGAGCTGGGAATTTGTTTCACTCTGTCTTTTTGTGGGTTCTGCTGCTCTAGAATTTGTTTAGAGCCATTTCTTTACAGGTGTTTGAAGAGGTTTGAGGGAGAGCTCAAGCAAGTCACTGCATTTACTCAGCCATCTTGGCTCCACTCCCCCAACAAAGTTAAATTTTAACAAATTCAAAGTCAAGAAATATATCAGAAAAATGGGCAAGTAACAACAACAACAATGAATCTTACCATAAAAAGCTACTATGGTCACAGGAAAGATAAAAACACAAACTTAGAAGAAGACAATGAAGTCTAAAAAGTTACAGGAACAATCTCAAAGAAAAATATGAGTTAAACACAAGTCCAACAACAATTCTTGAAGAGCTAAGATAATTTTTAAAATGAAATGAGTGGTAGAAGAAAAATTGGTAAATAAAGGAGAGCAAGGAAATAAAATTATGAAAAGATAATAGCTTGGTAAAAGAGACACACAAAAATACTGAAGAAAATGACATCTTAAAAAAACAGAATTGGCCAAATTGAAAAAAAAATTACAAAAACTCACTGAAGGAAATAATTCCTTAAAATTAGAATTAGACAAATGGAAGCTAATGATGCCATGGGACATCGAGAAAAAATAAAACAGAGTCAAAAGAATGAAAAATATTGAAGAAAATGTGAACCATCTCAATGGAAAAAAATAAACTTACCTGGGAAATAGATTAAGATGAGATAATTTAAGAATTATTGGATTGGCAGAAGGAAAAATGGAGAGAAAAAATGGGGAAAATTATCTCTCATAAAAGAGGCACACAAGAAAGAATTTTTATAGTAAATGGGAAATGTTGGCCATATTTGAACCTCATTCTCATCTAAATTGCTTCAAAGGGGGTAATCTATCTATCTATCTATCTATCTACCTATCAGCTATTTTATATCTATATCTATCTCTGTATATAAATATCTGCATCTATCTGTCTATTTATATACATACACACATGTATTCATCTGGGTATAAAAATCTAACTTACCCATTAGAGAAGTAGGAGGGAAAGGGGATATGAGAAAGGGGAAGAAATTAAAAGGAGTGTGGATAGAGGAAAGTAGCAATCAGAAGCAAAATAGACTTTACAAGAAGGAAAGGATAAAAAAAGAGAGATAGAAGAAAATAAGATGAAGGGAAAAGTGAAGATAATAATCATAACTGTGAAAGTGAATGGGATGAATTCAGTCATAAAATGGAATGGATAGGTGAATATATCAGAAATCAGAATCTAATAATATGCTGTTTATAAGAAATAGACTGAAACAGAGAGAAACACATAGAGTTAATATAAGGGACTGGAGCAGACTCTAATATTTTTCAACTGAAGGAAAAAAAAAGACAGGGATAGCAATCATGATCTTAGACAAATCAAAACAAAAAGAGACCTAATCAAAAGAGATAGACAGGGAAACTACATCTTACTTAGGCACTATAGACAATGAAGTAATATCAACACTAAACACATATGAACAAAATGGCATGGCATCCAAATTTTAAAGGAAAAGTTAACTAAATTATATGAGAGAATAGTCAGTAAAACTAGATAAGCAGAAAAATTAAATTCACTCCTTTAAGACCATAATACAAGAAAAAATATATTCAATAAAGGGCCAAGGAAGCATAGATTAAATATACATTGGAAACTAAATAATCTAATCCTAAATAATGAGTGAGTCAAATAACAAATCATAGAAACAATCAATAACTTCCTTAAAGAGAATTACAATGAAACAATGTACCAAAACTTACAGAATGCAGCCATAGCACTCTTTAGGAAAAAATTTATGATTGTGATGGAATACTATTTTGCTTTAAGAAATAACAAGCAAGATGGTTTCAGAGAATCTGCGATGACTCTATGAACTGATGCAAAATGAAGTGAGAAGAACCAGAAAAACATTGTATACAGTGATAAAAATATTGTAAGAAAGACCAACTGTCAAAATTTAGTTACTTTGATCAAGACAATGATCCAAGATAATTCCAAAGGGCCGATGTTGAAAAATACTATTCACCTTGAAAAATAGAACTGAAACACTTGAAGTACACTATTTTTATTTTCTTTATCTTTATTGTATTTTTCTGTGTGGTATTTTTGCATCATCGATAATATGAAAATATGTTTTGTATAACTTCACATGTATAATAGATATTGTAATGCTTGCCTTCTCAAGGAGTTGGGGAGTGAAGAAAGGAAGAGAATTTGAAGCTCAAAATTTTTTTAAAAAAGGATGTTAATTTTTTTACTTGAATTGGGAATTAATTAACAAAATAAAAGACATTCAATTTTTATTTTGCTTATAGAAACTATAAACATTTGTTCAATCAATCAATAAGTATTTATTAAATATTAGTTATGTGCTAGGAACTCAGAATTCATGGATAAAAACAGAATGTTCCTTGACCTCAATGAGCTTATATTCTATGAACATACACAAGCTTAAGCATTGAAGGACCATTTTAAAATATAATTTTATATATTTACAGATAGAGAGATATACACACTTATACATATGTGTATATATATAGTGTATATATATATGTATATATTGTGTGTATACACACACACACACACATATATACATCTATCTATGTATCACAAGGTGGGCTTTATTAATTTCTGGGCACCACATTTTAGTAAGTATATTCATCAACTGGAATTTGTCCAGAGTAGAAGCAACCAGGATGCTGAAGGGTCTGAGTCCATACTGTCTAACAATCTTTGAAATAACTTTCAATATTTAGCCTCAATAAAAGAAGGCTCAAAGTGAAGCTATGAATGCTACTTGCCTTCAAAGTATTTGAGGGGCTGTCATTTGGAAGAGGGATTAGACTTTTTCTGCTTGACTGCAAAAGGATTACAGAAGCAATGGGTTGAAATTTTAAATTACAAATAAAGATTGGCAAGAAAAAATTTCTTAACAATTAGAACTATAAAAATGTAAAATGGATGACCTCAGGAGATGATAACAATAAAGATGGCAACAATGATAATATCTAACATCTATCTAACATTTTAAGGCTTGCAAAGTACTTTACATATATTAATTCATTTGATTGTTGTGACAAACCTTTGAGGTACATGTTGTTTTTATTCCTATTTTATAGATTCAGACAATGAGGCCAATAGAAGTTACCTATTGTTACACAACTAATCAAGGTCTGAGGAAGAATTCAAGCTCAATGTTTCCTTAGTGCAGCATGTTCTAGGTTCCCTCCTACCAGACATCTTCCACAAAGACTGGATGTGCTGTTGTCAAATATGTTTGAAGTTTCTTGTTCAGAACAAGTTGGAATAAGGATTAAATTGTCTTTAGGATACCTTCCACATCTGAGATTCTACAATATTCCACATTGGTAAAATGAGACATTCCCCATAGATCAATAATAACAACAAAAACCCAGAAGAAATTGATATAGAGAAACAACTTACAATGACATTATGCAAAATGTCTGAGCATCACTCTACCAAACTATGTATACAACCTTATTAAAGACAATTTGGAAGCAGTTTTAATAGAAGCAAAGAAAGAACTAGATAATTCAAGAGATGACCAATCTGTATGGTTAGGTTGGGGAAATAGCTAATATAGTCATACTCTCCACTTAAAATGGTTGACGACTTCTTCTTCTTCTTCTTCTTCTTCTTCTTCTTCTTCTTCTTCTTCT
>NW_020954569.1:35070095-35076651 GCF_900497805.2 Vombatus ursinus | reverse complement strand
TCTTCTTCTTCTTCTTCTTCTTCTTCTTCTTCTTCTTCTTCTTCTTCATTTTAGTTTGAGACTGAGTCTCCTTATCTCAACCAGATTTTAAGTGCAGGGGTTAATCATAGGCCAAAATGAGAATTTAACTCATTCTCTTTCCAACCCAGGTTAGTATTTCCTCTCTTGGCCAATCTAGTTATCTCCCCTCCCTCCCCCCCACCCTCCACCAACCTCCATTTCTTGAGAGCTCATCTAATTTAGTGCAGTCACCTGATCAGTATAGCCCAGTGCAGCTCAGAACCCTGGAGCTCAAGAAATCTTGCCATCCTTAGTGACTCCTTGTTAGCTGGAATTCTAGGCATGTGTCTGCAATGCCCAGTCATATTAATTATTTTTTATGAATAACAATAAAAATATCAAAAGATTCTTTCACAGAATTAAATCAAAAATCCAATTTATATAAAGGAACAAATAGACAGGAATATGAATAAAAATTATGGGAAGGGAAGGGGCAAACAGAAGGAGATTGACAGATTTCAGGTTATACTATAAACTGGTAATTATCAAAACTATCTGGTGCTGGGCAAGATATAGATTAATGAAACAGAATAAATTATCAAGATTTAGAACCAAAGACATACAATAGGCTAGCATTTGATAAATAGAAGACCATAAAGCATTGTTGAAAGGAATCATTACTCATTTGAAACTGTTGGGAAAATTGGAAAGCTGTGTGGCAAAAAAAAATAGTATTAGATTCAGATCTGAAAACTTATTGCACAATAAATTCCAAATGGATCAATTTTTTAAAAATCATAACAAAGTTAAAAGAAAACAGAATGATATATCTGCTACAGTTGTGTAGAAGAGGAAAATTCTTATCTATTGAACAAGTGGAAGATACTATATGAGACAAAATAGTTGGATTTAATTACATAAAAAATAAAGCTTTTGCACATCAAAAGGTAATGCATCCAAAAATTTTAAAGGGAATCAGCATGTAGGAGAAAGCATTACTATTCCTATTTTTGATGAATATCTGACAGTTATAAACAATGAAGAACTGGCATAAATGTAAGGAATAAATGCTATTCCTCTATTGGATGATTGATCAGATAATATTTTCAGGCAATTCTTTTTTATGGTAATTTTTATTTATTTTTTTGTTTTCAACATTTACTTCCACATGATTTTGAGTTACAAATTTTCACCCCATCTCACCCTTCCCCCCACCCCAAGATGGCATGCATTCTGAATACCCCTTCCCCTAGTCTGCCTTCCCTTCTATCTCCCCCCCCCTCTTCTCTTATCCCCTTCCCCTTCAATTTTCCTGTAGGGCAGGATGGATTTCTGTACCCCATTTCCTATATTTCTTATTTCCCAGGTGCATGTGAAAACATTTTTTTAAATTTGTTTTTAAAACTTTGGGTTTCAAATTTTCTCCTTTCCTCCCTCCCCACCCACCCTCATTGATAAGGCAAGCAACTCAGTATAGGTTATAGGTGTGCAGTTATGCAAAACACTTCCATAGTAGACATGCTGTGAAAAACTAACTCTATTTCCCTTAATCCTATCCTACCCACCTATTTATTCTATTCTTTCATTTGACCCTGTCCCTCCTCAGAAGTATTTCCTTCTGATTACTCCCTTTTCCAATCTGCCCTCCTCTCTATCATTCCCCTACTCTCTTGTCCCTTCCCCCTCCATTTTCCTGTAGGGTAAGACAGATTTCCACACACAACTGAGTGTGTATATTATTCCCTCCTTAAGTCAAATCCTATGAGAATAAGATTCACTCATTCCCTCTCACCTTCCCCCATTTCCCCTCCAATGTAAGAGCCTTTTCTGTTTTTTTTTTTTTGTGGGATAATTTACCCCATTCTACCTCTCCCTTTTTTCTTTTCCCAATATAATCCTCTCTCACCCCTTAATTTTACTCTCCAGATATGACCCCTTCATCTTCAACTCACCCTGTGCCCTCTATCTATCTATCTATCTATATCTACATATACGTATATGTAATTTTTTCCCCTCCAATCACCCTAATACTGACAAAGGTCTCATGCGTTACAAATTTCATCTTTCCATGCAGGAATGTAAACAGTTCAACTATAATAAGTCCCTTATGATTTTCTCTTTCCTGTTTACCTCTTCATGTTCCACTTGAGTCTTGTATTTGAAAGTCAAATTTCCTATTTAGCTCTGGTCTTTTCATCAAGAATGCTTGAAAGTCCTCTATTTCTCTGAACGACCATTTTTTCCCTGAAGGATTATACTCACTTTTGCTGGGTAGGTGATTCTTGGTTGTAATCCTATCTCCTTTGCCCTCTGGAATATTATATTCCATGCCCTGTGGTCCCTTAATGTAGAAGCAGCTAAATCTTTTGTTATCCTGATTGTGTTTCCACAATACTTGAATTGTTTCTTTCTGACTGCTTATAATATTTTCTCCTTGACCTGGGAACTCTGGAATTTGGCTACAATATTCCTAGGAGTTTGCCTTTGGGGATCTCTTTCAGGAGGAGATTGGTGTATTCTTTCAATTTCTATTTTGCCCTCTGGTTCTAAAATATCAAGACAGTTTTCCTTGATAATTTCTTAAAAGATAATGTCTAGGCTCTTTTTTTAATCATGGCTTTCAGATAGTCCAATAATTTTTAAATTCTTTCTCCTGGATCTATTTTCCAGGTCAGTTGTTTTTCCAATAAGATATTTCACATTGTTTTATAATTTTTCATTCTTTTGGATTTGTTTTACAGTGTCTTGATTTCTCATAAAGTCACTAGCTTCCAATTGCTCTATTCTAATTTTTAAGGAAGTATTTTCTTCAGTAATCTTTTGGACTTCCTTTTGCATTTGGCCAATTTTGCTTTTGAGGGCATTCTTCTCCTCATTGGTTTTTTGGACCTCTTTTGCCATTTGGGTTAGGCTATTTTTAAGGTGTTATTTTCTTCAGTTTTTTTGGGGTCTCCTTTAGCAAGCTGTCGATTTGTTTTTCATGATTTTCTTGAGTCACTCTCAGTTTTTCCTCTACTTCTCTTACTTGCTTCTCAAAATCCCTTTTGAGCTCTTCCAAGGCCTGGAACTGATTCATAATCTTCTTAGAGGCTTTGAATGTAGGAACTTTGGCTTCGTTGTCTTCTTCTGGTTGTATGTTTTGATCTTCTTTGTCACCAGAGTAAGATAATATAGTCTGACTCTTTTTGTGCTGCCTACTCATTATCCTGGCCAATTACTTGAATTTTAAACTCTTTGTTAAGGTAAGAGTCTGCTTCCAATGTGAAGAGTGTACTGTCCCAAGCTTCAGGGGTTTGTACAGCTGTTTTCAGAGATACTTCTAGGGACCTGAATATTTTCATTTCTTCCAAGGTGCTATGATAAGGGACAAGGTGTTTTCTCTCCACCACCACAACAAGCTTCACCACCCCAGCATTCCTCCTCACCCCAGGACCACTACTCAGAACTGTGACCCAGATCCAAGCACAGGCAAAGCAAGAGCATCCTGCCTTAGCACTGGCAAAGAGATCCCTGCAATCCCTCTCTGATCATCAACTTGATTCCCCCTCAGTCTGTGGGCTGGAAGCTCAGGAAACAGCCGTGGCCCCTAGGGCGGCTGAGACCTAGCTCCTTCTCTCACCGCAGTCACAGACTTTTCCCACTGACCTTCTAAGTTGTCTTTGGTGTTTATGGGTTGAGAAGTCTGGAAACTGTCACAGCTGTCCATGATTCAGTCCTCTGAGGCCTGATCCAGGGTCACTGTGGCCTGCGTGCCAACGCTGAACTGTGCTCCTCTCCCCGCCCGGCATGATATACCTTTTTGATCAACCATCCAGGTTGTCTTTGGCTGGAAATTTGTTTCACTCTGTCTTTTTGTGGGTTCTGCTACTTTAGAATTTGTTTAGAGCCATTTTTATAGGTGTTTGGAGGGGTTTGGGGGAAGAGCTCAAGCAATTCACTGCTTTCCCTCTGCCATCTTGGCTCCGCCCCCCTGGCAATTCTTGAAAGAAGAAATACACATTATAAATAGCCATCTATAAAATTATTCAAACTTTATAATAATTAAAGAACTACATTAAACAATTGATACTACCTTAAGCCCATTAAAGTGGCAAAGACATTTAAAAATGATAAAATCAGTGTTGGTGGGAATTTGGAAAAGCAGACAGTATTAAACTGCTTAAGGAAGCTAGGTATTGTTATCATGCTTTAGGAAAACAATGTGGTAATTATATGTTAAAAGCTAGAAAGTGTTAATACACTTTGAGCCAGTGATTCTAATACTAGATCTCTGTCCCACAGAAGTTGTTGAAAGGAAAAAAAAAAGAAAGTTTAAAAATATTAATAACTTCAATATTAATAGCAACATAAAACACAAGTTCCAAAACCTCACATATCTAATGAATGGCAGAATGACTAGACACATGTTTGGCAGGCACTTTAACTTCAGACCTGTGATTTCATTAGTGTAGAGAATTCCCTGTGGGGAAACCATGTTGATAATACAACTGTTTTGCTACTAATAGTCTGAGGAAAGTGCTTAGGTGCATGGAGAGCTTAGCTGTCTTGCCTACATCATACAGCCAATATGTTTGGGGGTTGGACTGGAACCCAGGTGGTCCTGCTTCTCAGTCCTATTTCCTTCACTATTCACTGCTGCCTCAGGTATACTATAACTATGCAAACTATCTGAGAGCTATAGAATTATAATATTCAGAAATTTCTACAACTAACAAAAGATCCCATTTATTATAGATCTCTTCCTTTCACATTCTTTCCATCTCCTTCTGCTCACAGAATCCCTGCTTTCTCCAGACTTCATCTAATCTTTCATTAACTTCTCCAATTATCATTGCTTCTTCTTTCATGTTCCTGAACACATTGGTCAAGAAGCAAAGAGAAATATTCATCACTTACTACTTCCAGTTGTAAACCTTTGCTTCTTCTCTTCTACTAAGGTTAACTTCTTCTACCTATACCACCCTGTCCATAACCTCATTGCTGTCAACTACTTGTAGCCTCAGTAGCAAAGACCAATGCTTTATTGGTAGAAATTGGCAGATATATAGGTGGAATTATATGGTACTTTTTATAATCATAAACTGCTTCCTCAAAATTGATATTTTTAACTTTAATATTCTCCTGTGATATGGTATTGTCAGAAATCATGGAATGTCATAATCCTAAAAGAATCACAATTAATTGTGATCAAAAGCCTGTGGATACATCAGTTATGAGCTTTGGTAAATAGTGTAATATTGACAATGATAATATCCTGCAGGAAGGCCCATAGTAACCATTTTACATTCCATATTTTTTAACCTTGGTTTCTTTATTTGTAAAATAAATATGTAAGAAGTGATGAAATCCAACATTCATTCTAGCTCTAACTGAGGAATCTGTAAAAAGTGTTATAAAAGTTATAATCAATGACATGTACAAACAGAAGAAGAAGAGTGCTGGTTATTTAATAAGGGGGGAAGATAGCTTGAGCACTCCATTGTTACCTTTAAGATTTTAAAGGATTCAGAGGAGTGACATCAGAAAGAAGTTATGCAGTGGAGGGATATTGATCTTTACTGGCTGTCAGAGCATTCACACTGACAAGATCACACAGCCCTTTAAGGATCTAAGTAAAGATACACCAGAGGAGTTGAAGGGAGAGTCAACAAAACAGTTTAAAGCAACAGAAAATGTCAAAATAATGGTTTATTTATGTTGTTATAGTTGATAACAAAATCACTACAGCTTCAAAATTGGAAAACAGAGGAACAGACAGGCAAGAATTCTTGCATAATTTGGCCACATTCTATAATGGATCGACAGAGCTAGCATCAGAACTCAGAATATCTGGTTCTAGTACGGCCTCTTACATATGCTGAGTGTGTGACCCTAGGTAAGTCATTTATCCTCTTGGTGCTCTGGGTAATTCTTGGACACTATACATTGTAAAGAATGTGAAAACCCACACTGATAGGGGAAGTTTCCTTATCTGGAGTTTCCACATAGCAATGAAATTTAGACAGTTGTGGAGGAAATCTTCACAACTGTAGGAAATATAGGGGTGTGTGGAGCTGTTTTGCATTCTGTTTTCACACAAATTTCAAAAAAAAATAAACTATCATATAAATAGGCACAGAAGCAAGATGAAAGCTATGAACTGTAAATGGGAAATTCAGAATTTTCAGTAATTTTAACAAAATAGTATGGACATGACATCAATGTACTTCAATATATGTGAAAGCCCTTCAAACTCTGAATTGTGAGCACTAGAAAGCATATATTTTCATGAAACAAAGAGAGAGTATGTTGGCACAGTGTGGGGGCAAAAGATTCCCAGTGGCCCTTCTCTTTCCCATCTGGATACACCTATCCCAAGCCCTATTCAAGCCTATAATAGAAAACCACCAAAATTCTCCTATGTATCATATTTAGTGGTATGCTTCAAAATTAAAAAATGACCATGCCATTGTAGATTTACTCTTGATATCTCTGCATGATGATGTTTTGGTATACTTGGTTTCCATCACTGAAAAACATTCTCTCTCTCTCTCTCTCTCTCTCTCTCTCTCTCTCT
>NW_020954569.1:35044818-35070085 GCF_900497805.2 Vombatus ursinus | reverse complement strand
TCTCTCTCTCTGTCTCTCTCTCTCTTCAGTAGAATCTTTGGTTATTATTATTTTTGCCCTGGGTTTGTGAGCATATAGTTTCCAAAAGTATACCATTGAATCCATTTAATACCATTATGTTTGGCTGACTGGTGTCTTTTATTCAAAACCAGAAGTTGATAGAGATTATGGTTATCTTAGAGCAGTGTCAGTAAAGGATGTTAATTTTTTTTTATTCTAATGAAATGCAGTTTAATTTTTTCATGAAATTGACATTCCTTTTGTTGAGGGTAGTAAATGTCAAAACTGCTATTATAAGTTTAATTTTGCATATGTGGAATATTATTACACTATGGGAACAAATCAAAAGTATTCTTTCCTAGCTCCCTCATAGTTTATTTACAAGAGAGGGAAAGATTCCTTCTATGCAGAAATATTTTTATCATCACTTTTTTGTGGTAGAAAAGAACTGAAAGGAAAGTGGGTATTCATCCATTGGGGAAATATTGTATAGCATGTTGATGTAATGGAATATCATTGGGCCCTAAGAAATAACAGCTATGAAGAATGCCAAGAAAGTTGTGAAGAATAAAATGTATTGTAACAGAGCAAAGCTAGTAGAAAAAGGAGAACAGTTGCCACAATGACCATGATCATACCTTTCACAGATATGATCAGTTTGTTCATTTGTTTTGCTGGGTTGTATGTACTTAAAATAAGGTGTTTGTGGCAGAGGAGGAATCATGGAAAAGTGACAATAATTTAAAAAAGAGTAACAAGTCTGTTATGAAAAAGAAATTATAATTCCATATCTTCAGCTCAGCTGTGACATCATTTATATTAGGTACTAGTGCTAGTGTTTCTTAACCTCATCAGTGATTCATCATTGGGCTTTGTGGATATATTAATTTTATGTACCATTAACTTCTACTACTGAATCGTATTACTAATGACAATGCAAGACATGGGGTGGATTGGCATTTGCTCTCAATGATGTTGACTAGAATGTGCTTTTGTAATTTCATCTTAGATGTTTTCAGGCAAAAAATCTTCATGTCATCAATTTCATGGCTCAATAGACTGAATTGTCTTTTGAGAACTTGCACTAGCAATCTCCAAATTATAATTCTTCCTGGAAATAGAAGGCTTGTGGCTTTCAATAAATGGGGCTGTATATAATTTCAATAGCTTTGAGGTTCTGTCATAGATCAGCCCAAAATTGTTAGAGTAGCATAATTCAGTTTGAGTCAAGGGGGATAATAAAAACAAAATATGGATAATCTGGTTATATATCTTGAATGAAAAATGCATGAAATCAAATGGATGTGCATCAGATTAAAACAAATGTTGGCTGATCCTACATAAACCTGAAACTACAAAGTAAATTCATTGCTCGAATAAGTTGGGGATGAAATGGAATTTACTAAGTAAATGTGATATTTAATTATGTAGACCAACTTTCTTGAACTTAGATTATTAATCATGATATATATGATATCCTTTATTAAAATATCAACATTGATATTAGCAAAAAAGTTTACCTAAAAGTTTGATAAGAAAACTAATATAATTAGAAGCAAGAATTAAAAGAATGTAGAACTGACACAAGTCAGGTATCCTTTATGTTGATTTAAAAATTTGCCTTAAAAATAAGTCTTTGGAAAATTGTAAGCCTTTGTCTTTCTCTAGCTTGAGTTGAAATCTCCTAGTATTGTGAACACTCCAAGATTTTAGGGTTTAGACAACCCCTAAAATCACCAGCAATTTTGATATTAGAGTCTCTAAGGAGATGGAGGCAGAGATAATGCTGCTTACTAAACAGAAGGAAGAATTTCTGACAAAGGTTTCATTCCAGTGTTTGAGAACAAGAAGCTTTGGGTAGAAGCTCAAGCAGTTAAGAAAGACCTGAAAACATATCCATTTGCTTAGATTACTTAGATTTGGATTAGGTATTGGTACAAGAAAAGAAGGTTACATGAAAATGATTTTGAGTCTTGCTTTTTTTTTTTAAAATACAATGGGTTTTATGTAATGATATGTGACATTATACTGAACATCATCTTGCACAGGTGGCACATAAATGCAATTTCTCACAGCCTCAGTTGTCCTCGTTGGGTAATTGAATTAAGAGTGATTCTCAAAATTTGGAGGCTACATTTCTTTGGTCTTTTTAATACTGTATTATGTACTTTGATTGTTTTGCTGCTCTCTTTCCACCTACTTTGTTGTTACCATTGCCTATAGAGTTTTCCTGGTTCTGGTAATTTTACTTTCTGTCAGTTTATATAGTTTCCCATGCATTCATCATATTCACTATTTGATATCCTTGAACTATTAAAAAGACTTAGAGAAAGTACTCCAGGTCACTCCTCTATGGAAAATGTATGGAAGCATGAGAATCACAAGGATAAGAAAGCACAAATGGGTTTGAATCTGCACCAGGAGGAAATTGTCACATCAAAGAGATTATGGATCCATAAAAATGATGTTTCTCCTCAAAACTTCCATATTCAATTTTTGCATTTTGCATTTCTGTCTTGAAAGGCTGTGAGTTTCCATGTTCTTTTTCTCTACAGTATCTTTCCTTCAGCTAGAAACAAGCCTTCACATAATTAGCCCATGACTATTTTATGATTTCTGCTTTCCTTCTGCTCAAAAGTGTTTAACCTGAGTCTATAGACTGGGATACTGAAAAAAAAAATCATACCTTTTTCTTTCTTTTGAACATCTTTAAAGTTATTGAACACACAGAATCTGGCAAAATAGAACAAATAGAGATCCTCTTACAGTCTGCTATTTACAATGCATTATTTGGAAAGCTTGGGGAAAATCAAGTAAATTCAAGATTCAGACAGACCAACAAACAAGGCTATCTATACCAAATATTCTCAGTGTTGTACAGTCAAGCACTCACTTAACATTGTATTAAATATCAATCAACAATCAGTGAATTCATCAATGAGCATTTATTAAACTCTATTAAGTGCAAGGCACTATGCCAATGGCTGGGAATACAAATGTAAACAGAATGAGGGGCTTACACTCTAATGGAGGAACGCAGCTCTGTTCACAAAATTGTAGACAGTAGCTGAGATAATTTACTTTATTGCTTTCTTTTGAAAGTTTCCATTTGTGTTTTGTGTGATTTATCCTCTTTACCTCTTTCTCTTTCCCCTTTCCTTTCCTTCCCTTCTCCCTTTCCTTATTTTTCTGTCTCTGTTTTTCTTTTTCTATCAGTATATTTTTCTACTTCTCCAAAATCAAGTAATAGTTTAACAATTTGGTTAGTCTTTTTGTTTACCACACCAAAGAGAGTCAATTTTATATTGTGGATAGAGAATCCATCTACCAGTCAAGAAGAGCTGCTAAAGCATTCTGAGTATGTGACCCTGGCTAAGTTCCATGACCCCTTAAAACTCTGTGCAGTTCTCTTCTAAGGTGATAAATTGCAGAATAGCTGCTGATCAGCATTAGTTGTTTACAACAATTTAAAATGATTCCATGGAGGAAAATACAATAGCCTTTTATTTTTCCCCTTCAAATTTATTTATAATTTAATTTCCAAAATTTATTTTGTGCTTCTTTTTCTCTCATTAATTTGTTAATTTTTTTAAACATGAAGATCAGTTAATTAATCGTCTCCTTGTCTATTTTACAAATTTGTTTTGTCAGAGATGTACCACTAAGAGGTTGTGTTAGTCACATTCCATATATTATCTTATTGTTATTCTGCTTAATATAATTGTTGTTTCTGTTATTTGTTCTTTTACCTATTCACTATTTAGAACTTCATTATTTGGCTGTGTTTATGTTTCTAGTAATCGTCATTTCATTTAACTTCACTTTTAGGAGGCATGCCAATATAATTGTTTTTTTCAGTTACTCCAGTGGTACATCCAGCTATTGTTTGTACAAAGATTACACAATTTAGATCCTCAACAGAAAAATTAACTACTCAATCAGAAAATCAATGAAAATTATTCCTTAAGTACCTATTATGTGATGGGTACTATCCTAGGTATTGACGATATACATATTTACAAGAAGTTAAACACTTCCTAGTTGAAATGAGTTTATGTTCTAATGTGTGAAACAAGAACATATAAAATATTTATACAGTATAAATATAAAGTAATATATATCGAGAGAGAGTTATAAGCTTAGATGTGTACATACAAGTTAAATATTTATGTTTTTATAGATATTCACAAATCAGCTAAATAAAATAGTTTGAGAGGTAGGACACCAGCAGTTGGATGTATCAGAAGAAAGTTCACACAATAAATCATACCTGAGCTATATTTTAAAAAAAGATAGAAACTCTGAGGCAAAGTAAGGAGAGACTAAAATCCAGGCATAGAAAATAGCTATTGAATATTTAGAGAAGGGAAATGAAATTTCTTGAGTCAGGAGCAGAGAGAAAGCCTGTTTGGATGAATGGCAGAGTCCAAGATAGGAAGTAATGTCTAAAAAGTCAGGAAAAGGTAGACTGAAGACAGCTTGGGCAAGACTTAAAGACTAAAATGAGTTTAGGTTTTATTCTAGAATCAATAGGAAATTACTGGAGTTGATTATGTTGGGAAGTCACCTGCTCATGTTCGTGCTTAAAGAAATTATTTGGGGTGGGGGGCAGCTAGGTGGCACAGTGGCTAGAGCATCAGCCCTGGATTCAGAAGAACCTGAGTTCCAATTTGGCCTCAGACACATAACAGTCATTAGCTGTGTGACTCTGGGCAAGTCACTTAACCCCAATTGCCTCATCAAAATAAAAAAAAAAAGAAATTATTTTGGCAGCATTGTGTATGATGGACTAGAGTGTTGAGAGTTTTGAGACAGGAGGACCAATTAGGAATTTGTCTTAGTAATCTAGTCAAGAAATCATGAGGGCCTGAACTAAAGTGGTAGCTGTTTGAGTGCAGAGATTGGTTGAATGTAAAATATGTTTTAAAGGTAGAAATACTAATATTTGGCAACTGATTTGTATATGTGGGGTGAGGGAGAGGGAGGAATTGAGGTAAATGCCAACATTAGAATCAGTCAGATAGGTAAGATATCAACCAGGAGAGAGTAAAGTCTTAAAAAAAACAAGAAAGAGTATTTAGGAGCAGAGGAGGGTACATAAATGATGCCAAATTCATCAAATAGCAGGCAGCAAAGTATTTCAATGGGTAATAATCATAGCTAGCATTTGTATAGTGCTTTAAAGTTTGTACAGCTATGCATAGGTTATCTCATTTGATACTACTAAAAATATCTTAGGCCAGATTTGAGTCGAGATCACCCAAAATCCAGGTCTACTGCACTATCCACTGCATCATTTAGCTGCCTCAATTCACAGGTTAGAGTGCTGCAATTGGAGTTAGGAAGACTGGCTTTCAAAGACTACTTCAGATACTTATTGGCTATTTGATCTTGGGCAAGTTGCTTACTCTCTCAGCTTCAGCTTTCTTATCTGTAATATAGGTCTGATGATAGCAACTACTTTATTGGGTGGTTATAAGGACTAATTCTGATAACATGTGCAAAACACTTTGCAAATTTTAAGGTGCTATATAAGTGCTACCTAAAAAAATAGGTCAAGAATGTTTAGGACTGAGAAAAGACCATCAGATCTGGCATTTTATCTTCAATAAAAAAGATATTTTTTTTTTGTTTTCTCTCCTTCCCATCTTCCTCCTCCCTCAAACTGGGAAAAAAAGAAAAGAAACTTTTTTTTAAAAAAAAGTGCTGTGTATTGGTAGCAGTAATAAAACCAATACATGCCCCTAAGTTACTCAGTTTCATAGTGAAGCCTTCATAATCTTTGTAAGACTTCATAATGGCTAATAGACTCTCAAGTACATATAAGGAGGATGAGGAATTTAAAAATTATATATATATATATACATATACATATATATGTCATGAAGAATTTTAGTGTGTGATACAAATAATTTACAGATAGGTTGGATATCAAGTACTAGAAAAGAATATTTCTTCATAATAATTTTAAAATTCAATAGAATCCCAAAAGTCTAAGATGCTTTAGACATAGCCTTCTTTGAAGATAAAAGCATGGGCTGGGAAAAATCATGTAAAGCTGGAATCTCACCTACTGGATAGACAGAAGGTCATGGATCTCTTGAGCTTCAGAGTTTTAAGTTACAGTGGGCTAAATCAACCAGGTGCTTGCCCTAAGTTTGACATCAATATGATGAGCCTCTGGGAGTTAGAATTCACCCAGTTGCTTAAGGAGGGGTTAACTAGGCCAGGTTGAAAGCAAAGCATGCCAAAGCTTCCATGCCAATCATTAGTGGGACTAGGCCACTAGTAGGCACTATATTTCTGGCCTGAGTAAGATAGAAAGTTTCAGTCTTTAGTAAAATAAAATAAAACAAAACAAAAAAAGATGAATTTTAGGCACATAACACATTATACTTGCCTTGATCAAATTTATGCAAAACCAGCTCATGATCCTTTATGTTTTAGCCAACTGACAGACCAGCTCAGCTGCTCCCTCCCTAATCTGCCCACCCCTCAAGTCCCTCTCCCCCAACCCTCCTCTCAAATCACCATGTATCATGTTTAAGAAGCCCCTTAACAATCCCCTGTTAGTCTTCTCTTTTGGTATCCTGTTCACTTAGTCTGTCACCATCATCATCAAAATAAACAAAAATCTGATACAACAAACTTTGATATTCTGACCAATAACAAAATTCTGATTGTTTCCAAGATCCAAGCAAAAGATATTCATTAAATATCTACTATGTGCCATCTCTTTTGCTAGTCACTGAGGACTGCAAGTGTAAAGAATTGCATTTATTATTGAGATTTTTGCAATTGTAATACTGTGTAACTATTTAAATGAGAACTTTTTTTACAAGGTATAATAACATACAAATTTACCCCCCAACATATGGTAAGAATAATTCTTCTCCCCCCCTCACATCACTTAATCTCTGTGGAGGGGAAAGGGATTAGGTTTATAGTTTAGTTTGGTTCCCATAGAATATGGTGCCAGTTTCAAGTCCAAAAACCCCTTCAGGCTTGAGTTTCAGAAACCCTAGCTTCCCAAGGCTTCCTTTCCAGGTTGGCTAGCTGCAGAATTTGAACATAATCCTGGCTCCAAAATCACTACGTCTTGAATTCCAGGTTCTGGAAGATCACTTCTTGTTCCTAAAACTGAGGACAATGCAGTAATAAACACCTCTAAGTCCATTTCTTGGAACCAGAAGTAAAAGAAGGGTACGAAGGGAAGGAAAAATCCTTCCTTTCCACCAATTCAGTTGAAGTTACCTACCTGGGCAAAGCGACTAGGAATGACTGAATAGAGCAGTTGAAAAAATGGTGTAAACAGAGCAGCCAGGTCAGTCTCACTTTTTGTAAAGAAATATGCAGCCAATCAAAGGAGGCTATCTTCCTCATGTGGTAGAGGACATGGCCTCCCAGTTAGACAAACTAAACAACTTCATTTATTTAGACAGCCTCCAACTAGACAAACCCAAAAACCTTCTACACAGTCCATTTGGGAAGAACAGACTAATATGCATGAAAGAACTAGAGGAAACATTCTGACTCAAAAAGTAATAGGCGTTCTATGAAAGATGAGATCAATATGATAAAGAACTGCAGGATAGTTCTGGTAATTATTCTGCTCTTGGAAATTGAACTTTATTGGTTTAATGAAAAACTTAATGAAAACATTTACTTGCCTCATAGGATGTGTTTCTACATTCTGACTTAGAAGTACCCTGACTATTGGGTTATGCTCTGTGTATTGAAGAAACAAGACTATGACTCAACTGAATCATTCAGACCAAAGAGCTTTGCCAATTCATTCTTGCTTTAGTTGATTCAAAAGGGCACCCTCTGGGATTGGGAATGGAGTTTTGGGTCCAAACACCAGGACAAGATATCCTTTTAGTAAAAATTTTAATGGCTCAAGAATTTCAGATTAAAACTAGGCCACCTGGAACTTTTCAATTATGGCTATAGAGACAGCCAAGTGAGGTTAGCATGGAATCAAGTTTTGGGGTATTCCCAGGGGCTGAGGTTTGCTATAGAAAGCTTGACAGAAAAGTTCAGTTATTTTGGCCACAAAAAGAAGTGAAAAGGGGTTTGGATTTGCTTCTTAGTGTGTTGTTATCAATAAAGCAGATCTAATGGAATTTCATAGTTTGGCCTTCAACTTATTTGGCCTGTTTTTACCTGTTCAGCTTTGAGAATGCAGTCAGTCTGTATTGATTGAGTCAAGACCCTCAAAGAGAGGTCTTAATGTAAAAGAACATTTGAGATACACTTCTGTCTTCTCTCTCATACCCACCTCTAAGTGGACCAAAATAAATAAGTTGAATAGAAGCCAACACTGAACATAAAAGAGGAAAAAGAGGCTAACTGATACACACACACACACACATACACACATATTTACACTTATATATATTAGTATTATATATGTAGCGTAGACTAAGAAAGAAGCACCAAAACAAGTTGATTTTCTCCTTCCTTTTATTTATTTTTTTCAATAAATTTCACAGAGGAGCTAGAGAGGAGAAAAAAAAAAAGAAATCCCTAAACTGTATTTTAACTCCTTTTCTTATTCCCCAAAGCTTCTTAGTGAATTCTACTTTGCTTTCCCTCCCCCCTCACCTGAAAATTTATTTTATTGTTTTTCATCTGACGCTAGTCAGAGCTCGAAAGACTTTGAAGAACATAAAACAAAAGCAAGTGCTGTGCTTTCATATGAGTTGTTCTTCCTAAAAATTTGTGCCAGGAACAGGAAAGCAAAGTGGAGATGGGACCATTGACTTAGGCATAAAATATCCACAATGCAGTTGTGTGCTTTAAAACAAGCAGTCATTAATGTTAAAAATCATGAAATGGTATCCATTCCAATCCTGGAGGCATTGCCAGGGGAATAAAATAGTGAGCTTGTAATATTGACATTCATTTTCTTTCTCTCTCTCTCTTTCTCCTCCCCCCCCCACACAAGAATTCTCATGGGAGAATCAAAAGCTAACTTTTTTTTTAATCCTTGTAGGTGGAAGGATCACTTTAATCATTGCTAAAATCTAGACAGAGAGTCTACAGTAGTGGGAATGAAGAATTTCCAAATTTGTAGTTTGTCTAATTTGACTAAAGTCATTGTTGTTCACAAATTAATAATAATGTGTTTGAATATCCAAAAGAATGTTTGATATTTCACTTGAATAAAAGAAATTAAGCTCAGTTAACAACTTCATATAATAACATTTATAATCAAGGCATGTAGTTGTTAGCAACTTTTTTCATAAGATTGTGAAACAACCTTTGCGTTCACCGGTTTGCTAAATTGTGTTCCCTGTTTCCCACAATAAGTCATCCTTAATTTTTAAAGTCAGTTTTTATATAGATGTAAATGCTTATATAGATATAAAGTGAAATTTTTCCAGAAGGAGAAAACTTAATCAATCACATTTGGTATAGATTCTACATGTCAAGTTGTTATTTTAATGAAAAATAATTTGTAATTACCATTACAAATTTGTAATTACCATTACAAATAGGTAATGGTAATTGTTTAACAGCAGAACTAAATATATTTTTCAAAACCTGTATTCTAGTTAAATATTTCCTGAGGATCCTTGACTAGTCATTCACAGTGGGAAAACAAAATGAAGCATGCATATAGGCCAGGTTGTGGCCTACAGCAGGAGAGGTAACTCACTGAGTCCATAATTCAGTATTATACAGGCTAAGTCTATAAATAAAGCCTTATGTGTAATTTTAAACACATTTATTTAAAGTTTCAAAAACAGCAGGTGTGTTGCAGAGTTTCACTGGTCAGGCCACTTTGGAAAGTATTCTAGAACATAAATCAAATTGCCTTTAGCTCTGAACACAACTAGAGCATTCATGGAATCTTTATAACATCTCCCTCTCTTCCAGTTTGATTTCCCATGCTTTTAAAATCTCTTCATTTCTGTTCCCAAACCCCAGTTCATTTTTGGTAAAGAAAATAAACAAACATATTGAAGATCGTTGGGTGTCATCTGTTATCTATGTTATGATAGGTTTAAAAGTATGGTAATTGTGTCTTATATCAAACTCAGCCGTGTTTTGAGGAATAATGAGTTGAGCAAATCACTTTTTAAGCAAATTTTAGAGGTAAAATACCTCTGAAATCCCAGGGGTCCTCATTAACCTGACAAGTTACATCTATAATGTTCTCTATTTCTGAAAGGAGCAGTTTGGGGGAGATGATAATTTGAAAGATTTGTTGTTATTAAATGTTACTGCTGAGTACTTTTATCCATTGCACATTAAAAATAAATATCTTAATGAACTTTATCTGATGTGTCATTTTGTGTATTATTTCTATATATACTCTATTTATAGTAATGTCTCTATCTCAGTTTGGCATGAATGATTTACAGAGATGAGATGATACTCTCTTTTCCCTGGCAACTCTCAACCACTATTAGAACAAGTGGAAGACTTGGAATCAATGTTTTAGATATGTCTAACCACATTAGTCTGAGGTTAGTAGTCATCAATGATTATGATCCAGCTCTGATCAGTCCCTCTATATTTCCATGCTGCCTAGACAGAAAAAAAGTAGATCCACTCTAAAAAAATTTCAGTCTTCCTGGTTTCTTCAATTTTATTTTCCAGAGCATCTACTACTTTGCCAAGGTTTTTTAGCTTTGGTTTTAGGCCATTGTTTTTTGCCTCAATAATTCTAATTTGACTCCCTATCTCTTCTTCTGGACTGGATTAAATATAGAAAATTACGAAGTTATTTATGACCCCAAAGTTCTCCCAGAAACACAAATCCTATACTACTCTAGGAGGAATTAAAGATGAGTGGCACACAAAGGCAAAAGAGGGGCACATGGTAGGTTATGGCCTGACTTCAAAACATAACATGTGAAAGGTTTGAAGAGCAGGAGTAAAAGGATGTCAACAAGGAAATGCATGACCCAAAAAGAAGATGGACTGGTCACCCAATGAGACTTAGGGACAACAGCCCAACAGAAGGTATGATCTACTGGCATTATTCCAGTAATGAAAGCAAGAGAAGCATGACTCTGGCATTGAACTTTTAGGACTTGGACAAGAATTACATAGGATGGGCAGGCATGGATGGCTTAGAATTTACATGATTAGAGGAAAATACAAATTAATAAGTTCACATATCTATCTGAGGGTTTGAGTATCTCTTCACTTCTTTTATGAAGTTTTCTAGCGATTTCCAGAATCCTGTCCTCATAATTGTTATTGAGTTGTTCTTTCTTTCTGGAGTTTCATACTTGGGTTCATTTATCCCGTAGTATTTCTTCATTGTGTTAAGAAATTATGTTTTCTCATTTCTTCTTTCTCTCTATTATGGTTGGGTGGTAAGGGCCATCATCCCTCCATAGACATCTTGTTGTTTCTTCTGTAAGTCTCTTGGCTCTACTTTTGTTGGCATTACTCTCACAGTGACCCCAAACTTTAGGACAAGTGATAGTTCAATCAGGTGGCCTGGTTGCTGCCCTTCCCATTACAAACCACTACTTTTTTTTGTTGTCACTGCATTTCACATGGGCTAGCTTGGAGTAGATTCTTTCATTTCAACAATAATCTTGACTCTTCACTCTCTCTCATCTCAAATATTCATTCACTTTCTGAATCCTGTCTTTTATACCTTTATAATAATTCTGGTTTTCAGCTTCTTTTCTCTATTCATACAACCACCACCTTAATCAGACCTTTATTTTTTCTCTTATCAATTACTGCAAAGGCCTCCTAATTGTTCTTCCCTGTTTCAAGTCTCTCCCTACTATAAAGCATCTTTCACAATCTTGACTTGATTTATGAGGGAAGCTGAGCTTGTATTTTATATCATGATTTTTCTCTCATTTCTCTTGAAACAGAAATAAGGAACTACTTGAGAAGAAAATAGATACAAGGGCAAGACTGTGGCAATCACCAGATACTTAGAGGCAGTGATGTGCTATTAAATATTTAACAACCAGATCTCCAAAAAAAAATAATGTGTGGATTTATATGAGTATATAAATTTATTATAAATATTACTAATATAAAATGAGTACAACACAATTTTCAAGTTAATAAAGTAAAGAATTTTCTTTGTTATGAGCCCACTGATTCTTATAGCATACATTTACTGATTTTTACCAAATTGTTGTACTCATACACAAACTATGATTGCAGTTCAACCATGTGTTCACATGTGCAGTTGTATCCCAATCAACTCTTTTCCTAATCAATTTATTGTCATTAAATCTAATAAGTGATTTATTGTTAAACTCTTTCTTGTTCCCATACAAATTGTATTCATTGAAATGGAACTACTGTGAGTTTTATCCCAGTTGATTTTAATAGTGCTACCTACTTTAAAGATTTTTGTCTACTTGCAGCAATTGAAACATTTTTTGATATTATATTGTCTACAAAATTAGCCACATCAATTTCATGTTTTATAATTTCACTTAAAGTATACTTTTTTCACAAAATATCCATGAAGTTAATTCTTCATAAAGTCAAGTAGATGGTTCTAATAAATCAAAATAACTAAAAATACTTTTTTATTTTTCCTGTCTAATAAAATACACAATTTCATGTGTCAAGTTATATTATCTAGTAATATATTCCTAGGAATGGTTATTAGGGATCAAGTGAAATAATTTTTATAAAGTACTTAACATGTTGTCTGGCATATAGTATGTGCTTAATAAATCCTTGTAACCTTACCTTGCCATATTTTTTTTATTTAATTGAATTTTAAAACTTATCTGAATTAATCAAATTATCAGTTTCATATTAATTCTTTCCAGTAAAAATCTTTAAATTTTCCAAAGTTCTTATGGTGCATTGAATAAATTTTTGTTTTATGAATGTTAGTTTATATTGACTACAAAAAAACAAGGTCTTGCAAGAAATTAATGTTTGCTAGTCCCTTTGACAAACCAGAAAAGGAAAAGAAGGAAGTTAGGAAGGAAAAAATTGAAGGAAACAAGATATTATCGAGTATCTATTATGTACCAAGGATTACGCTAAGCATTTTACATCTCATTTGATTCTCAAAACAATACTGGGAGTTAGGTACTATAATTATCCCCATTTTATATTTGAGGAAACTGAGGCAGTTAGAGATTAAGTGGCTTGCCTAGAGCCACAACACTATTAAGTGTCTGAGGCAGAATTTGAACTCAAGTTGTCTAGACTCTAAGCTTAGTATTTTAACCACTGCACCAATTAGAGAAAAATGCTCATATAAGGCAAGGGATACATGACTTATAGAAGTAGCAACTTCTAAACTACATGCTACCTCTTTTGATGCCAGAACTTGACCAGTTTTAATAATTTCATTTTCAAGTTATTTAGTTTTGATTTTTACCATACTGGTAACATATAAAATAAATTTCATACAAAAATATTTTAAAATTATTAGCTTGTTTTATTTCAGACATTGAACAGTTAAGTGATAATTGTAATCAATTATTTAAATAGTGCCAAAAGGATGGTTTTAGGAAAATTTTCTAACTTTTTAGCTACTTCAGATTTTCTTCTCAGTATTTAATAAGACTATTGAAACCAGACACAATTAAGTTTCTTTCAAAATATTCATCATTAAAGTCATAATTTTTAAAATGTGTATTGAAATACACTCATTCTTGTCAACACTAATGCTTTTAAACTAAGGATTAATATTTCCAGTGCAGCAGTTCATTGAACACTGGCTGTGTTTAACAACCATCTCATAGAATTTCTGAAAATATCACATTCGGTTCTTACAAGGCCTGATATACTGGATCCAGTGTACCACATCTTATACATATAAAGTACCCCATGGGTTTTTTCACTGTATACATGCTTACAGTCACTTAAGTTATGTTTAGAGATATAAACATGTCTGTCTTTTTCCTGAATCCTTTGGAAACTTACCTCTGGAAGCCTAGTCATCATATAAGACTAAGTCTGACAGTCCTCTCCTCTATTTCAAATTAAAAAAAAATCAAGTGGTTACTAACTTCCCAATATTCTCATTATTTCCCCTCATCATTCTTGTTCATAGGAGTCAGATACATAATGAAATTTGCCTTTATTTATTCCTTCACCTTTTGAAAGTTGAAATGACCATGAGATCAAGTCAGGAATGACAGTTGCTATGCTTTCGATAGGAAAAAAAAAGATGTGTAACAAATATTTGGATAACTTAAGTACGCCATTCACATTTGACTAGTTTTCTTGTTTTCCATAATCCTACAAAAAAGCAAGTGGCTTATTACTTAATGAACCAGTAATGTTATACATTAATTACTCATCAAGTTGTAAGCTACTATTGTCACTGTCCAAGGTGAAGGTGACACTGAATGAAGTCTTCTCCATGTTATCATTAGTTTTCTTACTTTTTTCCCAAATTCCTTATCTATTTCTTATTTCTGCCCTGGTGGTATGTAATATACCACAGTCACAATATCACTTCTATTTTTGTCTATAGTCATCCTTCCTGAAATGTTTTCTCCATGCTTACCCATAAAGGTTATGCAAAAGATCCCACACTCAACCTCTGTATGTCTGTGCAGATTGAGTCCCCCTCACTAGACAAATTCAAAATTCAGTCTAGAAGAAAAGTAAATGAAATATTTCTCAGAATTAGGAAAATTATAGAAAATCCCTATATGGCTCTCCCACCTCCACTCATCTGAGAATATTTTTTTAATTTGACCAATTCTCTGTAATTCATTTTATTCTACAGACAATACAAGCATATACTGTATCCACACATTTTTATTATACAAAGAAAATGAATAGTGTATTTGTTAAGAACTAGCCTTTGGAGTGCTCTTAGTTGCAACTCTTTTTCCACCTTTACCCTCTTTTCAGAGGTCGAAGGCCTCAAGGAAAAGGGAAAATAAAATGAGGGAGTAAGTCCTCTCTATGAACCCAGCTGATACAACTCCTCTAAGCCTTTAGTCCAGGAATTTTGGAATTGCTTTTTGCCTTAAAACTGATTCCTCCTGGAACCATGAGCTCTCTTGGTACAAGACGGCATTTTACATCGCTGAGTCTGGATTTCATCTGTCAAACTTTTGTGGACATGGCAGATAGAAGCTGCCACTAAGATAGCAGCAACAATTGGGTCTGGAAATGTCAGTGTGGGTACAGGTGCCTTGACTGTATATGTGTATATATATATATATGTGTGTATGTATACATATATATGTGTATATATATAAATGTGTGTGTGTGTGTGTGTGCATGTACATATGTCTGCTTTTCTCTCTTGCATCCTGAAACTCCCAATAGAAAGTTTCTTTGAGGGCAAAACAATTAGAAACTTGAGAATTGGGAAATGTATTTCTGAATACATCTCCTACCTTTGCCTTGACCTTGTTGAACTGTTATCTCCATTCATTTTCCAGAATGCATTAGAGATATTGTAGCATAATTTTTTCAAAGATCATAGGATCTAGAATCAGAAAGAAGCTTCACTAAGCTAATCCATTCCTTGCAATTTATAGCTAACAGAAGTGAAGTCCATAATAGTTAAATGATTTAAATAAGTTGATATTCATATTAAATAGATGAACAAGAATTTGAATCCAGATCTTCTGACTAGAAAACTAGTATTTTTCACCTGCACCATTTTGCTTTATAATACTTAGATAGCAAAAATATTTTGATTGTCCTTTTTCTTTTCTTGTTTTATATGTTATGGTTTTCTATCCTCCAGCATCTTGACACAAGTTACAACTCTCTTCTGCCTTTTCAGATATCTCCTCTCTTATTTCTTTTTATGTGTTTCTGCCATACTTTCAAAGAACTTTTCATTTTCATCAATAACTCTATGATTTCTGGAAATTAAATCCTTCCTACTAACTTTTGTGTCTAACTCTAAAGCTAACTCTAACAATAGGTCTTTTTTTTTTTCCACTTTTGTTAAAGGCTCAAAGGCTAGTGGATAATTATCAGTACTCTATAGCCATAGTGACCTTCCTGGACTTTCCTGATTTGTTACCTACTTTTCCTTAGAGTATGATAACATTTATTCCTTTATTCAGCTGTATATAGGCTGAAATTAGCAAATTGCTTCCTCAGCCCTAATATTAAGTGTAGCTGCCATGGGTTATTTTTATTTTTAATGAAAGGACTGGTCAATGAGAATCTATTACATTTTTATAGAATGTTCAGATTTTCCTTTTTTTCCCTCATAGGTGATATGGCATATGTACAAAAGTTCCTATCTCATTCCAATCCAATTGGGCTTTGATGAGCCTACTTATGGCCATCACTGTAATGGGTCTGGTGAAGTGTGGTGATGAGGAATTTTTTGATTAGTAAAGAAGTAAGAAAAAAAACTAATGACTCAGGAAAGTCTAAGCAGGAACTGAGTTCATATAAAAACATCATTTTACTTAGGAGTATGGTAATAAAAATTTAATGATGGGCACTATGAAAAAAATGTAGGCAATATACTTTTAATTTTAAAATGCATTATTAACATTTTCCTATCACTTTCTTAAGTTTATATAATCAACAAAACAATAAATCAAGACCTGATTTGTTGTGTTTATTTCTGACTTGTAAATGCTCATATTGAAAGTTTAACAATTGGAGTTTCTCCAGGGAGGTAGAGTTAACATAGCAGAGTGATAATCAATGTTTTTGCCTGGCTCTCCCAACACAACCCCTCCACATCAACCTAGAAAATACACCAGACTGAATTTTGATTGGGAAAGCGAAGACAATGTCACAGTAGGACATTTTTCTTTTCTCATGAAAGAAAGACCTAGGAATCTGTGGATACTGGAAAGGAGGATGACCAGGGAAATGTCAGCAGCAGCAATGGTAACATTCTGACATCCAGGAATGAAAAGGGAACCTAGGTAGAGAACCAGAACAGGAAGCAGTGAGACACAATGTTATACCAGGGGACCCTTTAATTAGTGCTAGTGCAGGAAGAGGTGCTATCTGGCAGGTCTGTCACCTATTACCTAGTTCTAGGTCATATATCTAGGATGGAAAGGAGAAGCCATGACTGAATGTGGAGGCTTAAATGAATATTGAGCACAAAACAAATTCCAGAAAGTTATCTGTGTGGCTCTGAGCATGGGATCAGAGCAGTTACCCAGTTCTAATCTTTATCTCAGCCCATAAGCCTCCAGTGGAAAAAACCAGGGCAGGAAGCCAAGATCAAAGGGAGCCTGCAATTTAGTCACTCTGAACTTACAGAATCTCCCAGAAGGCTAAAAGTGACTGAGCCCAGTAACAGTCTACTGAACTCAAATGCACACAAACCAACAAACCCAAATTTGAAAAGTTCTGACAAGAAAGACTTTGAACAGAACTCCCCTCAAATCACACCAAATTAGCAGTACTGAAAACATGCAGGGCCCCTGGGCTAAGATGTGAAAACTACAGAAACTCAGGCCAGACATCCCACCCAAGAATTAGCCGAACTCAACACTAAAATAAAATCACATTTCAAGAAGTAGTCTAGAAGAATTATCAATGAGAAAAATTGACCATAAAAAGCTATTATGGTGACAGTGATACTCAAAACACAAATATAGAAGACAGCAATAATTTGAAAACATCTGTAAGAAAAATTCAGATTGGATACAAGCTCATTAAGAATACCTAGAAGAGTTAAAGCAAGAAATAAAGAAAAAAAGTAAAAAAGAAAGGAGCAAGTTCTGTTGCCAGGAGCCAAGATGGTAGAGTAAGAAGTAAGTCACTCTCACTGTCCCTTATTAACCTCTGAAAGCCCAGAAAATATCACCCCAGGAAAAACCCTGGAACAGCTGAACCAGCAGAAAGATGGGGTGCAGCAATCCAGTAGCCCAAGTAGCTTGAGGGATTAACAGAAAAGGCCCCTCTTGCCTTGGGGGGAGGGGGAGCAATACAGAATGGGAGGTGTCCCAGTAAGCTAGCAGAAAGTCCCACCTCAGCACACAAGGGGGAGATCCTGAACCCCAAGTGGTGGAGCAGGCAAACACCAACACTAAGACCCCTGAATGCCTCAGTAAGGGCAGGAGAACTAGTAGAAACCAGCTCAAAAAACCACCATGTGCCTTGGCATTCTATGGCAACCAAGTCTCCAAGTGCCTCAGTAAAACTCTGGGAAGAGCTCCAAGGGTTCTTCCCAGGCAGAGAAACATCTCACAGCAGCAAAACATCCATCTGAAAGGAGTCAAAGAAAGCAAAAGGAAGGAAAAGCTCAGGTGAGCAGGCAACCTCCAGGGGCCAGACCACACAATCATATCCCTAGAATTCCAGGGTTGCTGATTCAAGCCCAATACCAGGTAAGCTGCCAAAATGCTATAGCCTCCAACTGCCAGCATTGGGGGCCCCAGTACACAAAGCCTGTGACCAGGCCCCAGGGTCCCAACACAAAAAATTTGGCTCAGTGTCCCCTGCTACTCAGCAGGAGAGCTTAATCTTTTTAAAGGCCAGGAAATAAGCAAACACAATGAGGGGAAAAAAAAACATACTATAGATTCTTATTATGGGAATAAAGAAGATCAAATCAAAAATTCTGAAGAGGAAAACATTATCAACAAACTCACATCTGAAACCTCAAAAGGGAATATGAACTGGTCCGAACCCCAAAAAGCCTTCTTGGAAGAGCTCAAGAAAGATTTTAAAAGTCAAATAAGAGAAGTAGAAAAAAAAAATTGGGAAAAGAAATGAGAGGTATGCAAGAAAGAGTCAATAGCTTGGAAAAGGAAGGACAAAAATTAACTGAAGAAAACAAATTCTTAAAAAATACAGTTGGACAATTGGAAAAAAAAAAGGTAAATTGAAGAAAACAACTCCTTAAAAAGACTCATTGGGCAAATGGAGAAGGAGAAGAAAACAATTTGTTAAAAATTAGAATTGGGCAAGTGGAAGCTAATGACTCTGTGAGAGAGTGAAACAGAAACAAAAAAATGAAAACATAGATGAAAACATAAAATACCTCATGGGTAAAACAACTGACCTGGAAAACAGATCCAGGAAAGACAATTTAAAAATTATTGGTCTACCTGAAAACCATGATGAAAAAAAGAGCCTGGATAGCACCTATCAGGAAGTCCTCAAGTAAAAATGCCCTGAGGTCCTAGAACCAGAGGGTAAAATAGCCATAGAAAAAATACACCAATCTCCTCCTGAAAGAGATCCCAAATTGAAAATTCCAAGGAATATAGTAGCTAAATTCCAAAATTACCATGCCAAAGAGAATATACTGCAAGCAGCCAGAAAGAAACGATTTAAATATGGAACCACAGTCAGGATTACACAGGACCTTGCAGCTTCTACATTTAAAGATTGTAGGACATGGAATATAATATTCTGTAAGTCAAAGGAGCTTGGATTACAACCAAGGATCAACTACCCAGCAAAAATGAGCATGATCTTTCAGGGGAGGAGATGGACATTCAATGAAATAAGGGACTTCCAAACCTTCCAGATAAAAAGACCAGAGCTCAACACAAATTTTGATCTTCAAATACAAGACTCAAGAGAGACATAAAAAGGTAAATGGGACAGAAAAACAAGCAAACTTGTTATTAATAAGGGAAAACTGTTTAGAACCCTACAAGGGAAGATGAAACTTGTAACTCTTGAGAACTGTATTGTTATTACCACTTTAAAGGAGTATACATAGAGGGGGTGGGTATAAGCTGACTTTGATGCAATGATAAAATCTAATCAAGTGGGTTAAATGGATCTAAGGAAGTGGATTAATCTTATACTGGGAGAAAAGGAAAGGAGGAGGCAGACAAGGGTATATTATGTTACAGGAAAAGGCTCAGAAATCCATTACAGAAGAGGGAAAGAAAGGAGTGAAATGAGCATTGTTTGAACCTTACTCTCATCAGATTTGACTCAAGGAGGGAATAACATAATCAATTAAGTATAGAAATCTAACTTGCCCTAAAGGCAGTAGGAGGGAAAAGAGGAAAGAAATGGGGGGATAGAAGGGAGGGAAGAAGTAGTAAAGGCAAAGGGGAAGAAAAGGGAGAGGGCTAATAGAAGGGAGGTGGCACTGAGGGAGGTGGTGGTCAAAAGCAAAACACTAGTGAGGAGGAAGAGGGAGAAAGGAGAAAGAATAGCATAAACATGGGGTAAATAGGATGGGAAGAAAGACACAGATAGTAATCATAACTGTGAATGTGAATGGGATGAACTCTCCCAGAAAATGGAAGCGGATAGCAGAATGGATTAAAACAACATAATGCTACAATATGTTGTTTACAGGAAACACATTTGAAACAGAGGGACACATACAAGGTAAAGGTAAAAGGCTGGAGTAGAATATATTATGCTTCAGCTGAAGTAAAAAAAAAAAAAGTAGGAGTAGCAATCCTGATCTCAGATAAAGCCAAAGCAAAAATAGATTTTATCAAATGAGATAAGGAAGGAAACTATATCCTGCTAAAAGCCATCATAGACAATGAAGTAATATCATCACTAAACATATGCACCAAATAGTATAGCATCCAGATTCTTAGAGAAGTTCAGACAGTTACAGGAAGAAGTAGACAGCAAAACTATATTAGTGGGGTACCTCAACCTCCCCCTGTCTGAACTAGATAAACATAACCACAAAATAAATAAGAAAGAAATTAAGGAGGTGAATAGAATTTTAGAAAAGTTAGGTAGGGTAGACCTCTGGAGAAAATTGAATGGGAATAGAAAGGAATATATTCTTGTCTTGTTGATACATGGCACATACACAAAAATTAACCAGGTACTAGGGCATAAAAACCTCACAATCCAGTGAAGAAAGGCATAAATATTAAATGTATCCTTTTCAGATCATGATACAATAAAAATTACATGTAATAAAGGGCCACAGAAAGATAGACTAAAAATAATTTAAAACTAAATAATCTAATCCTGAAAAATGAATGGGTCAAACAACAAATCACAGTAACAATCAATAACTTCATTCAAGAGAATGACCATAATGAAACAACATACCAAATTTTATGGGATGCAATGAAAGCAGTTCCTAGGGGATAGGAAAATCATCAGCATAATTGATCATATCAGCAACAAAACTAAGAGAAGCCACATGATCATCTCAATAGATGCAGAAAAAGCTTTTGACAAAATACAACACCCATTCTTATTAAAAACACTAGAGAACATAGGAATGAATGGAGTCTTCCTTAAAATAGTAAGTAGTATTTATCTAAAACCTTCAGCAAGCATCATATGTAATGGGGACAAGCTAGAAGCATTTCTAATAAGATTGGGAGTGAAACAAGGATGTTCATTATCATCACAGTTGTTCAGTATCATACTGGAAACATTAGCTTTAGCAATAAGAGAAGAAAAAGAAATTGAAGGTATTAAATAGGCAAAGAAGAAACAAAGCTCTCACTCTTTGCAGATGATATGATGATATACTTAGAGAATCAAGTAAAAAACTATTTGAAATAATAAACAACTTTAGCAAAGTTGCAGGCTATAAAATAAACCCACCTCAATCATCAGCATTTCTATGTATTACCAACAAAGCCCAACAGCAAAAGATAGAAAGATAACTTCCATTTAAAGTTACTGTAAGCATTATGAAATATTTAGGAGTCTACCTCATGAAACAAACCCAGGAACTATATGAATACAATTACAAAACACTTTTCACACAAATAAAGTTAGATCTAAATAATTGGAAAAATATCAGTTGTTCATGGGCAGGCTGAGCTAATAGAATAAAAATGACAATTCTACCTAAATTAATTTACTTTTTCAGTGCCATACTAATCATACTACCAAAAATTATTTTATAGAGATAGAAAAAATAATGCTAGTGTGCTGTAAGAAATGATGAGCAGGTGAACCTTAGAAAAACCTGGAAAGACTTGTATGGACTGATGCTTAGTGAAGTGAGCAGAACCAGAAAAATGTTGTACACAGTAACAGCCATATTGTGTGATGGATGACTAATGTTGATAGATTTAGCACTTCTCAGCAATGCAAGGATCTAAGACCATCTCCAAAGGCCTCATGATGGAAAATGCTATCCACACCCAAAGAAAGAACTATGGAGTTAGAATGAAGATCGAAGTATACCATTTGCTATTTTTTTTCTTCTGTTTTGTTTTCTTTTCTCTTTCTTGTGGTTCCTCCTATTGGTTCTAATTCTTCCTTACAACATCAGTAATGTGAAAATATGTTTAATAGGAATGAATATGTATAGCATATATCAGACTGCATGCTGTCTTGGGGAAGAAGGTGGGGAGGAAGGGGGAGAAAAACTTAAAACTCAAAAGCTTATGGAAGTGATTGTTGATAAATCAAAATAAATTAATAAAAAAAGAAAGAAAAAATTAATGGGCATCTCCAAGATTTCCAATTCTTTGCCACCAGAAAAAAGAGCTGCTGTAAATATTTTGTATAACTAATTCCTTTTCACTTTTCATTGATCTCTTTTGGATAGAGACTTAGTAGTGGTATTGCTGGGTCAAAGGGTATGTACATTTTTATAGCTCTTTGTGTGTAACAGTTCCAAATTGTCTTTCAGAATGGTTGAACTAGTTCAGAATTCCATCAACAGTGAACAAGTGTCCCGCCAAAAAATGATTTTAAAAAGCAAATAAAGTGGTAGAGGAAGAAATGAAAAAAAATTGGAAAAAATGAGAGCCACATTAAAAAGAAAATTAACAGCTTAAGTAAAAGAGGTACAACACCTAACTGAAGAAAAATAACTCCATAAAATTTAGCATTAACAAAATAGAATCTAATAATTCCACAAGACATCAAGAAATAATAAAGTCAAAAGGCTTAGAAATACAAGAATATATGAAATCTATGATAGAAAAGACAACTGACCTAATGTAGACAATGGAGATATAGTTTAAGAATCACTGATCTACATGTAAGCTATGAACAATGACAATAAAAAGTCTTACTTCAAGGAATTGTGAAGGAAAATTGTTTCAATATCTTAGAACCAAAGGGCAAACTGGAAATTGAAAGACTTCCCTGGGAACCACCTGAAATAAATCCCAAAATGAACAGGAATATTGTAGTCAAAATCCAGAGCTCTCAGGTCAAGGAGAAAATAATACAAGCAGCAGAATGAAATCATTCCATTTCCATAAAGTCTTAGTCAGGATCACACAAGATTTAGCAGCCAATAGTTTAAGGGAATAGAGAACTTGGAATACAATATTCCAGAAGGCAAATGATCAAGAATTACAATCTAGACTAGACTAACTTTCCTAGCAAAATAAGCATAATCTTACGTAGAAAAAAGTGGACAATCAAAAAGGACTCAAGAGAAGCATAAAGATGTGAATGAGAATTCACGCTGCTAGATGATCTCAAAAGAAGAATAGAAGGGCAGCTAGGTGGTGCAGTGGATATAGCACTGGCCCTGAAGTCAGGATGACTTGAGTTCAAATCCAGCTTCAGACACATGATTCTCACTCACTGTGTGACCCTGGGCAAGTCACTTAACCCCTATTTCCTCACCAAAAAAAAAAAAAAGAATAGAACCATGGGGAAGAAGAAAATACTGGGAGAGGGAGAAAAGAGAGAGAAGAAATGGGGGAAATTATCTCTTGAAGTTCTATAGTATTTCTGAAAAACACAATGATCAATAATAATTCCAGAAAGAGAACTAATAGAGTCAGAGTGAAGATCAAACAATATTTTCTTTTATTTCTTTCTTATTTTGAAATGTGGCTAATGTGGACTTATTTTGCATGTCTATACATATTTCTAATGAATTTTCTCTTTTCCTTGCCTTCTGAATGAGTGAGAAGACAGGAGGGAGAAATTTTGTAACTTAAAATAAAAGTTAAAAATATTTTTAAAAGAAAATAACAATTGGATCTAGTGATGATTTAAGCTTCTCCAGCATTCTTCTGACAATGTCTCTTTTTTTTTTTACCATTTTGAGTTTTTGCTTCCTCATGGTGTATGGGAAATGATTGGTCTGATTTGCTAGATGGGGAAGCTATCCTGTTTCCCTTCATCTTCAATGGGTCCGTGATGCATTTTTTTTTTTTTTACTTTTGTGTTGATTCATTACTGATAGTAAGCAAATAAATATTCTTAGAGGGGAGTGTTCTGGTAACAAATGAGATGAGGAAATCCTTCAAAACTATAGTAGGTCCAGCTGGTGACCAGAGCCTTTAGCAGCAGAACCCAAGGCTGGTGAGAAACCAGTGAATATGTAGACCAATCTTCTTTATCAAGCTAAAAAGTTGATTGATCCTTAGCTTAGAAAATATTTCCAACAAGGAAACAGCTCAGCTGAGCAAGGGAGCAATCCAACAATGATATCTCACCTTGAAATAAACTTGGTAGGGACTCTGTGAAATGAGAAAAATACTCCCTTGGTCAGATATTGTACCTCTTATCTCCATATAGTGTCTACATATGTGCCTCATTACCTTTGTGCTCTAAATTTGAGCCCACTTTCCTCAGCGACAGTGTATGTATAGATGTGTAGAGGAGAGAGTGTACTCTTGGTATGGGAGATGATGTATAACATATGTGTTTTGCTAGACAGTCTCAGTAAATATACCTTTTTTAAAAACTAACTGATGTCAACTGGTTGATCATATTGAGGAGCATACCTGGTTGGGACTCAGGAGAATCAGTATTAGAAACCCCCCAACCTTCATTGTTATCACCAGATCCCTGACGAGAGAAGCAGTCATTTCCTTCTGTGAACCTTACCTCCTACACCTAGTCCTGCTAGCTAGTGTGAGTTGGAAGTGTTTGCCTAAAGCTGACATTAAATTTTTAAGATGGTGTTCTGATAAAATCTAACTTCTAGCCTTTCTTATTTCCTCTTCTCTCATGTCTCTTCTCACTACTGATCAGACACATTCTACGTGACTTTTGCTTCTTAAATATCATAGTGTCTTCTTTTCTTAATGGTCCTTGAGCAGGTTTCATATCTACAGAGTGCTTTTCCATCTTTATCCAGGCCTTTCCTACAGTTTTCTCTATATGAATCTACTTGTTACATTCCTACCAAAGGCTAAATGCAAATATACAGTATTCTGGCTGTTTTCTGTGGCAAGATCTTATGTAGAAAACAAAGTTATAGCCCCTCATTTCTTTTCTCTTCTCAGCACTGATCAGGCTAAGTCACTTTCTTTGCCTCAATACCTTCTGTGAGAACTTGAAAGTTTATCATTTTGGAAAAATTACTTCCAAAACATTTACATGGCAGGTTAGGGCATGAAAAATTATTAGTTTTGGAGCCAAAGTAGCTGGATTTGGAGAATAGAATAGAATAGAATAGAATAGAATAGAATAGAATAGAATAGAATAGAATAGAATAGAATAGAATAGAATAGAA
>NW_020954569.1:35006803-35044808 GCF_900497805.2 Vombatus ursinus | reverse complement strand
AATAGAATAGAATAGAATAGAATAGAATAGAATAGAATAGAATAGAAATAGTTTATTATTTACTATCTACCTTCCACAGTTCTCTATCACTATCCTTCTGTTCAGACAAGTTCACACTCATTGTTATTTTCAACCTCTCACCCTCACTCACCCTACGTATTTCATCAGTTGGGCAAATCCCATCATTTCTGCCTGCACAACATCTCTCTCATTCTTCCTTATCCACTCACATAGTCACTATCCTAATCAGACCCTAAACACCTCTTGTCTGACTATTGCAACAGCCTCATCTGTAGTTTCTTTTCCTTAAATCTCTCCCCATTCTAATCCATCCTCCAAATGATTTTCCTAAAGGGAAGACCTGACCATATCACTCATCTACTCAATTAAGTCTAATGACCCCCTATTACCTCTAGGATCAAATATAAACATTTCTGTCATTTAAAGTCAATCACAATCTGGGTTCAACCCACCTTTCCAGTTTTATTTCACATTATTCTTATTCATTCACTGTATGAGCCAGTCAAACTAGGGTTCTTACTGTTCCTCACACACAGTCCTCCATTCTGTGTCCCATTTATGGTCCTTTACAATTACTCTCCATCATGCTTGTAATTCACTCTCTCCTTTTTCACCTCTTAGAATTATTGGTTTCTTTCAAGATTCAGTGCGGGTACTAGTATCTTTATGGAGCCTTTCCTGAATGCCCAGTTACTATTATCTTCTTTCAAAAGTTAAAATGTATATTCTAGTATATTGCTATGCATATAGATATACATATATGCATATTCACATATGTGTCTCCTTATTGAGTATATGCTTCTTGAGGAGGCCAGGAAATGTTTCACATTTGTCTTGATACATCTGCAACCTAACATTGAGTCTGACTAATATTAAATCCTAAATGCATGTTTGTAATTTGATGAATTGACAGTTGTGCAAACTTTGGCTAACTAACCTCCCTGAGCCTTAGTTACTTTATGCATAAAATGAGGTTAGTAATAACACCTAACTGAAGAAGCCTGGCCTACTGCCTAGACAGTAGAGCATTTGAGTCAAGAAAAACTTGGTTCTAGTGCTTTGTCAGGCATGTACTGCCTATGTGATCTAGGGAATCATTTAAGCTCTTAATGTCCACAGGCAACTTTCTAAGACTTTAAATTGCAGAACTGTTGCTGATCTGCATTGGCAGTGAGTTTCCCTTCTGGGAATTCCCTGCACCAATGAAATCACTGATCCAGACTGGAAAACAAACAAATAAGATAAAATAAAATAACAACAACGTAAGGCCAGTAGGCTAATTATTCTATTGAGTAAATCATAAATGAGACAACATTTGCTAAGAGCTTTATACCTACAAAGTACCAAGTAAATGTGAACTGCTACTGAGATCATTAATTTCAGTCTGAAAAACTGTCTCTTAAGAGATGAAGCAAGGGAAATGAGATGGAGACCATGAGAGGTAACTTGAATTAAGTCTAAGTTAACAGAAATTCTCCAGTTACTGAATACCCTCATTTCCCCAAATATTAGTACCTAAAAACATACTTCATAAATGACTTTAGTTAATCAAAGTTCTCTTCACAGACCTCTATTTACAAGTGCTGTAATATAGCTCTCAAATGTCATTGCTCAGAATGAAAAAAAAGCTAAGGCCATTTTGATATATAAAAATCATCTTTTTATAAGATTCCCAAGGTCCAGTAATATCTTTAAGAAGCTATCAAACAAATGCATTTTTTATTAGAAAGCTCATTTTCTGAGAAAAATAAAATGAATTAAACTACTATTAACACATTATTTCTACCTTTTCTCCCTAACTCTATTTACTGCTTCTTATATTAAATCAGTTCGGACAGTTATAAAGGCCTAATGATATTAATGTCCTATGATTTATGCAATCGATGTCTTGAACATATTAAACATACTTTCATACCTTAACCTAGAATCTATTGCTCTCATTTTTTATTTGTATGTCATTTTCACTATGGTTTTATGTCATCTTAAAATTTTCATTAACAAAGTTTTAAAAAATACTTGCTATTACTGAATCTCCCTAAAGTATTTATACTTCATCTTGGCGTGGTTATATTTTTAAATTGAGTAGCTGTAAAGGAAAGATGGAAACTCAGGTATTATTTCTTGTGAAGTATTCCACTTACTTAGAGGTGACAGAAAATGTGAAGTCAGTCTTAATCTTCCTTCATGAGTGTGAATGTCACTTCATAAAGTCATGGGGTACTATAAACAAATCTCTTTTTTAGGTGGTAAGAGATAAGTATAACTTTTTTTAATGACTTCAAAAGGATGTGGTATTTGGGGTTGTGTATTATTTCTGGTGTAAGTGAGAGGTAGCTATCATGATTAATAAATATATTTTATTACCTCAAAAGAAAAAGAAACATCCCAGTTTCTCCCTAATTTCTGCTTTACCATAAAGCAGGAATTCTTAACCTCATGTATTTTAACTTTAAAAGAATAATAATTTTGATAATTGCATTTCAAAACATTTGGCTTCCTTTTCAATCATGTATTTTGTTTTATGCATTTAAAAACTTTATTCTGAGAAGGGATACAGAGACTTCACCAAACTGCCAGACAGTTGCATGATATTTAAAAAAAAAGTTAAGAACCCTTGCTGTAGTGGCACCAACATTTTCTCAATTACCTAATTTTGTAACCTCCATGTCATCCTTGATGCCTCACTCTCATTCCCTTCATGTTCAATCCATTGACAAATTTTGTTTCTACCTCCACATTTCTCCCATTGGTGTTTTTCTCTTCATTCACCTAGTTAACACCCTAGTTCCATCCCTCATCATCTCTCACTTGGACTATTGAAATAGCTTTCTAATTGATCTCTCTCATTCTCATCTCTCTTCACTCCAATTCATTCTCTATGTAGTTGCCTAAGTAATTTCCTAAAGCATAAGTCTGATCATGTCACTGTTCTATTCAACAAAATATATTGGCTCTCTATTACCTCCATTGCCAAATACAAAATCCTGAGTCTGGCATTTAAAGTTCTCTACAATATAGTCTCAATATCTTTCCAATTGTCTTATATTTTATTCCTCTCACTGTAGTCTAAGATCCAAATACACTGACTGTCTGACTATTTCTATCACAAGGTGCTCCATTTTCTTATCCTGTGTCTTTATCTATTCTCTAAATTATCCATCCTCCATGCATGTAATTATAAGCTTCCTGACCTTTGTCTCCTAGTTTTCCTGGATTTCTGATTCCAAAATTAGTTCAAATCCCACTTTGACCTTTCCCATTTATTTCAGTTATTGCTGCCTTCCACTCTAAGATTACCTTCAATCTATTCTGTATATATTTTGCCCATATGTAGCTGTTTATTCATTGTCTTTCCCATTAGAATGATCCTTGAGGGAAGGAACCCCAACCCTTAATACAGTACAAAGTAAGTACTTATAAAATTTTTATTCGCTATTTGACTTAAAACCTTTCACGTATCGTTAATATCATCAGGATATTAAAATGATAGTATGTAATTCCAGGTGATTTTAAATTCCTCATCACTTCTGACCAATACAATATCATTATGAAGATGGTAGAATAGAAAGAAACAGCAGAGTTTAGCTCTCTCATATTATTAAATGTCCAGATTACCAAACAACACACCTCCAAGGACATGAGGTAAATATAACTCTACAGTAAAAAAAAAAAATCCCTTAAAGGAAGAAAGGGAAAGGCTTCTGAGCAAGTAAAAAAAAAGCCTCAGAAATAAGAAAAAAAAGCTTCAGGGGAATGAAATCCCTTAATGAACTGAATTAAAATCAAAAGATATGGCAATAAGGTAAAACAAAACAAAACAAAAACAGCTTTTCCAAGGATGCTAAAAGGGTTAAAACTTCTTAGAGTGAAAGGAGAAAAAGACTCCACACAGGAACTTTTAGAGAAAAAAAAAAGTGGTGGTGGAACTTAGCTGATTATGGAAGAAAAGGACCTTAACCTAGTGAGGTAAAGAACAATGAAACATATCTTTTCCCTGCTCCTCCTCAATAAAGAAATTGCCTCAACTTTGTTTATAGCACCAGAGGAAGGCAACTTTAGATTTAAATTTAGGGTTGAAGAAAAGCCCTTTCTTTCCTTTCTCTTCTCATTGAAAGCAAAGGGCAAAGCATTGCAGTTGGTGATGAAGGGAAAGAACAAGGGGGAAACCCTCCATTAGTTTTCTCCTCAAAGGAATGAGAGAGGCTAACCTAAAGATAGATCACTAGATTTAAAAAAAAATATGTATTATGACTAGCCAAAAATTAAGAATTGAGGAATCAAAATCAGAATCTTTCAGGATTTAGCAGCTATTGCTTTAAAGGAGTGGGCAAGATATGCTGAACTAAAGACAAAAGATAAAAGTCTTCAACCAAGAATACTGGCTATTTTCTACCAGAAAAAAAAAGGGAATATTATCCTACAAGGAAAAAATGAACCCTCAATGAAATAGGAGAATTATAAATATTCCATATGGAAAAAATGGAGCTAAAAAGAAACTAAAATACAAAAATAACAGTGAGTAACAGTGAGGAGAAAAATAAAAATAATAAGAGAATAATAAATAAGGACTTCATAAGGATAAACTGTTTACTATCTAATATAGAGATGATGTTAGAAAGACTTTTTCAGCAGGTTCACTAGGAACCCTGCCCACTTCTATTGACATTACAATAAACCTTGTCATTTGACTGGAAGAAGGTTTGAGTGATGCCCTGTACCTTGACATTTTGGGGTCCAGCCAAGACTGGAGGGTGTGTAAGCCTCCTCTCCCCCCTTTCTTGCTCTGCAGGTAGGGTTGCTCTCCAAGCACCAAGGCTTGGAGGTGTTTTTCTGGCAGACAGTTACAAGGCTGTCTAGCACTTGGCCAGACACTCTCAGGCCCTCAGTCCACTGGGTTGGTTCAAGGCCATGGACTTGGATACACCTTCTGAAGCATAGAGGACAAGGGGAGACGATCTACAAGGTAGTGTATACTCAATTCTGTTGATTTCCTCAGCGCTAGGGAATTGGGTAAAACTGTAGTTGTTTTTTGGTTCCCTGAGGCTTACTTACTCCCTTTTCTCTGTGCCTCTGAATCCTTCTTCATGGAGGTTACAGGGAAAGTTGGAACAGCTAAAGGTGTCTTGGCATGTTCTGGAGTTTTGTGATTGATCATTGAGGAGTTTTGAAACACCTGTGTGGACTAGTCACTCCTTTCCCTTGAGTCAAGAGGATGTCTGTTGGCCCCTCTCACAGGAGAAGAGAGTTTCACCCTTTATCCCTCACCTTTGATTTTGCCCTCCCTCACCTGGGAAAGGAAGGAAGAGGGAGGGGAAGCAGCTATGGTGTGGGTCGCCCTGGCAATGGCCTTGGGCTCTAGGGCAACCTGTGCCTGGAAGCATCATCCAGGTTCAACACATCCTGCTTAAGGTAATGAAGCTAGCCTCCAAACTTGGGTAAGCACCTCTTTTAAATTTGAAGTTTTAATTGTTAGTGATGAGATGTTGATTTGCTGTGTAAAGTAATTTGGAACAAAACTGAAGTCACCTGACTGGTAATGGGTTTGTTTCAAGTTTCAAATTGGTGAACTTTCTGTATCAGTTATGTCAAGCAACTTTTCATAATTGTTGATTATTGTTTCAATGTGTAAACTAGCCAAAAAGTTTGTTTGGGTTATGTATGGCTTGTTGAAAATTTGCAAGTATATAGAAATCTCTAATGATTGGCTTTTTACACCAGGACTAATTTAAGTTTGAGATGTAAATCCTGAAAAGTTTTTCCTAAGCTGTAATTGGTAAAACTTGCTGTTTGAGGTAAAAGCTCATAGGAGTTTATTTTGATTGTCTGATGGGTCATAATCCATTGATAATCAATAATCCACCATCTGAGAGAAATGCCACAAGCTACTTAGAGAAGATGATACTGATGCAGTTTAGGGGTTCAGGGGTACTGAGATGCCAAAATAACAACATGTGGGCCCTGTCCAAAAGAATTCGACCCAAGCCTTCTTTCAGCAAAAGACAAGGTTTATTAGAACATCTGTCATATTGGGCAGACTCTTAAGGAGTTTGAACATTAGTAAGCTATTGTCTAGATTATAAGAATCTGACCAGTGGCTAGATTTTAAAAATCTCAGCATCTTAATGGAGACAAGATGGACCTTATATACAGAAAGACTATGGGAGGGATCTAGGAGTGGCCAAGTAGTCTATGAGGTAATAGAATTACAGGGACCTGGACCACTTGGCCAAGGAAAAATGGGGAAATGGCCTGGGGCCATAGGGAGGTCCACAATGAAAGGCCAGTTGATGGGATTATAGCCTCAGGGGAATGCCAGAGATTTGGCCATGTGGGAAAGTCCAGGGTTTTTTCTTTCTGGGGCCCAGATCCCAACCCCATCAATACTGGTGGGGAGTCAGCATTGGGAAAAGCTGAGAGGACAATTTGAGACTCAGTCTAAAATGAGATCCTAATGGCTCAGTTTCCCCATTATGTTCCTTTGAAAGGGAATATTACCCACCTGGCTATTCCTGAGTCTGGCTGTGAGGTGGATTTGATACTGCATGGTTGGAAAACTGAATTATCTGAATCCAAACAGAGATAAGGATGTTTTATCCTCTCAAAGTTGGGCCCTAAATCTAGTATCAGGGACCTGCAATTTTTTCTGTCAGATTTGTGTCTTCCAGACTATGGGCCATTTACCTACAGTTTGTAGCAAACAGTGAGTACCAACCAATGTCCCCCCATCATTCCCTGGATGCAGCCTGTGCTCGATTCCAGTTAACCTCCTCTTTGGGACCCCCTTGAGTCAGGGACAGCTCTATGCCCCTTAACAGCAGGAAACAGTTTCAGAAGCTGAGACCTTTGCCCCTTACTCCAGAAGAATTTGGGGCCCATTTGTTTGAGGGTGGAATGATAGGGTTAGGATCTGGGCCCCAGAAAGGAAAAACCCTAGACTTTCTCAGATGGCCAAATCTCTGGTGTTCTCCTGAGGCTATAATCCCATCAACTGGCCTTTCATTGTGGCTACACCCAATCTCCCCTCCATTGTCTTGCCTCCCTATGGCCCCAGGCCACTTCCCACCCTTGGTCTATCTAGGCTCCATTCTCCCTTGACCAGAACTCCCTGGAGTTCTATTACCTCATAGACTACTTGGCTACTCCTAGATAGCTCCCATAATCTTTTTGTATATAAGGTCCATCTCACTTCCATTAAGGTGCTTAGGTTGTTATAATCTAGCCACTGCTGGGATTCTTATAGCCTAGCCACTGCTTAGATTCTTAAAATCTAACCAATAGTTTACTGATGGTCAGACTCCTTAAGAGTCTGCCCAATATGATAGATGTTCTAATAAACCTTGTCTTTGGCTGAAAAAAAAAAAAGGACTTTTTCAGAATCCTAATACCATGGGCTCATGAAAGTAGTCAACTGAGAATGAAGACCTATAGTTTTGTTATATTTTGAAAATGTTCAACAAAAAAGAAAAGGCCCGGGGGGATGATATTATAGGGAAGTGGATGGAAAGATGTGTGAGCTTATTAACACCCAATCAAGTTGCTTAAGTAGAATTATATACAAACATGGATAGAGTCAGGAGAAAGCATGCCATTTCACTTTCATCTAAGCTGATCAAATGAGAGCAGAATACATACATAGAAACAATTTGTTGCAAGGATACATTCAAGGAATATAGACAAGAACAAGAAAAGGGGAAAGATGAATATAAGAGAAAGGGTAGATTTGGGAAGAATTTGGTCAAGTCATGTGAAAAATAAACTCTATGCTTGGAGAGGAGATAATGAAGAAAATGTCAGAAGAAAAAAAAGGAAAGGATAGCAATTTGAAATAAACAGGGAGCAAGAAGTATGGGGAAGAAAAAGTATAAGAAAATAAGATAGTGGGAAATTATAAATGTGAATGTGAATGCCATAAACTTACCCCCACCCCAAACATTGAATTAACAAATAAATTAGGAGCTTTTTTATTATTTTTTAAACTTTTTGTTCAAGATGTAATTTTTTTTATTTTTTTAAATTAATTTATTTTGATTTGTCAGGCATCACTTCCATAAGCTTTTTAGTTTTAAATTTTTCTCCCCCTCCCTCCCCACCTTCTTCCTCAAGACAGCACTCAATTGGATGTAGGCTATACATATGCATTCCTATTAAACATATTTTTATATTAATGATGTTGTAAGTAAGAATTAGAACCAATAGGAGGAACCACCAGAAAGAGGAAATAAAACACTACAGAAGAAAAAAAATAGCAAATAGTATGCTTTGATCTGCATTCTAACTCCGTAGTTCTTTCTTTGGATGTGGATAGCATTTTCTATCATGAGGCCTTTGGAGATGACTTGGATCCTTGTATTGCTGAGAAGGATTAAGTCTATCAATATTAGTCATTGCAAAACCTGGTTATTACCGTGTGCAATGTTCTCCTGGTTCTGCTCACTTCACTCAGCATCAGACAATACAAGTCTTTCCAGGTTTTTCTGAAGTCAGGCTGTTCATCATTTCTTATAGCACAATAGTATTCCATTACATTCATATACCACAACTTGTTCAGCCATTCCCCAATTGATGGGCATCCTCTCAATTTCCAGTTCTTTGCCACCACAAAAAGAGGTGCTACAAATATTTTTGTACATGTGGGTCCTTTTCCCATTTGTATGATCTCTTTGGGATTGCTGGGTCAAAGGGTATGTACATTTTTATAGCCCTTTGGGCATAGTTCCAAATTGCTCTCTAAAATGGTTGGATCATTTCACAACTCCATCAACAATGCATTAGTATTCCAATTTTCCCACGTCTTCTCCAACATATATCATTTTCCTGTTTTGTCATGTTGGCCAATCTGATAGGTGTGATGTTGTTTTAATTTGTATTTCTCTAATCAATAGCAATTTAGAGTATTTTTTTCATATGACTATAGATGGCTTTAATTTCTTCATCTGAGAACTGCCTGTTCATATCCTTTTACAAAGGAGCTATTTTTGAAACAAAAGAAGTAAACCATGAACTAAAGTGATGAAAAAGAAGGGACAACTACAAACATCAAAATGAGAAAGGAGCAATCTCAATGAATGTTGAAGAAATAAAGGATATCAGAAATATTTTCCTCAAATATATTCCAATAAAATGGACAGCTAAAATGAAATTAATGAATATTTACAAAACCCAAAATACTCAGATTAAAAGAAGACATAGAGAATTTAAACAACTCAATTACAGAGAATAAATTGAACAAGCCATAAATAAACTTCCAAAGGGAGGTAGGGAGGGAGAGAAACTACAGAATCAGATGGATTCACAACAGAATTCTATCAAACATTCAAATAACAATTAATTCTATTAGTATTTTAACCTTTCCAAATTAGCAAAAGAATCATATCAAATTCCTTCTTTGACATAGTTATGGTCTTAAACCACAAACCAGGTAGATTCAAAAGAAATAATAAAATGATAAATCAATCTCTAAAGACTATCATTGCAAAAATTTTAGATATAAGCTTATCAAAGAGGCTAAAACAACATACCAGGAACCAGGGCTGATTTAATATTAGAAAAAACAGCTATTAGCTTAATTAACCATACTGATAACAAAATCAAGAAAAATCATATGAGTAAATAAGTAGATACATAAAAACCTCTTAACAAAATACTACATTCATCTCAAATAAAAACACTAGCAAACAGTAATAGATGGACTTTACCTTAAAATGATAAATAGCATATTTCTAAAACCAAGAGCTACCATTCTATATAATCTTTCTAATGGGGGTAAGTGTGAAAGAAAGCTGTCCATTGACATCACTTCTATTTACATTTTGTGAAACATGCTGTCTATAACAAAAAGAAATGGAACAGAAATTGAGTAAATTAGAATAGGTAAAAAGAAACAAAACTGTTGCTTTTTGTAGATGATGTGATGGTACACTTAAAGAATTTTAAATAATTTACTAAAATAGTGAAAATAATATCTTCAGCAAACTTTAACAATTTAAAACAAATCCACAAAAATCAGTACTTCTACATAGAATCAATAAAACCCAGAAGAACAATTAGACAGAGAAATTCCATTTAAAATAACTGTAGATTACATAAAATATTTGGGAATTCACTTACCAAAATTTACACAAGAACTATATAAATTCAACTACAAAAAAAATGTTTACAGATATCAAAGTAGACCTAAATACTTTTGGAAAATTAATTGCTTAAAATATTTAAATGTCAATATAACAAAAATGGCAATACCATCTAAATTAATTTACTTATTTAATGTCGTAGTAATCAAACTACTGAAGGATTTTTTTATAGAAGGGGAAAATAATATGTGATTCATATGGAGGAAAAATGTCAAATATCTCAGGATAAATAATGAAAAAAAAGTGTGAGCAAAGTACAATTCACAATGTCACATCTAGAACTTGAATAAAAAGAGGCAGGTCTCAAAATGATTTTATATTGGTTAAAAAAGGAGAGAGATGGATCAGTGGAAGAGGTTTAGTACAGCAAGAGCAAGAAATGTGTCTAGGACTCTAGCAAAAAAACAAAACAAAACAAAACAAAAACTCTAACTCCTGGGATAAGGATTAAATATCTGACTAAAAAAAAAAACCTCCTAGAAAAATTGGACAGCATAATGAAATGGAATCAGACCAACACTTCACTTCTTATATCAAAATAAATTCCAAATAGTTCTGTGACCTAGAAATAAAAGGTCATAACAAACAAACCAGATAAGCATGGAGAGAAAAATTACCTTTCAGCCCTTGTTTTTGACCAAAAAAAGTTTTCAGAAAAAGATCATAGAAGACAAAATGAATAATTTTGATAATATAACATTTAAAAGGTTTTTTTGTATAAATGAAATCAAAATAAAAAGGGAAAAAATTAAGCAAAAAAAACTTTTATAGCAGTATATTTTTCCTGAATAAGATCTCATTCCCAAAATGTATAAAGAACAGATTTAAATTAAGAGCTATTTCTTAATTAATATAAGTTCTAAATTTATTAACAGGCAGCTTTTCAGGGGGAAAACACCCAGAGAAATATGAAAACAAATGCTCCAAAGTCACTGCTAATTAGAAAATGCAAACTAAAGCTATCCTGAGATTCTACCTCATACTCCTTAGATTGATGAATATGACAAAATGAGAAAAATGAAAAATATTGAAGGGGAAAACAACACACTGACACACAATTGGAGTATTTATGAATAGATACATCATTCTGGAAAGCAATTTGAAAATATATACAAAAATTTAATAAAAAAGTAGAACTTTGACCTAGTAATAACTCTGCTATGCATACATCTACCCAAAGCAGATGAAAGGAAGAAGAAAAGGTTAAATATGTGCAAAAATATAGTAGCTCTAGAAAAGAAAAAGAAATGTCCATCAATTGAGGAATGACTGAATAAATTGTGGCATATGAATATGATAGAATATTGCCATTGTGCTATAAGAAATGAGGAGATAGATAATTTCAAGGAGACACTAGAAGATTTTTATAAGCTAATGTAGAGTGATATAAGTAGAACCAGATCAATTTATACTATGACATCAACTTTATAAAAATGAACAATTTTGAAGTTATATTAATTGATAATGAAATTAGCAGAATCAAGAGACAAATTTATACAATAATATAATACTGTAATTACAAAGAATTTTGAAAATTATAAGGACTATGATTAATACAATGACCATCCATGATTCCAGAGGACTGATAATGCAACATGCTCTCCATTACAGAGAGGTAATAGATTTAGAATGTAGATTGAGAAAATTTTTTTATGCTGTCAATAATACAATTTATTTTACTTGACTATGTATATTTGTTATAAAAACATAATTTTACCTCATTGAGGACAATGCTTAGAGAAAGAAATAGATTGTTGTTAATTTAAAAAGAACTAAAATTGAGAGCTTGGATGAGTGCTACAGGTAAGGAATATTGCATGCACTTTCAGATGAGGCCACTATTGACAATTTTGTTTAATTGTCTGACTTTGTCATAAGAGACCTCTTATGGATTGAGAGTGATTTATAAATATTTGTAATATAAAAACAAAAACATCAGTAAAATACCGAAAACAATATCTTCAGAAAAAAAGACAATCACAGTATTCTCTCAAATATTGTCCCTTTATTTAAATATTCTTATTTCTAATATGTATTCATCATAACCACTTAATATGCTTATATAATTGAACTGAATTAAACTTATGGGAATCTAAGGATTGTACTAATATAGACAGAGTTGAAATGCATTGTAGGGGTTAATGAAGGACCTTAGAGATATTGGAAGGAAGAGATCTTTTCATTTTTGGCTAACCTAAAATAATACAGGTATTTATCTTGAAATTTTCTGAGACTTAATGGAATTAAGTGATTCTGGTGTTAAAAATTAATGGTTTTTAGTAAGAGGGGGTAAAAGTGAGTTATCTATAACAATTTAGCAATTTGATGAGAAATACCTACTTAAAAATCATGGAATGTGACAAAGTATTTCAGTTTGCAGAAATGAGTTCATTTCTGGACCAAAAAAAAAAAATAATCCATTTTTGTGTAGGAATCACCATGATTTGCAGGAAATATACAATTTTTACCACTGTCACTGTAGTACTAGATACAATTATCTATTGCTACCATGCAGAGAAGCTATTTATGTGCTGATGTAGGTTCACAGGCTCAATACTCATGATGCTATTTATTTTCTTATACTTTGGCTACCATCTGTTTGCACCTCAAATATATACTGCTTCCATTATTAGTCAGAAAGCTGCTTACTGAATCATCCTAGGTTATTTTTGTCTCATGGAGTCTTTCTAGTCCATGAGAATCTGTTTTGTGAGAGAACACATCCATCTAATGACTTTCTGGTAGGTGGCACATCCAACCTGTCTTCATTTGGCATCTTAGACAGCTTGAATACCATCTGTCATACCCAGATGCTAACAAAATCTTACATGGGAATGTGTTTGCAAAGTTCACATTTTTGGTTTCATTGTTCTTGGCTTGGTAGTTGCTTCTCTTTTTCTACTGATGACATAAACCCACATTCAACATCTTAGATTGTAAACTGATAATACTGAAGGATTCCTTTGCAATTTTCATAGACATTTTGTTTCTTATTGGTGACTTTTTAATATTAAAACTAGTCCTTTTTTAAACCTTTGTCATTTGAAATTCTGGCTTAGTTCTTTGACTAACTGGGACAAATATGATGGAAAATAGTTTGGCAAGGACAGTTTTTAGGGAACATTGTTAGGTGAATACGTACTTGCATTATGATGTATTTTTTTTTCCAGACTATTATGCAACTACTGTTGTAATGTTCCTATTTAGTTCATCAGTATTATTGGCAAATACATGTTATTTTTGTATCCATTTTTATGAATCTATGATATCACTAATATGGCTATTTATTTAATCACCAACAAACATTTATCACCTACTATGTGATAAACAATGTGGTAAATGGTGAGGATAGGATAAAGAATGGAATTGGACCTGTGATTTCATTTGGTATAAGAAATCCCCTTGTGAGAAACTCCCTCTACCAATGCAGATCAGCAAATTCTCTATAGCATTTTCTAAAGCTGCCAATAGCAGTGAGGGTTTAAGTGACTTGCCAAAAATCACATAACTGGTATATATCATATTTGAATCCAGGTCTTCTTTCTAGGTCTCAAATTGCATATCCCATAGACTTCTTAAACTCTACATGTTCAAAACTGCACTCATCTTTTCCTCACATCTCTTCCTTACATCCCTAATACCATCAATGATACCTCTGACCTCCTAGTTCCCCAAGATCCCATCCTAGTTATCATCCCAGACTCATCACTTTCTGTTATCCACCTTTTCTCCAATCCATTGCCAAGTCATTCAGTTCTACATCTGTTGTATACCCCTACTCTCCTCTGGTGTTGCTACCAACCTAGCAATTATCAGCTTAATTCAATACAAAATTATTAAGTAGCTACTATATGCCAGGAACTGTGCTAAGCACTGGGGCTGCAAAAAGAGGGAAATGATAGTCCTTGCCTTTAAGCAGCTCACAATCTAATGGAGGAGACAACAAACAAACAAGTATTTCTAAAGAAGCTACATAAAGGAAGAATAGGAAATAATTAAAGGAAGGGAAAGCACTTGAATTATAAGGAATTAAGTAAGACTTACAGTAGAAGATGGAAATTTAGTTGGGATTTGAAGAAAGCCAGGGAAGCCAATAGACAGAGAGGAACAGAGAAATAATTTCAGGCATAAAGAACTGAAAAAGCTGGAGAAGACATCCAGAGCTCTCTTGTTTGAGGAACAGAAAGGAGACCAATGTACATGGACCAAAGAATGTGTGATGGGGAGCAAGATGTATAAATTTTGGAAAGATAGAAGAGGGGGGCAGTAGGTTATGAAGTGTTTTGAATGCCAACAGAATCCTAGATCCTAGAGGCAATAGGAGCTACTGGAGTTTATTGAATAGGAGAGTGATATGATCAGAACATGACTTTAAGGAAAATCACTTTGGCAGCTGAATGGAGAATGGGTTGCAGAGGGGAAACCTGAGGTAAACAGACCTACAATCAGTCTGTTGCAACCATCCAAGAGTGAGGTAAAGAGGACCAACACCAGGGTGGTGGTAGTACCAGAGGAGAAAAGGAACATATTTGAGAGATGTTGCAAAGGTGAAATCAATAGTCCTTGGCAACAGATCAGCTATGGGTAATTAAAGATACTAAGGAACTAAGGATGACAACCAGATTGTGAACCTGAGGGACTGGGAGAATAGTGTTGCCCTTGACAATAATAGGGAATTTGGGGGGTGGGTGGGAGAATTCAAAGAGAAAGATAATGAATTCAGTTTTGAACATGTTTAGTCTACTGGGCGTTCAATTTGAAGTGTCAAAAAGGCAGTTGGAGATGTTAGATTGGAAATTAGCAGAGAGGTTAGAACAAGATAGATCATCTTGAGAATCTTTATCATAGATGTGTTAATTAAATCCATGGGAGATAATGAGGGCACTGAGTGAATACAGAAGGTGAAGAGAGGCCAAATGGAGCAATGGGGGTCACCCATTGAAAGATTCTGATGCATGTACTACACTTATTGAGGAAGGAATGGCAGTGGCCTGCACGTCTGTAGACAATAAACTACCAGGATTTTGACTGAATGGTATATTTGAATAGCATGGACCTCAAAAGAGGAAAAGTTACTGAGTGATGGAGTGAGAGGGAATAGGGATAAAGGAGTATTCCAATTCCCCTACTTCAATCAGGAATTGAGAAGGTTGAGTGATGGTGCCCTTAGTAAAGTACTGGAAAAGGAGGTTTTGCTATTAAGAGAGGAGCCAAGTTGCAGTGATTGCTCAATAATGGAAGGTGTGGGAAAGGAAAAGATTTAGGATGAAGGGAAGTTTGTTGCCTTCTCCTGCCTGCCTATGGAATAGGCATTCTGGAGTGCAGTGTGGAAAGGTTGGGTAGTATTTAATTGGGACTTTGGAGTATATGGAGTAAGTGAGAAGGAAATAAAAATCATGAGGTAGCAGGTGGGGAATGGAATTTGGTTGATGACCCAAGGAGTTTAGAATCACTGGGATATATAGGGTCTGGACATATGTGAGAATTTAGTAGGTGGTACCAGGCACTCCTCTTCCCAGAGGAGGCTGGAGATCAGTCAGCAGACAAGTACAACTGAGATGAAAGGCACATGATAAGAAGTCGGCAGGCCCCATTTCACTACTCCTCTTTCTTCTGAAGGTTGGAGATTAGATAGGAGATGGTGCACCAGAGGAAAGAAATCCTAAGTTCCACCAACTTTCTTCTTCCTCTTCCCTCAATAGATAGGTACAGCAAGAGATGGAATGTCTAAGGCCTTACACCAGAGGCTCTCCACTTCTGAAGAAGATCTGCAAGAGATCACACAGGCAGCTGGACATTGAGACACTGCCCTTAACAGCTTTCCCTCAGTGGGCACGTGCAACAGGACACAGAAAACACAGAGTCAGAAGAAGGTCTGCTCCTCTTCAGTATCTTTAGGATATCATTAAGATTTGGCAAGTTGAAACAGGGATTGGAACGCAATTGTGAAAGGCTATACCATCACTACTGGAGCTGCTGGGCTTCTCCATGGGTTTTCTCAAGCTGCCAAAACTCAGCTTCTCCTCTGGGCTGCTGACTTTCAGGTCTCTAGGCAGCTCTTGTATGCAAGCTATGGTCATCTTTGAATTTCTACCCAGACTGTTGTCAGTCCAAGCTCATCTCAAATGATATAATACATAAACACCTGAAGGATCCATGATTTTATTGCCAGTGCGGATTACAACCCCTCCATGACTATGAATCACCCTATGGCCAAACATGTGATCATCTTCTTCTATCATAATCACAATGCTCTTTGGAAAACACATTTATTTTCCTTTACTGGACCTGTATTTGAACTCTTTCTAAGCTAGGTGAGTCCTACCAGAAAATTTACTCCTCTACCATAGCCTTCAAGAGTCCATGATGAATCATCAGAGAAAAATTCTGCTGCAGGAGGCAATTATGTGGATGAAGTAGTGGCCTAAACTTTTCTAGTGTAGAAGAATATGAAAATGTGAGGTTGAAAACAGTTAATTAAAAGTATGTGATTATAGGATCATAGATGATTTCTGCTGAATATTCATGGTTGGTTGATTGATTGATTTGTTTTTTAAGTGGTAGGTAAGTGACCAAGATAAGTGAGAGAGAGAAAAAAGAACTAAATATTATTCAGTGATGAACAGAATTTAAAATAAAATTTACCATGAAGTTAATCTGTCATTTAATTAGTGAGATAGCAACAACTACAATGACTTTCATATAATGTGTATCATGTCCCAGGCACTGTGCTTTACAATTATCATCTCATTCAATCCTCATAGCAACCGTGGGAGATAGGTGCTATTATTATTCTCATTTTCTAGAAAAGGAAGCTGAAATAAACAGAGTTTAAATTACTTGCCCAGGGTCATATAGTTAGTGAATGTCAAAGCCTAATTTGAATTCAGGTCTTCCTGACTCCAGGCTCAGATTCTGTAAAGAGCATTTATAGGGAAACATAGACAAGAGTTCTACATGATAAAAAAGGTGTAGAGGGTTGTGAAGAGATTATTTACATTTCTCCATCATTGGACCTATGGGAAATAGGGGATTATGCTCCTGTAATTACTCAAAACCATAATCTTTTGCTAGAGATTGCTGAAAATACACTTTTCTGCATACAAATCTTTATAACAAAATATTAATTCTAATAATAAGTATGGATTGTGTTATATCTCTTTGTAATTAAGCAGAAATGGCATGCAATTCACACAAACTATATTCATTAATGTTAGTTTTACATGGTTAAACCATTTAAAAACCTGATTTGGTTTGGGAAAGAGTACTGAACTTGATATCAGGAGTTTGGGGTTAGAATTTAGCCTCTGACGCTGTGATTATGGAGAACTCACCTTCTCTGAGTCTGTTCGGTCATTTGAAAAGAAAAAAAGGCAGAGGGGAGCAACAATACTTGCATTACCAACCCCATGGGCATTTTTAAAGGAAAAGACTTCTAAAATTTTAAGCCCTCTGTAGATGTTAGTGCTTCTCATATTGCCTAGATTACCAAATCAACTCACTCAGTTCAATACATTCTCCAGGAACTCAACGTAATTTGAAAACATTCCTATATATTTAAACCGGTCAAGAGAGGAATGAGACATTTGGAATGAAACTATTAAAACAAAGAAAACCTGACTATGAGGAAAAATGCGGTGCCTGCTTCTTTTATGAACTTTATAACAATTTGTAAAATTTAATTCCAGACTTGTAGAAAAGGTGTTTTGTTTTGTTTTTTACAAGCAAAGTTGTTTTTGGTTCTACTTCTAAAATATTAAGCATTTTAGAAATACTGAGATGGAGAAAAAGCATATTCTTATTCCTGCAAGACTTAAAAACAAAACAAAAATTGTAAACCACCCACACAAAATTAACATTCCAGTTGTTGTTTTCAATATCTGCTCTTTAGAATGTGAGGTAGCAACTTAAAATCCACCAAATATTGTTAAAATGAGTTAAATGCTGCTGCATATAATATACATAAATACTTTTAAAGGTATTTGCTTTCTTTGGGAAAATATAATTGGAAATTGTTTTGAGAGATTTTTTGTACTGCTACTTTAATTGAAAATGCTTTCAAAATCAACTAGGACATCCAAAGAAGGAACTATTTTTCAAAAGGCATTTAACTGAGTTTCTGAAGTGACAGTGCAACAATATTCACAAAGTGGTTTGAACTTTTTAGACTAACATCTTTATAAATTACTTATACTGAGATAATGGTTTTATTGCACTAATATTATAATTATAATTTATGGAACAAGGACACCCCTTCAGTATTGACCTTCTTTAGTGTCAATAGAGCATGTAACATAATCTAAGTTTGAATGAGAACTGTTTAGGCTAAATATTTTAATTAATACATAAGTAAATCATGTTAACAGCTCATTTACCTCTTTCATGCCATATGCAACAATGATTAAATGAAAATCTCATTATTCTATCTGGGAAAAAATAAGTGGAAAAACAAAGAAAATTTACTAACTTATTAAAACCACAAATTTTTAATTAATTGTTTTTAGATACTTATTCTTATTTCTCTTGTGGGCTCTACTTTGTATCTTTTGTATACATGAAGACATATTTTTTGTTGGTAACTTATTTTCTTCTCGTTGGGAATTATTCATTAAGGTTCATTTACTCACCTAATAACTTTTGCCTCATTGACTTAATGATAAATTATACACAGTCACTTCTCAACTTTTGCAGAGCTAATGTTCCTAGGAAAGAGTGTGAAAGTAAAAGACATGAATTTTGATACATTGGACCTGTGGGAAATAGGGGATTATGCTCCTGTAATTGCTCAAAACCATAATCTTTTGCTAGAGATTGCTGAAAATACACTTTTCTGCATACAAATCTTTGTAACAAAATATTAATTCTAATAATACGTACTTTTCCTAACACAATAACAAGGAAATAACCCTTAAAATGCAACACAAAAAATAAAATTGGCAACATGCAAAACATTTTTCTTGCTAGAAATTCTTTAGAATTCTATGACTTTTTGCATAACATTGCAATTAAAATTATTTCAAACAAGATTTACTTTTCATAACACATGAAATCTACAGTACCATAAATACTGTACAACAAAAATTATTCTTAAAATTGAAACATTTTTAATCTGAATCTTACCTTCCACTGTGTTGGTTGGCAGTGTAAACTATACTGCTTACAACCTCTCCATATTTGGCTACCCTCTGACAGCCAAGGGAAAGGTTGCTGCTGTCAGAAGATGCTGAGACTAGTGAGTTCTTGACATCACCTCTGATATTCTGTTCTTCATGGCTGGTGGATGGTGCTGGAAATCATGAAGGATGCACCAGCTTGAAACAACTTAGCAATGTCTGCTTCATGGACCATCTGAGATCCTTAAGAATCTCAGAGTATGAAAACGTATCAGAGGCAAGCTCATATCTAGCCTGGAGGCTGTGATGGATGATGGGATCAACAGCCTCTTAGTCTCTGGTTCATTAGCTGGTCCATCAGGATACTTACCACTCTGTGCCTCTATTTATTTTTCTCTACTGTGCATTGCTGTGGATATACACGTTTGCCAACACACACACAAAAATAGGTTACTATAGAATCATGTGAATGCTTGAAGTTGCAACAGTCAAATACAGAAACATTGAAGATTTACTAAACACACATATTTATACACACACAGACATATATATATATACATATATGTATATATGTATACATATGTTTCTGAATTTTTTCAACAACATTAATTCCTTTGTACCAAATATTATGCTTTGATACTCACATATGTTTCTCTTTGAAGTGTTAAATTGGTAGGAAAGGTAGTCTCCAAGAGTACTTTTCAGTTCTTTAAATTTATTACAGTATAGAAATTAGTTAACCAAGTATAACCTAGAGGAATTGTCCTTTCCAATTTAACCAAGATGCTATATAGTCTCCATATAATGTATAAAAAATTATTGTTTGCTCAAATAAATATTTCAGGGTCAGTTTCTTATTTGCCAGAAACAAACTTGTGTTTTCAGTTAAAGATTGTACATATGTGAGTACACATGCATACACACATGCAGACATATATCCCCTCTGTAGAATTCTGAGCACTGCGTTATTCTTTCTTTAAAAGCCTGTACATCAAAGTGTTGTATTTGGCCCTGGAATAATAGGCATCAACTGTACTTATTTCTTTATATCTTCCCCAAATATTTCTCAGTCTCAAAAGTTACTTCTGAGTAGTCATTCAGTGTTCCAGGCATTGTGCTAAGCACTGAAGGCACAAAGCACTAAGCACAAAGGCAACAATAAACAAAGACAAAGAAGGCCATTGCAATAGTCCAAGCATGAGGTGATGAGAGCTTGTTCCCTGGTGGTAGCAGTGGCAGAGGAGAGAATAGTATGCTTATGAGAGATTTTATAAAGATAGATATGACAGGACTTGACAACTGAAGGAGGGGGATACAAGAGGGTGAGAAGATTAGTATGACAACAAGATTGGGAGCCTGGATGACTGGCAGGATGGCAATGCCCATGGCAGTAATAGTGAATTTAGGAACAAGGGAATTTTTTTGGGGGAGGAGATGTAGTTTTAAACATGTTGAGGTTAAGATATCTATATTATATCCATGTTGTCTAAAAGGCAATTGTAGATGCAAGAGCAGAGGTTGGGAGGGAGGTTAGAGCTGGACTAGTAGATTTGACTGAGAGTCTTCTGCTTTGAGATGATAGTTGAAACTGTGGGGGCTAATGAGATCAATAAGTCAAATATTATAAAGAGAGAAGAGAACAGGGACTGGATAGAGCCATGGAAGACACCCATGGTTAGCAGGCATAACCTGAATGAAGATCCAGCACAGGAGACTGAGAGGGAACATTAAGACAGTCAGGAGAAGACTTTGGAGAGACCAACCACAAAATCCTAAAGTGAAGAGAGCATCAGGGAGAAGAGGGTGATATATTATTTATAATGATAAATATTAAGATGATAAAGGCTGCAGAGAGGTAAAGAAGAATGATAAGAAGAAAGAGTAGCTCAATTCCCATCTGAAGTGTCCAACCAAGAAGTTAGGTGAGGTGCCTTTAAATAACAAACCTGCACTACCATATCCATATTTTTCCCCAGTACCTACATAAACTGATATGCACATATAATTATAGTTTTCGGAGATAGAAGGAAATCTAGATCAACCCAGATGAGCTACACTGCACATTTCAGCCTAAACCATGTCTTCTTGTGTTTTGTTGCATATTTGTTTCATGGGTATGTCTTGTTTAGTGCATTAGATTATAGGCTCCCTGGGGGCAGAGTTCACATTGTATACTACTTGCATAACTCTCATACCACTTATCACAATGTGGAGCAAATGGTCCTCACTAAGTAGTTTTAGAATGTACAATATAAAGGCACTCTCCAACCTAAAGTCAGAATATATTAGAAATGTTCATTTTAAAATCAGTTGTTTGAAAATTGTAATATTTTCTTCACCTGATCCCCCAGTGAAGTATCAATGTTACACATGGTGTCTTGATTGCCAGGCTAGCTCATAAAAATGTGTTTATCTTGCAAAGTAGCTGACTTCTAATAATAGTACTTTAATGTCTGACTTGTTTCTGTGGGAAAATGTGCATCATATGTCAGCTCAGAGTTCCAGGCTCACATTCTATTCTGCATCTGTTGCTTTGCCTGGTTTTAATTCCATGGAATAAAATGTCCCTGGCCTGGGTACCCTTCCTCCCCTTCCAGCTTCCTCTTGTGTGTAAGATTGTAAGATCTTTCAGGGCAAAGACTGTCTTTCTTTTTATTAATTATATCCCTAGCATTTAGCATAGTGCCTGGAATATAGTGCTCACTTAATAAATGTTTATTGCATTGTATGGCATGGGATGGGATGGCATGACATGGCAAGGTATGGCATGGTATGGTATGATATGTATAGTATGGTATGATATGGTATGGCATGGTATGGTATGATATTTATTACTTGCCCTGGTTATAGGGGAAGGAAATAGTTGAGTTCCTGAAGTAGCTCCAGAGAAAATGAGCAGTGTTAGGCATAGAGGTGGACAGACTTGGGATAGTGTGTGTATAGTGGGGATGACCTAAGACTAAGAATAACTATGATTTCACAGAATTTCTGAGACAGAAATATGACAGTGATTCTACCTAGAGGAACATACAACACCTCCAGTGGGGCCTGTTTATCAGTAACTACCTTCCACAACATTAGTGGAATAGTGGTAGAGAAATGTGATGCTTTGTAAGTATCAGGAGGTTGTTTGTAAATTGGATATCTTTTCTTCAATAATTGCCCATATGTGGTTCAGTAAATTGTCCCCTCACACACATACACACACAAATAAAGTGTTTTTTTTCCTCATAATCCCAAACAACATATATTGACACTTGATAAGAAGATATGTTAGGCAGGCTTTCCTAGCAAGAAAGACAAAAATCACATTGAGTTGAAAGGGAAAAAAAATAATTCTACTACTTTAGAAAGTGAGTGGGAAATTTGGGAGAGATGTGAAGGAAAGACAAAAAAGAAAGAGAGGGTGAGAAAGAGATGCAGACAAACAGTAAAACAGAGGGACACAAATAATGCTTGTGTGTTTAGAGGAAGCCCCTTATGATGACATTTTTATATTAGTTTTCTTTGTTCAGATCATGATGCCAAAAGGGGATAATAATCTGTTGTTTAGATATATGATTAGGTCAGAGTAAGCTTACATGCTAATGTGAAGAGGCAAACACAGGTATGAATGATACTGTCATCTTCACTTGTGTTAGAATGATCTCATACATTTTTCATAAAGAAAATTAATTATTTGCTACTGGAAAGGAAAAAAAAAACAAGCTGAAAAAGATCCGCAACCAACAAAGGTACTGTTTATTGGCCCTATTTAAGATCAGAAATAAGAACAGTAATGGAAAGATTTACAGAAAACCTTGAATGTTATTGACTAATGCAGTCAAAGCCTGAAGGTCTTTTGTTCTATTGAGACATTAGGCTTTTTACAAAAGTTACAAACAGTTGAGGAGGTGGTAGAAAGGTGCAGTTAATTTATGTCATAAAGTGGCAACTGAGTTTTCCTCACTAAGTTAAGTGAAGGTAAATATATGATACCTGAAGTAGTGTGAAAATCAGTTAGTTCACAGGGTAAAGTGTCTGACTGGGCCTGTTTTTCAGATTGACAAAGAGAGTAAAGGTTAACAGCTCAGCATGTTCTAGAAATGAGGTAGTTTAACACATGATTAAAAGATCAAAATAATACTCAACTGCCCTATCTTCATTTCTGCAATACTTCCTACACACACAAACCTTTTCTGTCAAAGGCTTTCTATTCACTGCCAATCAATAATCGCCAATGTTTTTACAAGTCATGAAGAGGAGAATGCTCTATAACTCCCTGGATACCAGCATCTCAGGATTCCTGCTTTAAAAAGGTAAAGTGTATAATCAATGAAGCAGATAGACAATGGGGATAGGGCAAGGAGGGAAGAGAGGTAGATAATCCTAGAGTTAGTCCTATTCACGTTTGTCATTTCCTACATGGTAAAAATTGCCCTTTGAAAAATTTAATATTTTGTTTTTCCCAAATTACATGTTAAAACAATTTTTTAACATTTTTAAAGTTTTGTGTCCCTAATTCCATCCCACCCTCTGCTCTCCCTGAGATATTAAATAATTTTATATAGTTTATACATGTGCAATCATGTAAAACATTTTCATACTAGTCATTTTGCACAAGAAGATTTGAATTAAAAAAAAGAACGAAAGAAAGAAAATGGAAATAACATGTTTCGGTCTATATTCAGACAGTATCAGTTCTTTCTCTGGAGACAGATAGTATGCATTATCTTTAGTCCTTCGAGATTGTCTTAGATCATTGTATTGCTGAGAATAGCTAAAAGAGAGAGAAAGAGAAAGGGGATCTTAAAGTTGGCATTCTTTGTCTCCTTCTACCAAACTTCTGGAAAGGTAATGTCCTCCAACTCCATCACTAATTCTAGTCAGTTCAATTCAATGAGTGGCTACTATGTTAAAGGTATTGGGGATATAATAAGAAAAATAAACCCAAAACACAAATAGTGCATGCCTTCAAGGAGATTATATTTGCCTTGAAGTACATAACCTTCACACAAATTCACAGTGAACTAACTGGAAGTAACAGCTTTGTGTGGAAGATGGCACTTCACTGAAACAACTCACTCCAAGGTCACTGATTAACTAATTACTACTAGATGCAATGACTTTTCTCTATTTATCCTTCTTGAACTCTCTGGGACATCTGGCACGTTTGGACCATTCTTTCTTGACAATAATGTGTCCTTTTTTCTTGTATGATATTACCTTCAAAGGTTATCCCCTAACCCTGTTACTTTCCATTTGAACTAACTTCTTATATATCTTGAATCCATTAAACATGAGTGTCCCTGCTAGTTTTGTTCATGACCTTCTTCTCTGCTTGTCCTGTCTCCTGTCATGAGCCCTCCAAACTGATTTCAGCACCTACTTTGGACTCTGGCAATTGGTGGAAGTCCATTATATCTAACTGGCTTCAACCAACCTTAAAATGTTATATTACTGGCATACCACAGGCCCAACTCCACCCAACCCTCTTCTATCTCTAGTTCTGAAAAGAACAGTCAAATCATTGTTGCCACTGCTTCTGGAATAGGTTTATCATTCCATTGCTTTATAGAGCCACCCACCATCCTTATGGCTAAATCTTCCCCTAGTCACCACTACCCTATATGTTTTCTCCCCCATTAGAATGTAAACTCCTTGACAGCAAAGATTGTCTCTTTAATATATTCACATGACAACACTTAGCACAGTTGCTAGCACATATAAGTGCTTAATGAATGCTTTTTTCATTCATTAATTCATATTCAAAACTAGATTCATTATTTTTCTCCTTCTTAAAGCCTTCTCTCCCTATAATTTTTCTCAGTTACCCAATTTTTGTAAATGGCAGTCACTCAGATCCATATACTTGACATTACTTTATTTTTCACTTTTCCCATGTCCACAACCCACACAAGTCCTTTTGATCTTTTCTGTATTATGTATTTGTCATCCATCCCCTCTTCTTCTCTTACGAGGCCATGACCCAAATTCTGGACCTTATCTTTTTTGCATTTGGATTATTGTAATAGCTTCCCACATACGGTTTTCCTCCTTTTAATCTACTTCTTGTTCAATTCATCCTTCTTATTACTGCTTTAGACATCTTCCTGAGGAATTACTAGACATGTAGTCTCCCATCACTTAACAATAATATTGATAATAATGATAATACTAATAACTAGCGCTTATATAATGCTTTAGAATTTGTAAAAGCACTTTAAAGTTACCTTATTTTTCCTCACAGCAACCTTAGTATGTAGGTTCTATTATTATCAATATTTTATTGATAAGAAAACTGAGGCAGATAGATTTTTAATAACTTACCCAGGGTCACAAAGTTAGTGTCTGATGCTAAATTTGAATGCAAATCTTTTTGTATCCATGTCCTTTGTTCCATCTACTGTGCCATCTAATTGCTTCTAATAAAATAAAGTACAAACTCTATGTTAGCATTCAAGTGCCTCCTTGGTTTAGATATAATGTGCTTTCTCAGTCTTATCTGATACTATTCTGTGTCATATAATCTACGTCCCAAACAAACTGGAACTAAGATATCTCTTTGCTCTATCTCTTCCTGATTTTTCCCATCTCCGTGCCTTACGAATATCCTCTCCTATGATTAGAATAGACTTCTCCCATACCTATCTCCATATTCTGAAGCCCTTTTCTTACTTCAATGTCCAGTTGAAGTGCCATATCCTCCATGAGGCCTTCTTTTTTTCCCTCCATTCTGTTCCCAACAAGGTGAAAGTAATCTTTTCTTCCTAAAATTTCTCTAGCTTATGAATTCCTTTGCAATTAACCTAATATGTGCCATCTCCTTTTGGGACTGGTAGTTGTCCAGATCAGAAATGTCAAACTCACAGCCCTCTGGCCACATTTAGCCAGCACCCCCCACCCCTACCCCAGTGTAGCTGAACCAGTTTAAAATCTAATTGAGAAAGGTTTAACAAAATAAATAAAAATACAACAAAACACAGATATTTGTGTGTAGTTTTCTAAGTCAATATGGTTATCTCAAAGATCTGTTTCTATTTGAGTTTAAATCAATAATTTCATAATTGTAGAGAACTCCCTAAGGTGAAATGTCTTCCACCAAAGCAGATCAGGAACTTTTAATCCGAGAGAGTAACCTGGGACCACTGAATGGTTAAATGCTTCCTCTGTTGCAACACAGCCTAGATATGTCAGAGGCAGGACTTTGACCCAGATTTTCCTTATTAAAAGGGCAAACTTCTATCCACTAGGCCACATTACCTCTATCTTATATCATAGTTACACATGGACATGTTTTCCTCCTACATCATGATACAATTCCCACAAAAACAATATCTAAGTTATATCATTTTTTAAAATTAACTTTTATTTTTTTAATTAGAAATCTTTCTAGTCTCCAACTACGTTGTGAAAAATTAAAGAAAAGAAAAATCAGAATCTTTATAACAAATATGTATAGTTAAGCAAAACAAATTTACATATTGACTGTGTTAAAAAAATAAAAAATAAAAAAGTCACATTCTACACTCCATCATCTCTCTGTCAGGATTTGGAGAGCAGGCTTCATCATCAGTGCTCTGGATTTATGGAAAGTTATTGTCTTGATTAGAGTTGTTAAGTTTTCAAAGTGTTTATATAGCATTGTCATTATTGTATAAAATGTTTTCTTTGTTCTCTCTTCACTCTGCATCAGCCCATACAAATCTTTCTATATGTCTTTGAAATCATATTTCCCCCTCATATCCTACAGCAAAATATTATTCTAACATATTGATATACCACAATTTGCTCAATCATTCCCCATCTGATAGATATCCACTTAGTGTCCATTGTTTTTATTGCCACAAAAAGAACTGCTATAAATATTGTTGCATATGTGACCTTTTTCTCTAATTTTGTTCTCTTCTGGGTGTAGCCCAGCCAGTGGCATAGCTGGGTCAAAGGTCATGAACTGTTTAGTAACTTTTTGTGTATCATTTGAAATTACTTTACAGAATGGTTAGTCACACTGAGTTTCCACCAATCAAGCAGGAGTTAGTGTGCCTATTTTTCCCACAATCCTCCTTTACTGGCCATATTTGTCAATCTGATGGGCTTGACATAGAATTCTGAATAACTAATTCTCATTCCTCTAATTAGTAATAATTTGCAGAATTCATTACCATAGCTAGCTTTAAATCTCCAGAGCCTAGCATTAGTCTATTTACCTAGATAAAGTTATCTGTTTGTATTTGCATCCCTAAGTATCTCATACAGTGCTTGGCAATAGTAAATCCTTAAAATTTGACTTCTGTATCTTTCAGGCTGAATGGAACTCAATTGTCAATTTGCTTCCCTCCCACATGTTAGTTCCTATAGCTGTGTCCCTTATTTAGCTAGAATCTTTAATACATTGAATCCTGTTGGCTAATCTCAACCCTAGGTTCTGGTCCTTCCAGCCTGATCTCTCATGCCTCAGTCCAGGTTGCCATGTTGATAGTTACTGACCTTCTCCACTGTCAAATTTTCCTTTAGCGTGGCACTTCAATGGAGAAGGCATTTTGACAGAATGTAGGACCCTGTCACAAAAAAGCACTCCTAGTAGGAAAGAGTGAACTGAAGAGAAGGTGGGAAATCAAGAAAGAAAACTTTTGCCCACTTTTCTGGGTGGGAATAATTTCAAATTTCAAAATCCACCAAGAAGCTAGTCTGTAAAAGCTACTATTGTAAGTGCCAGGAGGGAAATACAACAGTTGAATAAAAAATGGTCCCTACTTTCTCGGTGCTTATTATGTAGTAGGAAGATATGCCATATACACAAATGAATTTTTATTTTGGAATCTAGCCCTGTAGCAGAATAAATATAGAGATGAAGAAACTTTCCCAAGACTCCACTGTGTACTAATGGCATGGATCTGGAATATTTCTGACTGTATTCATAAAATATTAAGGGAAGAACAAAAGTCAGGTCAAGAGGATGAGAGTAGGGGTTGTCTTCAATATTTATATCAAGCAGACTTTGAAGAGATGAGTATTTGTGCATCTGTACTACTTTTTACAAAGACTTGGAGAGTAGTTCCTCTAAGATTGATACTAGAGTGGTCCTTGCCACATTTAGAGCTGATTGCAAATTGATTAATGATTGAATAAATGGGCTCCACTGTGCCTTCCTTGCTTCATAGTTTGGAAGGATGATGCCACTATGATTGAAGGATTCTTATGAAATCATTTTGCCATACTCTTCAAGAAAAGGGGGCTACCAAGGAAGGGTAATGTCTCCAGCTGCAGCTATTCAGAGTCTTTGCATTGGCTGCAACAGACTGTTCTAATCAGCCTCATTGTGCTGACTTTTCTTCTTCTCTGTACTTCCTTTCTCTTTGCTACTGTGTGTTCTATTGTCATATAAAGACATCAGTAGCTATTTACACTCAATTATTTTCTTTTATTCATATCAGCTACTATGATATAGGTTGGCAAATAGGACATTCCAGATAAAAGTGGAAGATTATCTAGCACCTGGCTTAAGGCAATGGGACACAAAAGTGACAGCATAGTTTATTTCTTCCAGAGATATCAATCTCTTTTGGTTATTCTACTTTTATATTCCTTAGACAACTCAAGGTCAATAGCAAGAGTAGTAATATATAGGAGAGAGGAGGAAACAACAAAAATAACCCTTTAAGGTAGAGATTTTTTTTTTTTTTGTAAGCCAAAGCCCAAGATAAAGGGAGGAAAGGGAGATGACTTTCATAGGTACCTATTGGTTCCCTTTGGATCCCTTGCTGATCCTTACCTGGAATTAAAATGTTTCCTTTTCACTTTCTAGCAACTTATTGGAAAGTGAGAATATTTATAAGATGAGGAACTATGCTTATACACTGACATATAACACTGGTATTTGTATTAGATATAGAGTCTACTTCTCACAGAATTGCAGTCTTTCCTAAGGAAGACCAGTCTGCACAAAATTTACATGCAGAGGAAGGAGGCAAGCCTAACTCCTTTCATATCTGCATTTTCTAATCCCCATAGGAGATCACACCCCCTTAATTCCATGTCAGATATAATAGGTCTCTTTATATGTGGAATTTTATTAAATAAATAATTACAATGCAAAATGATACACATTAAGCACATAAATTAGTGCAAGCCAAACCCTATGTAAGATACAAAAAAAGGAAGAATTGTTACAAGGAAGAAGATGGAAAAGTTCATTCAGGACTTCATATTTAGCCTTGGCATTAAAATGATGAGTAAGACAGCTAGGTGACACAGTGGATAGAGTGCCAGGCCTAGAGTCAGGAAAAATCCTGAGTTCAAATCTGACCTCAAACACTTCAAGAAGTGAAATCCTGGGCAAGTCACTTAACCTTGTGTGCCTCATTTTCTTCATCTGTAAAAGGAGCTGGAGAAAGAAATGGAAAACCACCCCAGTATCTCTGTCAAGAAAACCCCAAATAGGGTCACAAAGAGTCAGACATGATTGAAGAATGACTGAATAAGAACAACAAAAAAATTGATTTGCAAAGGAATCTCAGTAATAATAGTTTGAGCAAAGGCATGGAGGTAGGATAGCTTAGGACATATAAAGTGGTAGCAAGTAGGCCATTTTGGCTTGAACATTATGCACGTGGAGTGGAATAATGTGTTATGATGCTCTAAAAGCAAGATGAGAATAGCAACAACAGAAACAGTAGAAGCAGTAGCAACAGTAGCAGCAGCAGCAGCAGCAGTAGCAGTAGTAGTAGTAGTAGCAGTAATAGCTAGCACTTATAAGTGTCTAGGCCAGGCATTATCCTAAGTACTTTATTACTTATTATCTCATTTCATTCTCAAAACAACCCTGGAACATAGGTGGTATTATTATACCCATTTGACAGATGGGAAAACTGAGGTAGACAGTGGTTAACTCCAGGTCACACAGCTACTAGGTGTCTGAGAGAATTTGAATTCAAGTCTCCCTGACTCCAGGCTCAGCACTCTATCCACTGTACAAACTAGATTATGAGTTTTTGGATCTAAGATGCTGGGGGACTCACATTGGGTTATATCAGAGCAATTGGGCATCTAAGTGGCTCGGTGGTTAGAATGTTGGGCCTGGAGTCTTATAGACTAATCTTCCTGAGTTCAAATCTGGTCTCAGACATTTCCTAGCTATGTGAACCTGAGCAAGTCATTTAACACTGCCTCAATTGTTTCACCTGTAAAATGAGCTGGAGAAGGAAATGACAAATCATCCAAGTATCTTTGCCGAGGAAAACCCCAAATGGGGTCAAAAAGAGTGAGATATGACTGAAAACAATTGAGCAACAACAATTGTGATCACACACACAACCATAAAATAGGAGCATATTGCCGTTTGTCACCAAATGTATGGAAGTATTAATAAGTACTATCTTCCCTCTCATTTTTTTTAAAGAAATAGTGAGATTTCAGAGATAGAAAGCAAAGCTATAGCATTTTCTATTCTGCAGTTTAGTCTTTATAATAGTTTATTTTACTTAAGAAAAGATGGTAAAATCTGTTCTCCATGGTAACAAGATTTCATTCTAATACTCTCTCATCATATTTTCTCAGATCACATAACTATACCATTATACTTAGGGCATTATTTGTATTAATGACATGTTGCATTTGTATGGCAAAATGTCATTGGTAAAGCACCTTCATCTACATTATGACTTTCAAGCTTCACAGTAATCCAGTGAAGTAGGTAGGCTAGGTCCACTACCCTTGTTTACAGAGAGAGAAAATAAGGCTCAGTCAGCTAAAGAATATCACCCAAGGCCATATTGTTATGAGAAAAATGATTATTTTTTCTTATATTAATAACCAATTACTGAATTAGGACTAGGATTTTTTTTCATAAACCTGTAGATTGCTCAATCTCTCAAGGATATTGTTGATGAATGAGATTATCCAAATCCCCAGGGTACATGCCTTTTGATCCTGGGTGGGAGACACACCCAACTAAAGAACCTTAGAAAAAAATTAAGGTAAACTATGGCTCATTGTGTTCCACTCAGCCAGGTCTGAGCAGAGGCAGGGGTAGTCTGGATGAGAGATAAGTTTCTTTGTCCAAGACTGAGTGATCAGAGTCATGTCCTGCAGCTCCTCATTAGAATATGTCTACCTCTCATTATAATATTCATTCTTCTCATTAATTGTTAAACAATCAGATCCAATTGCCATGCTCAGGAAGAAGCACTCTTACAAGGGCATATAAACATTGAGTGGGTTCATGAGGGGTCTTTGGCATTTCATAGTATCACTGACTCCTTTATTAATTATTGTTAGCATAATTAACAAAATGATTAATTATGCAAAAACTATGTCTCTCAAACTTTTTATATATCATAGTCAATAAGCAGAAGACCTGAGACTTGAACCCTGATCTTCCCATTCTGTTTGCAGTTCATTCTACTAATGAATATAAATAATCATTAGAATGCAGCCTCTTTGAATGGTAATATTCAAAATAGCCCCACATGCACTTTGAGCAAATTGCTCTGGAAGCACAGATTACTCAGTATGGGAGCTGGAAGGAAATTTAGAGGTTACTCAGACCAGCCACTTAATTTTTCTAGTGAAAAAACACTGAGGTTAGGTAACATTACATGATTTACTCGATTTCTTTTGTGTACTAAATGTCATAGCTACTGTTCAAATTGAGTTCTAACTCCAAAACCAGTATTCTTTCCACTGTAAACACTGTCTCCATTATTATCCATTCTGATAATATTATTTCTAAAATCAGCTCTCCCATCCTAACACCCCTTTTAAGTGGAAGAATAAGTCACCAAAATGACAATTTGGGCAATCTATATTGTAAAATCATCCAAATTTGCATGGAATTCCTCATTCCTCCAGAGTGACAACAGCCCATTGAATAGCAGTCCCAAATACAGGTATTCAGGCATTAGAAGTGTTAGATAACATTGTCTCAGGTTAATGAGACTATTTTGAGGGATGAAATCAATAGTCAAGATTTATCAACTCAAAAAATTAGTCTGGTCAGATTTATACTATATAAAGATATGTTGGAAATAAACTAAGGAGAAGATTTTTTTTTCAAATTATTTGAAAGTCAGCATGATGAAGTAGACAATGTCCTAGAAGTACAGTCAGGAACACCTGAGTTTAAATTGTACTCTTTACATCTAATCAACATCTCTGCCACATCACCCTGCCTAAGCTTCACTTTCCTCTTTAGTAAAACAGGGAAAACAGTTCCAGCAGTACCTGCCTCAAAAAGCTATTATGAGGATTGAATGAATTAATTCATGATTTTTTTTCTCTTTAAACATAAAAGGAAACCAAATCTGTGTAGCACTCACTCTGCAGGTTCTTCTCTAATGTCCACTCATACTGGGAAGCTAGATTTCCAGAGGAAGGCTACGACTTTCAGGGTTCTAGGGGCAGTGCTGGAGGGTGGGTTTCTAGCACTGTAGTTCATGAGCTCTCAATGGTGTGCTTCCTATTGCCTGTCAACTAGGAGCCTCAATTAGGTTTTTAAAAAGAGTATTTAGTAAGGTAGCATGGTGAAGATGATTGACAAAATCATTTTCATGAACTCTCCATACACACACATACATATACATACATATATGTATACATATATATGTATACATATACATACATTTGTGTATGCATATGGAGAGAGTTTCTGGAGAGAGTTGACTCAAATTTAAAGTATGAGGTTAATGAAACGTGTGTAGGGAACACATGATAAAGTGATATTTCTGATACTAGAAGTCTTGTTTCTGTTTATATAGAGTTCTCATGAAGTTCTTCTTAGTTGTAACTCTACTCCACACTAAGAATCAATGTTTTATTTAGCAGCCATAGTCATCTTTCTCTTTGTCACAGCAGGGTCACACTTTATGAAGTCACTTCTTCCCTCAAATGTTTATACTCCTGTGTCTGTGTTTGTGTTTATCCATATTGATCCTTGGCATATTTCCCTCTGTTTCTAGTTGAATGCTTCTCCTCCTACCCATTCCTTCTCTCTGATAACATGGTCAATGAAGGGTTAAAAGATAGCAGAGAGAAGAAGAAATTCTTTCCTGCTGAAAAAGATTGGTTCTTCTTAGGATTATTGGTTCAAAATGAAACCCATAACTCCTAAACCAAAATCATCTGTTGCTGGGCTAGACTGCTTGGAATAGCAAAGTTGTTTAAATTTTTAAGCTTTTAAAAATCTCAGGAGCATGGACCCGTGGTTGGTTAGGCAATTATACTTTTTGCCTTACTGACCCAGTAATACCTCAGAGTGTGAACAACATTATTACACATCACCTCCATTGATGATCCTATAACTCAAAGAGGCTTTCTCACCTAATAAAGACATCAGGGTAAAGAGCATCATGTTAACAGAGGTGTGCGGGGGCGGGGGGGGGGGGTGCTGGACGAAATTCCAATCCTTATACTTAAAAAAAGAAAATTAGTATAAACTTTTACTTAATTAGAACCTATTTTTATCCCATGACTGAGTAAATGTCAAAAAATATTCTGCCTTATACATACCATGTGCTGTGCAACAGAAGGAACATGGGGTTTGTAATCAGAAAATCTAGGTTTAAACCCTGTTTCTTCAACTTATTAACTGTTCGACCTGCCAAAGTTGCTTATGCTTTTAAGTTTCAATTTCCTCATATATAAACCAGGAAACAAACAAACAAACAACAAATAGAAAATGAGATGTTTGGGCTAGATTACTCCTAAAGTAACTTCAAACTCTAAATCCTGTGATCTATATCCATTAATTCTTCTTCTTGTTACACCTTTACTCTTTTGAAAAAAATATTTTTTTTCTGTCTCAGGTTTTCTACAAAAAAAAAGCAACTTTAATAGTGTAATCACATGAGTTTAACTCCAGAATCACAAAGTAAATACTCTTTAGTCATTCATTTAAGTTATGGTAACTTAAATGGGTACTATAGGCCCTTCATGTGCACTTATGTAAACTGTTCTTATTCCTATTATTGAACTTTCCATTAAAAGTGATTATGCTGAAACATTAGATGAGCCTCTGTTTTGGCATGTTAGTAGACTCTTGACAGCAGTCACTGCATGGTTATATAAAAAACTGAACATTTCTAGTTATGATTAATGTTCTTTGCCTTTTGAATGAATCAGTCATCGAAAATAGTTTGTTCTGGACTTGTGACCATGCTTTTTGCAATAGATCCAGTAACCAAATGAAGGCTTGCAATTTCACATGACTGATTATCTTTCCTACTTCAGTGATAATTTTCTTGAAAGAAGCTTATACACAGCTGGGTACAAGCATTAAATTTCAGAGTGGGAGTTATAAAGTAATTCCTGGTGTAGTTTCAGGCTTTGTTGTCCTAATAGCAACTATAAGCGTTAGGAGAAAATAGTTTTACAGTGTCGTGATAAAATAATTTATTCATTCCTATTTACCCAACCCTCTGCAATTACTAAGTCAATTAGTGAGAGTTGAGTGTGAAACACTTTGGTTAATAAGTTTATCTATATGAGGTCCGTTTAGCTTAACTTGGGGGAAATGTAATTTCTGTAGAATATCTGGATCAGTACATTAACTGAAGAATGATGTTAAGAGAAAATCTTTAATGAAGGGTTTTGTTCTACCAAATCAAATACTTTTTTTTTGTAACCAACAAAATAAACAGCAAGATTACATATTTTCTACACATTTCAATCATATGACTATAAAAAGGTGGTCTAAACATTATCTGCAAAAAAAGAAAAACCTTACATATCCCTTCTCATATTTTCATCAAGGAAACCTTTAATAAATGCATAGATCATTCACATAAAGATGAACTAAGAAAATATGATTCAGTGGTTGCTGATTTTCTCTCATATATTTTTGTGGTAATGTTATCTGTGATTTTTTTTATTATTTTAGAATCTTCTTTGATATCTATTGAAATTTTATCCCTTCATGACCTCAATATTGTGACAGTCTTAAAAGAGATTTCTTCTTTATGTATGTAGGCAGATCTTGTGTTTTTTTGCCTTCTTTTTATTTATCATTTCCACTACCTTATAAAGCACATCTGGTTCCACTGTGTTGAAAGATGAAAATAGATCTCAGAAAAACACTGGGAAATCTGTTTCATTTCACATTTTGTTGTATTTTTAGTTTTAATCATTGTTCTCAGTGATCTAGTTATATTGAATCTTGCGAGTAACTTTCAGTAGACTTGATGTTTTCTCCAATGTGTGTGGATGTACAGTGATTCAAGACTGCTTGTAATCTTCAGTTGTCTTCCACCATAAGGTTTTACAAGAAGCTTGTTTTCAAAATCTTTATTTTCTTTGACTGTAGTGTCTTCTATTTTTGATAAGGAGATACAGTGTTTACTGAAAAAAAGGTATTTCTGTGTTCTTTTAATCTTCTTGTGGCAGAAATCTTACACAGACTAAACTGTTCTAAATAAATATATGTTTTTTCCACTTCCCATTTTAAAATGGCAACATTTCTAAAATGTTGGATCAGAATTGTTGCAATTGTAAATTGTAAATTTTCCTCATTTTTATTCTTTCTTCTCATTTATTATTACTTTTCTACCCTTGATCTAACCAGGCAGTATCTGAGAGCAATCAAATGACTGATTCTAAAATTACTCACATTTTAGTAACCTTTCATTTCCTTATAGTCAATTTCATTTTTTCTGATTTTTTTTATTCAACACACTCAATGCCTTCAGTCTCTCTTTTTAAACAAAGTATTCATGATATATAAGCTTAAGGATTCTGAGAAATCTATGAACCTCTTTCATTTTTCAGTCCTAAGTAATTTTGTCATAGTTTTCTTCATCTTCCTCCATATCTATCTTTACATTGAAGTCAACAAATCTATGATTTGGAAAACTTGGAATATTTTTGGAAAATATTTTCAAATTATTCATAGACCTTTTCTATATCTACAATCTATTTAACACTTAATGATACATAAATGACAATTTTATTCATACTATTGAGGTTAAGGGCAATTACTTTGGGTGGGACTTGCTGTGAATCTTAAGGAGGTTGTGTTGAATGTCAAGCTCATGTTTATCAATGATAGGAAAAGATATAGGCACATTTATGCTAACTCAATATATCTGCTTCTGCATTATTATTGTAAGGCTTACTAGGCTTGCTAAAGGTTATGTGTTAAATAACTATTTAGGAAGTCTTCTGTGTTAAGGTAACATTAATTGGATATTTAATGTTAAATTACTGTTATTCTATGTTGCATGATGAGCTATTATTTATGCTTCAATGTGTTTGTTGTGTTGGTGAATCATTTCAGTCATGTCTGACTATTCATGACCCCATTTTGGAGAGTTTTCTTGGCAAAGATATTGGAATAATTTCCATTTTTCTTCATTTTACAGATGAGAAGCTGAGACAAAGAGGGTTAAGTGATTTGCCTATGATCACAAAGCTAGTAAGTGTCTGAGGATGAATTTTAACTCAGGAAGATAAGTCTTCCTGCTTCTAAGTCCAGTGCTCTATCCACTGTGCAACCTAGTTGCCTATTTCATTGTGTGATATTATATACATACACACACACACACACACACACATATACATATATATGTATATATATATAGCGGACATATATCCTCAAAGAAGAGTCCAGTCTCAATCAAGAGGATGAAAAACAGAGTACCTTAAACAAATTATGAAATTATTTGCTAGTTTTGGCAGCCAATACACTGTGCAAACTTATGATGGCTACCTCAATGGCAATTCTTCCCTGAAGAAATTATGGGATGGCTTATCTGTACAGGAGAAATAAAGGAAATAAGTAAAAGCAGATGTTTGGGCTGGTGGTATGAGGAAGCACCAGAAGGATGTTGGTGGGAGAATTTGGAAGGAATTGTAAGGGATAAAGAATTATAAAGGATAATTCCAGATCTCTCTTTGGGGAGGAATATTGTATAGTATTATGCATGCTAATTTCAGCTTTCCTGAGATCAAGAAATTTTCTTTAGATGCACAAAGACCTCAGCCTCTACATTGTCAAGCAAGCCCCAACAATTTCATGATAGGTGACAGTTGGATGGCAAGACTGGGAAATGGGATAAAAGATTAATACATCCCATCTGTTTGCTAGTATAAATGAGCTACTATCCCATGAAATTGTGTTTTTGGTTCTTTTATACTTGGAAGGATATCTTATAGAAAATATTATCACTGGAATCAGACCTGTGATTTCACACAAGTGTAGAAAGGTCAACATCTGGTTTTAGAGGGTTGTTTGGGGCACTAAGAAAATAAATATCTTTTCCAGTTTATGTAGGATGTGTCACAGGCAGGCCTTGAACATAGGCCTTGGGACTCCAAGGTATTACAACATTATTGTTAAATCAATTTTCTTGAATATAAGTAATCATATTTAATTAATTTTCTAATGTATTATTTTGGTGGTATATATTAGGAAATAAAAACAAGGACAGGAAGAAAGAAGAAAGTGTTCATTAAGCACCTACTATGTTCAAGGAACTGTAAAAATAATATTTCATGTTGCTAAACATGAACAACCCTAAGATGTAAGTGCTATTATTAACTCCATTTTATACTTAAGGATACAGAGACAAGCAGAATTAAAGTCATTTGCCCAGGATCACAGAGCTAGTAAGTATTTGAGGTCATATTTGAACTCAGGTCTTTGTGACTTCAAGTATGCCACCCCATCAACTATGCAACCTAGTGCCCAGGTGGAAGAGAGAGAGAAAGAGAGAGAGAGAAGAGAAGAAGAAGAAGAAGAAGAAGAAGAAGAAGAAGAAGAAGAAGAAG